>NC_069500.1:635385993-635727243 GCF_027579735.1 Bombina bombina
TCTTTCATCTGGAATCAAATTAAACCAAGAATCAAGGCCTCTATTCTGTATAGAGCAAGGAAAGAGGGGGGGCTAGGGGTACCAAATGTTAGGAATTATCATAGAGCAGTTATACTTCAAAGGATACTAGATTGGCATTTAAATAGCAAGAACAAAGCGTGGGTACAATTAGAGAATAATTTAATAACATCCCTCCCAATGAAAAAATTAATATGGTTGCCACCAGAAGGAAGACCTTTAAAAATCATGCAGTTCCCAATGATTAAGCATATTTTTATGAACTGGAGTAAAATCATAAAAGAATGCCCCTCTATCTCTACAACTCTCTCACCTCTACTCCCGATTACAAACAATTCGGAATTTCAGGGAGGGTTCACACCTAGCTTCTTAGGTCAACAAAACTTACACCAATCTTTACCGTTATGCCAATTTATAGATAAGGGGAAGCTTAAATCCAAACAAGAACTGGGGAAAATGGCAGATGGTACTTATGGAAACTGGCTAAAATATTTACAGTTACAGAATTTTGTTACACGACATCCAGACAAAGCAAACTTGACTAGGGAATTAACATTATTTGAAAAAACCTGTCATAACGAAATCTCAATTAGAAGTACAATTTCATTTAGCTATAAACTCCTTAACACTCCAGCAGAATTTATAAAACATAGTTATATGCAAAAATGGGAAGTAGAGACAGGGACTCAGCTGGAGGAGTCGGAATGGCGGTCCATCTGTGATAAGGTAGCTAGATCGTCATCCTCGTCTAATATCCAGGAGCTAAATTATAAGATACTTACTAGATGGTACCTTACTCCGGCTAGATTACATAGTATATACCCAAATGCTTCCAATTTTTGTTGGAGAGGATGCGGGGGGATCGGGAATATGCAACATATATGGTGGGATTGCCCTAGGGTGAAAAGTGTATGGGGAATAACTTCGGAATGCATCCAGCAGATTATTGGGATAGCGGACTTTCAATTGGATATCTTTACGGCCCTATTAAATAAACCCATTAAAGATATTTGTAAAATAAGAGCTAAACTTGTAACATTTGTATTAAATGGAACGAAATCCCTATTGGCCAGAAACTGGAAAAAACCAAATATCCCGGATAAAGAAATCTTACTTACTAGAATTAATGAATTATTAATACTGGAAGAATATACTTATCTAAAAACTAATAGAGAAGAGGTCTTTCAGAAAATCCGCTTCCATTGGGAAGAATTTAAATATAGGACCCTTCCATCTTAACCGGGTATATAAAAGTATCGGGATTGAGAGGGGTCAGGGGGGCGGAGGGGGGGAATTCCCTTTTCTTTTTTTTTTTTTTTTTTTTTTTTTTTTTTTTGTGTGTGTATGTAGGGGTTGATGTTGTCTAGTATCTATTGTTAAAAGCACATATTGTTATAGTAAGAACACTTAAGGATTGTTATGGAATTTTTATGTATGTAATGTTTTTATGTTTACAATAAAAAGGAAAAAAAAAAGAAAAAAAAAAAAAAATGTCAGGGCAAAAAGAGTATCAATAACAAGTGTGCTCATGACGCCGAAGGCCTCGCGAAAGCGCTGTATATAACTTTCTCAGACAATTACCTAACTAAAGGGTAAACGCGACTTAATATATGGGGCCATTAGGGTAGAACTCTATTATCAATAAGCATAATTAAGTCTGTCTGTTTAGAAGGCATATAATTTGATGATATGTGGTGTTATATCAATAGGCAATGGATACCACTCTCTCACCTCTCTGAAACCTAACTTGATATGTGCGCTTGCTAGAAGATATTATCAGGAAGGAGATCAAGTATACAAATATACCTCAGATGTAACCATAGACTTCTCTGGCAGTCCCATGTATATATTGTAGCAGTCATTCTTACTGCATATTACGCAGGGGGCATAGTGTGATGAGACTATATGTGTAACAAAAGGTATTAGGAACATATACACTAAAGAGAGCTAAATTCTCTAATTTCGGCAGAAACAGCACCTCTCTAAATAAAGGTTTTGGGTAAAATAGATATCATCTCTATACGACAGAGGAGGGAGTGCTGGCCAAATAAAGCAATGTATAAACATGACAGAAATACAACCTATTAAAACAGCAATTAGCAACTGGAACATGTAACCCATAGAAGAACATATTGTGATGTGACTCACAAAAAAGAGAGTCAGGTCTAAGGGGCAAATTACTGGAGAGATTGTAGTCTACTGTGAGCTATAGATGAGTAGAATATAGTAGTGGCTAGTTACAGTAAGTTCCACAACATTTATAACCATAGTTATAGCTATCCAGACCGATGATGAAGATTCATGTTAACATTATAGATTTTAGCTAACGGTACATTTCCACCTAGTGTTATCATACCTTTAAATGATGGTCTGTAGTGCAGTGTGTAAGGAGCCCAATATGAGTGTTGTCCCTCTTATCTCTGGGTCCCAATTTTACAAAGGAGCTAACCAAGTGGGATGGATGATATGCTGGGAGGGGTAGAACATTAAGGTAAATCTCAGTACTATAGTAGTGATGATTGAGGGGTAACAATTGTGACCTAGTAAGCTATAAGAGATGGTTGACCCAAAAGTGTTAGATAAGGTGCCTCTGAGCATAATGGATGGGCTTGAAAGCTAAGAACAGGCATAAGATAGATACAATAAAAGCAGCTGTAAAATATTGGCCCCTAAAGAATAATGCCCTAGTGTATATACATCCCCAAACAGATCATAAGCAAAAAGTAGTGGTAGTGGGGTTAGGATTACTTAATAACAACCTAAGGGGAGAACACCCCAAGTTAAGGGTTAACAAGATATGTCCTATAGAGACACAATATAATGCAAGGTAGATCTTCAAATACATAAATAATAAGTGTCAGCAATAGGATTAGAGTTACTTAAAAATAATCTAAAGAGAGAACATCTCAAATTAAGGGTTAATAAAATATGCACGATAAAGACACAGTGTGTTGTAACATAAACTGAAGGAAAGGAATAACAGCTCAAGGGTCCTGAGGAACGATTTAGGCTGCTGTATAATTCTTTAGAAGCTGTCCTTTAGCCTATACCCGCAACCACTTTCAAGTCAGCGTTTAATAGCTGCAGTATAGTGTCGCCGTACTTAAAGGCAGCCGTGCACAGATCCTCACTCATACTGACATCCAGGATAGCGGAGAAGGAACTGTGCGCTTCAACCCGGTTCTCATGTGCGTGTGTATCCGGGGTAGATCTCTGCACAGCTGGTATCTCGGTTAGGTGTAGAGGTTGTTTAGTCTCTATAGCTTCCTCTCGTTGTGCGAAGGCAGCCGCCATCTTGCCTGCAACGCTGTAACCTCAGAGAAATTGGGTGCTGATAGCTTGCGTAGCTGGGGTATGTAGCAGCCTTAGAGTGTTAACCGGCTCTGTCAGGGTTGTAATACAGTCCGTATGATGCTGTGGTGGCGCAGGCTCTGAAGTTAATGCTATAGTACCAAACTGGGAGGGTTCAGTGTTATTCATGTATGCCGCCATTTTAGGTATTGATCTGTCCTCTACTCCAGATCGATCTCTAATAATAAACTGTAGATCATGAAAGCAGCCATCCATCCTCTCCCCAAATCTTGCTAGACATTCAAGTGGCCTTTCACAGAAATCCGCCATACTTAGACAGGGGATCTGAATGGGTCACAATATAGCTAGAAGACCGGCAGCTATCTCTTCCTCGTGGTCAAACCATACGGAATAGTCCTCAGCTGTTGTAGTTGACTGCTTGAGGCTTCATTAGTCACCTCTCCTCTTACCCCTTTGTAAAGAAAAAAGGGTTGCTGTCCTCCTTCATGAACACAGGTCTTGAGATTAGCTAGGAGGTATAAATTATTCTCTCCAGTAAGCTGAACGAAGATTATGTTTTTTATTTATTTCAGGAGCTCATGTTAAGTGCGTCTTGTCTCCTCTGTAGCTGGCTCCGCCCCCCTAGTTTAAATATTTGATATTTTATTTTTTATTTTGTGTAATTTAGTGTTTGTTTTTTGTAATTTAGTTAATTGTATTTAATTAATGTAATTTATTTAACTGTAGTGTAAGGTTAGGTGTTAGTGTAACTCAGGTTAGGTTTTATTTTACAGGTAAATTTGTATTTATTTTAGCTAGGTAGTTAGTAAATAGTTAATAACTATTTACTAACTATTCTACCTATTTAAAATAAATACAAACTTAGCTGTGAAATAAAAATAAAACCTAAGATAGCTATTAGTTATATTGTAGCTAGCTTAGGGTTTATTTTATAGGTATTTAGTTTTAAAGGGACAGTCTACACCAGAATTTTCATTGTTTTAAAAGATAGATAATCCCTTTATTACCCATTCCCCAGTTTTGCATAACCAACACAGTTATATTAATATACTTCTAACCTCTGTGATTATCTTGTATCTAAGCCTCTGCAAACTGCCCCTTTATTTCAGTTCTTTTGACAGACTTGCAGTTTAGCCAATCAGTGCCTGCTTCCAGATAACTTCACGTGCATGAGCACAGTGTTATCTATATGAAACACGTGAACTAACACCCTCTAGTGGTGAAAAACTGTTAAAATGCATTCTGAAAAGAGGTGGCCTTCAAGGTCTAAGAAATTAGCATATGAACCTCCTAGGTTAAGCTTTCAACTAACAATACCAAGAGAACAAAGCAAAATTGGTGATAAAAGTAAATTGGAAAATTGTTTAAAATTACATGCCCTATCTGAATCATGAAAGTTTATTTTGGACTAGACTGTCCCTTTGAATAGGAATTATTTAGGTATTAATTGTAATTTTTATTTAAATTTATTTTAATTATGTTAAAGTTAGTGGGTGTTAGGGTTAGACATAGGGTTAGGTTTAGGGGTTAATATGTTTATTATAGTGGTGGCAATGTCGGGAGCGGCAGATTAGGGGTTAATAATTTTATTTTAGTGTTTGTGATGCGGGAGGGCCTCGATTTAGGGGTTAATAGGTAGTTTATGGGTGTTAGTGTACTTTTTAGCACTTTAGTTATGAGTTTTATGTTACGGCTTTGTAGCATAAAAGCCATAACTACTGACTTTCAGTTTACGGTACGGATCTTGACGGTATTAGCTGTACCGCTCACTTTTTGGCCGGACAGGCAAACTCGTAATACTGGCACTATGGAAGTCCCATTGAAAAATGACTTTTTGAAAGCTGTGGTAGATACGTTGCGTTACGGCCAAAAAAGTGTGTGGTACAGATATACCTGCAAGACTCGTAATACCAGCGGTAGTGAAAAAGAGCCATATCGCTGCTTTTTCACTCATAACGCAAAAACTCGTAATCTAGCCGATAATCAGCAATAGCAAGTGATCCACTACAAAGTGTTTAAACAGGAAATAGTAACATCAATTTATATAACAAATGTCATCAATCTAGGGCTAGGTGTAAACAACAAGCTTGGCAGTATATTGTGCAAAGCAGAGTCCCAAATAACCTGATTTAATATAAACAATCCAAATTATTTCTGGGTAGCACATAAGACAAGAGTAGTTGTAAACTTAAAAATAAACTTATAGTGTCCTAAAAAAAGTGAAATGTCTGTAGATGTCCATTAGGCTAAAGGCATAACCATAAAACACAATACCATGTGCAGGAGCTCATTGGAGTTAAGAAGCTGGTGCCATGCACAGACCAACTAATTGCAAACCAACTAATCGATAATGAGATTCGTTGACAATTATTTTTATAATCGGTTATTATCGATTATGCCGATTAGTTGTTGCAGTTCTAGAGATGCTGACTGTCATGATTGCTTCCGTTCATCGCCGTGTCGCCGCGGCTCCCGGAACTTCTCTGTGTGTCTGACGTCATGTTGCTTAGCAACATGACGCTTTCTCTCACACCCCTCTGATGACGGTTACGCTCCTGCCCTTTAAATCACGGCGGGAGATCTGAATCTGGGCCCGTTTGTTTGTTTCCCTGGATTGTGAGTACCGTATCAATTTGTTCTTTTGTGTACCGACTTCTGCCTGCCTGACCAAGCCTCTTGCCTAAACCCTACTTGCTGATATTTGGATGTTGACTTCTGCCTGCCTGACCTTGCCTGTAGCTTTTACCCTTTTGCTGATACTTGGATGCCGACTTCTGCTTGCCTGACCTTGTCTTTTGCCTATACCTTTTGCTGATATTTGGATGCCGACTTCTGCCTGCCTGACCTTGCTTTTGCCTTTACCTTTAAACCTTTTCTTTGATAAACAAAACCTGCTTAAAGGGACATTTTACTTTTACAAGCTGCAAAAGAGAACTTTGCCTTTCTGTTTGTTATACACCTGCTTAAAAGGGACATTTCCTTTTACAAGCTGCAAAAGAGAACTTTGCCTTTCTGTTTGTTATAAACCTGCTTAAAGGGACATTATACTTTTACAAGCTGTACAAGAAACTGTGCTATTCTGTTTGTTCTAAACCTGTTAAAAAGGGGACATTTACTTTTACAAGCTGCAAAAGAGAACTTTGCCTTTCTGTTTGTTATACACCTGCTTAAAAGGGACATTTACTTTTACAAGCTGCAAAAGAGAACTTTACCTTTCTGTTTGTTATACACCTGCTTAAAAGGAACTTTTACTTTTACAAGCTGCAAAAGAGAACTTTTCCTTTGTTTTACAAGCCTGCTAAAGAGGACCTTTTTCAGAAGCTTCAAGTAAGAGCATTTCCTTTTTGTTCTTTGTACTACTTAAAGGGACGTTTTATCCTTTGTGGCTTTCCTGCATTCTGGAACAATATTCATTTTTGTTATCTTCTAATCTGCTTCCTGAGTGGGTCACGTCCTGGATATTTCTCAGTGTGCTAGCGTGTGCTTTCAATTCACGCTAGCAGTTGGGTTACATCCCGGATTGATTCCAGAGCGGCTGACATTACAAACGGGCCATAAAAATGGACCCCACTGAATTATCTATGGCCGTGGCTCACCAGGGACAGCTCTTGGGTTCTCATGCCACTCACTTGCAGTCTCTGGACACTAAACTTGATCAAATTACTGCTCTATTACAAAATTTGGTTGCTACCGCACCTCCCAATCCTAATCCCAATCCAAATCCGATTGAGGCATTACCTCCTCCGATTCCTAACAATCAGTCTCAGGTACAACTAAGTCCCAGGATACCTCTTCCGGATAAATATGATGGGAATCCTGAAGAATGTAGAGGCTTTCTGAATCAATGCCGTCTTCATTTCCGAAATAGCCCTACTCTCTTTGCTACTGCCTCCTCTAGAATCACGTTTCTTATTTCCTTAATGAAAGGAAAAGCCTTGGCTTGGGTGTCACCTTTGCTAGAAAAGAATGATCCTATACTGTTGGATGTTGATACATTCCTATCTACATTCTCAAACGTATTCGATAAACCTGGAAGGTCATCCGCTGCTGAAGCTACTCTCCTGGATTTACGTCAAGGAAATCAACCAGTCTCTCAATATGCTATTGAGTTCCGCACCCTTGCCTCTGAAACCACTTGGAATCAGGGAGCACTCAGAGCCGCTTTCCGTAAAGGACTTTCTGAGCGTCTCAAGGATGAATTGGTGTATCGTGAACTTCCAGAGTCCTTAGAAGCCTTAATAAATCTCTGTATCAGTCTCGACGCCAGGTTTCGTGAACGCCAACAAGAAAAGGATAGAACACAGAGGACTTCAACTCGAACTCCTTTTCGTTTAGCTCCTCGTTTTTCTAATCCAGTCACTCCAGCCTCTCCTACTACTGATCAGGCTGAACCCATGGAAGTAGGAAGTATAAAATTAACTGAGACTGAACGCTTGAGAAGACGGACTCTTGGCTTATGTCTGTACTGTGGCCTTAAAGGGCATTTATTAAGGGATTGTCCTACTAGGCCAGTAAAAGCCAGGGCTTAACTCTAGTCCAGGGAACTGAGTTAAGCCAAAATAGTGGTCATTCCCTATACAAGAAACTCTTTGTTCCAGTAACTCTTCTAATTGGACATAAGAAGATTTATACCCAAGCTCTAATTGATTCTGGTGCTGGAGGTGTGTTCATTGACTCTACATTTGTTTCTACTCATTCTATACCCTTACTAAAGAAGGAGTATTCCATTTCAGTCTCTACGGTCAGTGGAGATCCTTTGGGTTCTGGATACATTCAGTTTTCTACTCAACCCTTACTCCTCACCGTAGGAATACTTCATTCCGAGACAATTTGTTTCGATGTCATTCCCACTCCGCAATTTCCCATTATCTTGGGATTACCCTGGCTCCAGATGCACAATCCCATTTTTTCTTGGACTTTCGGTGAACTCACTTCCTGGGGATCTACATGCCAGACTAAATGTCTTCAAAAGATTACTAAGTTACCACTCACTATTGCTCTCACAGTTGAAACTCCGGAATCCTTACCTATGCATTATCATGACTTTGTGGATGTCTTCTCCAAAAAAGAAGCTGAACGTCTTCCTCCTCATCGCCCTTTTGATTGTCCCATTGATCTCCTTCCTGGGGCTGCCTATCCTCGAGGCAAGACATATCCACTTTCTAAACCAGAAAACATGGCTCTGGAAGAATATATAAAAGACAATCTGGCTAGAGGATTTATTCGACCCTCCTCTTCCCCTGTAGGGGCTGGTTTCTTTTTTGTGGGAAAAAAGGATGGCGGATTAAGACCCTGTATTGATTATCGTGGATTGAATCAGATTACCATCAAGAACAGTTATCCTCTGCCCCTTATTCCTGAACTTTTTACTTATCTTCAGGGAGCCACCATTTTCACCAAACTCGATCTACGTGGTGCATACAACTTGATCCGTATACGCAAAGGAGATGAGTGGAAGACTGCCTTTAACACTCGATTTGGGCATTATGAATATTTGGTCATGCCCTTCGGGCTATGCAATGCTCCGGCGGTTTTCCAGCATTTTGTAAACGAGATCTTTCGTGATTTTTTGAATATTTTTGTTATCATATACCTGGACGACATCTTAATTTTTTCTCAGAACCACCAAGATCATGTGCACCACGTCAAGAAAGTACTTCAACGTCTAAGAGAATTCCATCTGTTTGCTAAACTGGAGAAATGTTCTTTCCATCAAAAATCCATACCCTTTCTGGGTTATGTAATATCGGCATCTGGATTCGAAATGGACCCTACTAAACTTTCTGCCATTTTGGATTGGCCTAGACCTGATTCTTTGAAGGCTTTACAACGTTTCCTAGGCTTCGCCAATTATTACAGAAAGTTCATCAAGAATTTTGCTACTATTACTTCTCCTCTTACTTCTCTCACTAGAAAAGGACAAAACTGTAAAGTATGGCCGTCTGAGGCTATAGAAGCTTTTGAATCTCTCAAAGAAGCTTTTTCCTCAGCTCCTATCCTTCGTCATCCAAATCCTGAGTTTCAATTTATTCTGGAGGTGGATGCTTCCTCTGTTGCTGCTGGAGCTGTTCTGTCTCAACGAATACCAGAGACTGGAAGGATTCATCCTGTTGCTTTTTTCTCTAAAAAATTCACTCCTTCCGAATTTAACTATGACGTAGGGAATAAAGAGTTGCTTGCCATCAAAATGGCATTGGATGAATGGAGACATTGGCTGGAAGGTACTTCTTTGCCATTTACTATACTTACTGATCATAAGAACCTTCTGTATCTCCAAACAGCCAAACGATTAAATTCCAGGCAAGCACGCTGGTCATTATTCTTCTCTCGGTTTCACTATAATTTGTCTTACATACCTGGTTCAAAAAATATTAAAGCTGACGCACTTTCCAGACAATTTCAAGATACCCCAGTTCCTGAGTCTGGTACCATTCTCCAACCTCATGAAGTCATTGCCCAGTTAACAACTTCTTGGTTACAAGAATTACAGTCCGCTCAAGAGCATCTTCCTTTGTCCTGTAAACCTCCCGATGGTTTACTCTTTGTTCCTGAACGCCTTCGTTCCAAGATTTTATTTTGGGCTCATGATAGTCCCCTTTCTGGACATCCTGGCATCAGTATTACCACTCGAAACCTCAAACAACATGTCTGGTGGCCTACACTCTCTCAAGATGTGAAGGATTACGTCTCAGTATGCACACAATGTGCCATGAACAAAACTCCACGCCAACTTCCTTCAGGATTACTCCAACCATTGCCTATACCTCACCAGCCTTGGACTCATGTATCCATGGACTTTATTACCGATCTTCCCTTGTCCACTGGGAACAATACTATCTGGGTGGTGGTCGACAGGTTCACTAAGACGGCTCATTTTGTACCCTTGCCAGGATTACCATCTGCCAAAAGACTCTCTGAACTTTTTATTCTACATATTGTAAGAATCCATGGATTTCCTCTAGATATTGTTTCAGATAGAGGGGTACAATTCGTTTCTCGATTTTGGAGGTCACTTTGTAAACATTTTGGTACTACTATATCTCTCTCTACTTCTCACCACCCACAATCGAATGGTCAGACTGAAAGAGTAAACCAGTGTCTTGAAACATATCTTAGACATTATGTGGATCATTATCACTCTAACTGGACTTCTTACCTTCCTTTGGCTGAATTGGCTCATAATGCCCGGTACAATTCCTCCCTTCAGACTTCTCCTTTTCATGCAGCTTACGGATATCAGCCTAGGACATTCCCTTTGCATACTTCCTCCACAGTGAATCCTGCTTCTGATCTTACAGCCCGAAGATTAACTCGACATTGGCAGAAGATACATCGTATTCTTTCTGTAACTTCTAGACGTTACAAGTTCTTTTCAGATCTTCGACGGAAGAAGGCTCCCAAATATCGCCCTGGTGATAAAGTTTGGATTTCCTCTCGATTTCTTCGCCTGAAACAACCTTCTAACAAATTGGGACCACGATATGTGGGTCCTTTCCGAATACTGGGTCAGGTGTGTTCCACTGCTTATCGGGTAGCTTTACCCAAGTCTCTCAAAGTCCATCCGGTATTCCATGTTTCTCTTTTAAAACCTGTGATGATTAACAGGTATTCTAAGCCTTTTTCTAAACCTCCACCGTTATTGGTGCATGGACATCCTGAGTTTGAGATCAGCCATATTCTAGATTCCAAGTTGCGGGGCAAGAAATTGTATTATCTCATTCATTGGAAGGGTTATCCAGTCACGGAACGTTCTTGGGAACCTGCTCATCAAGTAAATGCTCCTATTTTGGTCAAGACCTTCCACAAGACTCATCCTGATAGACCTGGTCCTGTCCCCCGGAGGGGTCCTTGAGGAGGGGGTGCTGTCATGATTGCTTCCGTTCATCGCCGTGTCGCCGCGGCTCCCGGAACTTCTCTGTGTGTCTGACGTCATGTTGCTTAGCAACATGACGCTTTCTCTCACACCCCTCTGATGACGGTTACGCTCCTGCCCTTTAAATCACGGCGGGAGATCTGAATCTGGGCCCGTTTGTTTGTTTCCCTGGATTGTGAGTACCGTATCAATTTGTTCTTTTGTGTACCGACTTCTGCCTGCCTGACCAAGCCTCTTGCCTAAACCCTACTTGCTGATATTTGGATGTTGACTTCTGCCTGCCTGACCTTGCCTGTAGCTTTTACCCTTTTGCTGATACTTGGATGCCGACTTCTGCTTGCCTGACCTTGTCTTTTGCCTATACCTTTTGCTGATATTTGGATGCCGACTTCTGCCTGCCTGACCTTGCTTTTGCCTTTACCTTTAAACCTTTTCTTTGATAAACAAAACCTGCTTAAAGGGACATTTTACTTTTACAAGCTGCAAAAGAGAACTTTGCCTTTCTGTTTGTTATACACCTGCTTAAAAGGGACATTTCCTTTTACAAGCTGCAAAAGAGAACTTTGCCTTTCTGTTTGTTATAAACCTGCTTAAAGGGACATTATACTTTTACAAGCTGTACAAGAAACTGTGCTATTCTGTTTGTTCTAAACCTGTTAAAAAGGGGACATTTACTTTTACAAGCTGCAAAAGAGAACTTTGCCTTTCTGTTTGTTATACACCTGCTTAAAAGGGACATTTACTTTTACAAGCTGCAAAAGAGAACTTTACCTTTCTGTTTGTTATACACCTGCTTAAAAGGAACTTTTACTTTTACAAGCTGCAAAAGAGAACTTTTCCTTTGTTTTACAAGCCTGCTAAAGAGGACCTTTTTCAGAAGCTTCAAGTAAGAGCATTTCCTTTTTGTTCTTTGTACTACTTAAAGGGACGTTTTATCCTTTGTGGCTTTCCTGCATTCTGGAACAATATTCATTTTTGTTATCTTCTAATCTGCTTCCTGAGTGGGTCACGTCCTGGATATTTCTCAGTGTGCTAGCGTGTGCTTTCAATTCACGCTAGCAGTTGGGTTACATCCCGGATTGATTCCAGAGCGGCTGACACTGACATTCAATTATCTGGCATAGTGGGTGATAAGTGTGGGACGAAAGTTTGCAAAGTAAAAGAAATATGCACTGCAATTTTTAGATCATGGTCATTTGTATACTAAATACATTTCTTTCATGTAATTGGCAAGAGTCCATGAGCTAGTGACGTATGGGATATACAATCCTACCAGGAGGGGCAATGTTTCCCAAAACGCCTATAAATACACCCCTCACCACACCCACAATTCAGTTTTACAAACTGTGCCTCCTATGGAGGTGGTGAAGTAAGTTTGTGCTAAAATTTCTACGTTGACATGCGCTTCTCAGCATTTTGAAGGCCGATTCCTCTCAGAGTACAGCGAATGTCAGAGGGATGTGAAGAGAGTATCACCTATTGAATGCAATGGTCTTCCTAACGGAGATCTATTTCATTGGTTCTCTGTTATCAGTCGTAGAGATTCATCTCCTACCTCCCTTTTCAGATCGACAATATACTCTCATATACTATTACCTCTACTGATAACTGTTTCAGTATTGGTCAGGCTATCTGCTTTATGTGGATTGGTGTCTTTTTGGTAAGTATGTTTTTTATTACTTAAGACACCCCAGTTATGGTTTGGCACTTTATGCATTTATATAAAGTTCTAAATATATGTATTGTACTTATATTTGCCATGAGTCAGGTTCATGTATTTCCTTGTGCAGACAGTCAGTTTCATATTTGGAGAAAATAAACATTTTAAGAAATATTTTTTCTTACCTGGAGTTTAGTCTTTTTTTCAGATTGACTATATTTTTCTTGCAAATTGCGGGCAGTACTAGGCCCGCGGGTGCGCCGAATGCTAGACTTTATTGCTTCATTCTTAGCGCGAGACTTTTTTGGCGCGAAAGTACGTCCGTTGACGCTAGTTCGTCATTTCCGGCGTCGTAGTTGACGCCGAGTCCTTGCACAGGGTTGCGTCGTTAATGACGCAAGTGTGTCATTTCCGGATGTTGGCGCCAAAAAAATTTCAGTCACGTTGTGCGTCATACTTGCCGCCAAATTTTTCATTAATTTATTACCCCATTGCTATTTGCCTCTTGCCTTTTTCTATGTCAGAGGGCTATGCTGTTTGCATTGTTTGCCCATTCCTGAAACTGTCATATAAGGAAATTGATAATTTTGCTTTATATGTTGTTTTTTCTTTTACATTTTGCAAGATGTCTCAATCTAATCCTGTCTCAGAAGTATCTGTTGGAACTTTGCTGCCTGACATCGGTTCTACCAAAGCTAAGTGCATTTGTTGTAAGATTGTGGAAATGATATCTCCGTATGTCATTTGTAATAGTTGTCATGATAAACTTTTACATGCAGACAATATATCCATCAGTAATAGTACATTGCCGGTTGCAGTTCTTTCAACTTCTAATGTACATGATATACCTATGAATTTTAAAGAATTTGTTACTGATTCCGCCTTCTAATAAATGGTCTTTTAAAACTTCTCATAAAGTTGATGAATTTTCAAATGTCCGACAACATACTGAATTATCCTCCTCTGATGAGGATCTATCTGATTCAGAAGATCCTTCCTCAAATATTTGCACTGACAAATCTACTTATTTATTTAAAATGGAGTATATTCGTTCTTTGTTAATAGAAGTGTTAATTACTTTGGATATTGAGGAAGCCAGTCCTCTTGATGTTAAGACTATTAAACATTTAAATGCTGTTTTTAAACCTCCTGTGGTTACTCCAGAGGTTTTTCCTATTCCTGATGCTATTTCTGATATGATTTCTAAGGAATGGAATAAGCCAGGTACTCCTTTTATTCCTTCTTCAAGGTTTAAAAAATTGTATCCTTTACCAGCAATTTCTATAGAGTTTTGGGAAAAGATCCCCAAGGTTGATGGGGCTATTTCAACTATTGCTAAACGTACTACTATTCCTATGCAATATAGTACTTCCTTTAAAGATTCTTTAGATAGGAAACTTGAATCTTATCTAAGGAAAGCCTATTTATATTCAGGTCATCTTCTCGGGCCTGCAATTTCTTTGGCTGACGTTGCGGCTGCATCAACTTTTTGGTTGGAGAATTTAGCGCAACAAGAATTGGATCCTGACATGTCTAGCATTGTTCGCTTACTGCAACATGCTAATCATTTTATTTGTGATGCCATTTTTGATATTATCAAAATTGATGTTAGATCCATGTCTTTAGCAATTTTAGCTAGAAGAGCTTTGTGGCTTAAATCTTGGAATGCTGATATGACATCTAAGTCTAGATTACTATCTCTTTCTTTCCAAGGTAATAATTTATTTAGTTCTCAGTTGGATTCTATTATTTCAACTGTTACAGTTTTTCTGCCTCAGGATAAAAAACCTAAGGGCAAATCTAAGGCTTCTAACCGTTTTCGTTCCTTTCGTCAAAATAAGAAACAAAAATCTAATCCTTCCCCCAAGGAATCGGTTTCCAATTGGAAGCCTTCCTCAAATTGGAATAAATCCAAGCCTTTTAAAAAACCAAAGTCAGCCCCTAAGTCTGCATGAAGGTGCGGCCCTCATTCCAGTTCAGCTGGTAGGGGGCAGGTTAAGGTTTTTCAAGGATATTTGGATAAATTCTGTCCAAAATCAATGGATTCAGAGCATTGTCTCTCAAGGGTATCGAATAGGATTCAGAGTAAGACCTCCTGTGAGAAGATTTTTTTCTCTCACGCATCCCAGCAAATCCAGTAAAAGCTCAGGCTTTCCTGAAGTGCGTTTCAGACCTGGAGTCTTCAGGGGTAATCATGCCAGTTCCTTTTCAGGAACAAGGTCTGGGGTTTTATTCAAATCTATTCATTGTCCAAAAGAAGGAAAATTCATTCAAACCAGTTCTGGATCTGAAAATTTTTAATCGTTATGTAAGAGTTCCAACTTTCAAAGGACTATTCTGCCTTTTGTTCAGCAAGGACATTATATGTCTACAATAGACTTGCAGGATGCATACCTTCATATTCCGATTCATCCAGAACATTATCAGTTCCTGAGATTCTCTTTTCTAGACAAGCATTACCAATTTGTTGCTCTTCCATTTGGCCTAGCAACAGCTCCAAGAATCTTTTCAAAGGTTCTAGGTACCCTACTCTCTGTAATCAGAGAGCAGGGTATTGCTGTATTTCCTTATTTGGACAATATCTTGGTACTAGCTCAGTCTTTACGTTCTGCATTATCTCACACGAATCAACTAGTGTTGTTTCTTCAAAAACATGGTTGGAGGATCAATTTACCAAAAAGTTTCTTGATTCCTCAGACAAGGGTCACCGTTTTAGGTTTCCAGATAGATTCAGTGTCCATGACTCTGTCTCTAACAGACAAGAAACGTTTGAAATTGGTTGCAGCCTGTCGGCACCTTCAGTCTCAGTCATTCCCTTCAGTGGCTATGTGTATGGAAGTTTTACTGCAGCATCGGACGCGATTCCTTTTGCTCGTTTTCACATGAGACCTCTCCAGCTTTGTATGCTGAATCAATGGTGCAGGGATTATACAAAGATATCACAATTAATATCCTTAAATCCCAATGTTCGACACTCTCTGATGTGGTGGTTAAATCACCAGCCTTTAGTTCAAGGGGCTTCCTTTGTTTGGCCAACTTGGACTGTGATCACTACAGATGCAAGTCTTTCAGGTTGGGGAGCTGTTTGGGGATCTCTGACAGCGCAAGGGGTTTGGAAATCTCAAGAGGCGAGATTAACAATCAATATTTTAGAACTCCGTGCAATTCTCAGAGCTCTTCAGTTTTGGCCTCTGTTGAAGAGAGAACCATTCATTTGCTTTCAGACAGACAATATCAAAACTGTGGCATATGTCAATCATCAGGGTGGGACTCACAGTCCACAAGCTATGAAAGAAGTATCTTGGATACTTGCTTGGGCGGAATCCAGCTCCTGTCTAATCTCTGCGGTGCATATTCCAGGTGTAGACAATTAGGAGGTGGATTATCTCAGCCGTCAGACTTTACATCCGTGGAGTGGTCTCTCCATCCAGATGTGTTTTCTCAGATTGTTAAGATGTGGGGTCTTCCAGAGATAGATCTTATGGCCTCTAATCTAAACAAGAAACTTCTCAGATACCTGTCCAGGTCCAGGAATGTTCAGGCGGAAGCAGTGGATGCGCTGACACTTCCTTGGTGTTATCATCCTGCTTACATTTTCCCGCCTCTAGTTCTTCTTTCAAGAGTGATCTCCAAAATCATCATGGAACAATCGTTTGTGTTGCTGGTGGCTCCAGCATGGCCACACAGGTTTTGGTATGCAGATCTTGTTCGGATGACCAGTTGCCAACCTTGGCCACTTCCATTAAGGCCGGACCTTCTATCTCAAGGTCCGTTTTTCCATCAGGATCTCAAATCATTACATTTGAAGGTATGGAAATTGAACGCTTAGTGCTAAGTCATAGAGGTTTCTCTGACTCAGTGATTAATACTATGGTGTAAGCTTGTAAATCTGTCTCTAGAAAGATTTATTATCGAGTTTGGAAGACTTACATTTCATGGTGTTCTTCTCATAAATTCTCTTGGCATTCTTTTAGAATTCCTAGAATTTTACAGTTTCTTCAGGATGGTTTGGATAAGAGTTTGTCTGCAAGTTCTTTGAAGGGACAAATCTCTGCTCTTTCTGTTTTATTTCACAGAAAGATTGCTAAACTTCCTGATATTCACTGTTTTGTACAGGCTTTAGTTCATATTAAGCCTGTCATTAAATCAATTTCTCCTCCTTGGAGTCTTAATTTGGTTTTGAAGGCGTTACAGGCTCCTCCATTTGAGTCTATGGACATTAAAATTCTTTCTTGGAAAGTGTTGTTCCTTTTGGCTATATCTTCTGCTAGAAGAGTTTCTGAGCTTTCTGCTCTTTCTTGTGAATCTCCTTTTCTGATTTTTCATCAGGATAAGGCGGTTTTGAGGACTTTGTTTAAATTTTTACCTAAGGTTGTGAATTCTAACAACATTAGTAGAAAAATTGTTGTCCCTTCCTTGTGTCCTAATCCTAAGAATTCTTTGGAGAGATCATTACATTCTTTGGATGTGGTGAGAGCTTTGAAATATTATGTTGAAGCTACTAAAGATTTCAGGTAGGCTTCTAGTCTATTTGTTATTTTTTCTGGTCCTAGGAAAGGTCAGAAGGCTTCTGCTATTTCCCTGGCTTCTTGGTAAAAGCTTTTGATTCTTCAAGCTTATTTGGAGTCGGGTCAGACCCCGCCTCAGAGAATTATAGCTCATTCTACGAGATCAGTTTCCAATTCGTGGGCTTTTAAGTATGAAGCTTCAGTTGATCAGATTTGCAAAGCGGCAACTTGGTCCTCTTTTCATACATTTACTAAATTCTACCTTTTTGATGTATTTGCTTCTTCAGAAGCAGTTTTTGGTAGAAAAGTTCTTCAGGTAGCTGTTTCAGTTTGATTCTTCTGCTGATGTTTTAAGTTTTTCTTGTCATTAAAGAATAAATTTATAATTTGGGTTGTGGATTATTTTTTCAGCGGGAAATGGCTGTTTTTTATTTTATCCCTCCCTCTCTAGTGACTCTTGTGTGGAGTTCCACATCTTGGGTATTGATATCCCATACGTCACTAGCTCATGGACTCTTGACAATTACATGAAAGAAAACATAATTTATGTAAGAATTTACCTGATAAATTCATTTCTTTCATATTGGCAAGAGTCCATGAGCCCCACCCTTTTTATGGTGGTTATGATTTTTTGTATAAAGCACAATTATTTCCAAATTCCTTTGTTGATGCTTTTTACTCCTTTCTTTATCACCCCACTACTTGGCTATTCGTTAAACTGAATTGTGGGTGTGGTGAGGGGTGTATTTATAGGCATTTTGAGGTTTGGGAAACTTTGCCCCTCCTGGTAGGATTGTATATCCCATACGTCACTAGCTCATGGACTCTTGCCAATATGAAAGAAATTAATTTATCAGGTAAATTCTTACATAAATTATGTTTTTTCTGCCGCTTTGAAGATAATAATAATAACACATTCCATTATAAATTGACTACGTACTCATTTCAAATTTATATGAGCCTGTTCTATGCTATAAGTCTTATATTAGGCTATGCACATGAGCTGAGGCAAACATAGGACAAAAAATACAACCAAAGAATATCTTAATAAACTACAATAACAACTATCTAAAAAAAACTGTGTGCTTTGTGAGGCAAAAGGGCTCCTAGGAAACATGCAGGAATACTAAAGTAAGACATTATCTGTTAGTAAATGGCCCTTTAACCTTTAACTGAGAATATATAGGGTTGTTTAGGAATGCTGGAAATTTTACAGTTTCGTCTAGACTAAATTATCATAAACAAAAATAAAATAAAAACATATTGGACATATAATCAGAGTTTTCCAGATGCGTCCTTTGTGTAAGAAGTCAAAGAAATGATGTGTTAAGTTTCATTTAAAAATGACTTACTTATGGAGTATATTTGTAGTATTTTACCTTTCTAAACACAGAAAAATTCAAAAAAGTTTTTTTTACTACTTGTACTGCCAAATAAGATTTTATCATCATTTACCATAGTGCATAGTTCTTATTCATGGGGAACGTTTTTTAGAAAGAATGACAAATCAAACTTTACTAAAATGGTGCTAAACAGTTTGATGTTAACTTAAGGGCCTATATTAATTTATATATGGAATAAACCAAGATATATATGTATGTACAAGAATATATATATATATATATATATATATATATATATATATATATATATATATATATATATGTAGATTTAAGAATATTAAATATTAAATTATCAAATGGTGGTAGTTAATAGATATATTTCAATTTTAATACATAAAATAAAATAGTGTCTACTAAACACAATAGTGTATACTAAATACAATAAACTCTAGATTTCATCAGCAAAAACACAACATTAAAATTCAGAACAATTAAAATTCATAAATGATCCTTATAGTTAAAAACAAATAAATAAAACAATATTAGATATATTGCATTATACAACACAGACAATAAAAGAACAAACACTGGTGCAAAGAGCAGTGTTCACTGCTTAATTTGTGTAGTAAGCATAAAAACTGAAATAGATAAATCCTCCGCTTGAAAGTGTGATTCCTATAAAGATGTTATTAACCCACAGTCTTTCAAAAGTCTTTAAGGATTCTTTATGGGGTTTAATAGTTTCACCGGATGGTGTTGGACGTCTCTCCAGATACTGTGGCGGATCCCAGAGTTCTCCCCGAGACGGCAAGGTGTGGATCTTGCTAAACCTTAAGGGGTTTCTGCGTCCAGGTGTCAGTTTTCTGTTTGGACCAAACACAACGGCTACGCTTCTTGCGTCTGGGTAACAGTCACGTGAATTATCACAGATACGGAGCTTGAGAAAGGCGTAATAGCCGAAACGCGTTGATCTAATTGTGTTCCACTTGAGGATCCGTATCTGTGATAATTCACGTGACTGTTACCCAGACGCAAGAAGCGTAGCCGTTGTGTTTGGTCCAACAGGCAAACTGACACCTGGACGCAGAAACCCCTTAAGATTTAACAAGATCCACACCTTGCCGTCTCGGGGAGAACTCTGGGATCTGCCACAGTATCTGGAGAGATGTCCAACACCATCCGGTGAAACTATTGAACCCCATAAAGAATCCTAAAAGACTTTTAAAAGACTGTGGGTTAATAACATATTTATAGGAATCACACTTTCAAGCGGAGGATTTATCTATTTCAGTTTTTATGCTAACTACACGAATTAAGCAGTGAACACTGCTCTTTGCACCACTATTGGTTCTTTTATTGTCTGTGTTGTATAATGCCATGTATCTAATATTGTTTTATTTTTATTTTTTTTAACTATTAGGATCATTTATGCATTTATGAATTTTAATTGTTCTGAATTTTAATGTTGTGTTTTTTGCTGATGAAATCTAGAGTTTATTGTGTTTAGTATACACTATTGTGTTTAGTATACACTATTTTATTTTATGTATTAAAATTGAAATATATCTATTAACTACCGCCATTTGATAATTTAATATTTAATATTCTTAAATCTACATATATATATATTCTTGTGCATACATATATATCTTGGTTTATATATATAAATTAATATAGGCCCTTAAGTTAACATTAAGCTGTTTAGCGCCATAGATTCTTTTAGCAAAGTTTGATTTGTCATTCTTTCTAAAAAACGTTCCCCATTTGCATTTTTGGGCTGTTTTGGAGATAATAGCCTATATCTATGGGCATTGTTAACATTTTTCTACTAGCGCAGATTTATATCCATTCTATTTGCATAGTTCTTATTCATGCACAGCGGTACATTCAGAGAAAGTACATTCAAATTATTTTAATTTGATTTGACTCAATGATAAATTTGCCTTTGATAAAGCAGGAGCAAAACGTGCGTCAGGCGTTTTGTGGCATGATTAGGTCATGGCCAGGGGCCTTTGGTATTGTATTGCACTTATATGTGATATGTTTTGTGTGGATTGTCTCATATTGGATGCTTTTGAAGTACCAGACTAGTACAGGAACACCCAGCTTTTTTAAATAATTGTATAGGAGCAACACGTGAGAGAAGCAGATTGCCAATCCCTTTTGTGGTACTCCTTAGGGAGAACCTATAGTCACTGGTAGATTGCATGTGAGGGCTCTTTTTGTTTGGTGTTGCACTATATAATTGGGATAGTTACCTCCTTTTAACTTTTCTGGTATTAGGCTTTTCATTTGGCTGTATAGATCCTTACTGTGCATATAGAATCAATAATGTGAATTGGACCTTTCATGCCCCTGTGTGTTAATACTTTCTTAGTGTTTTTAATGCAGTTTTAAATTTATCTTTTTTTTTTTTAATATAATAAATGTTAAGTTTTATTATCCTTTCATTGTTCCTCAATATCTTTTACTGAGGATTGAGACCCCCCCCCCCCTTTTTTGTGTGTCCTTCTTTTTGGACTTACTTAATTTTGTTTCTTTAGAGTGCTTAAGGGATGCTACTTTCTCTTTCTTTATATATAATTGTAACTTCTCTCTTGGCAGTCGGCAGATGCTTATATATAATGTAATCACAGAGGTAAAAACATAATTTATGCTTACCTGTTAAATTTATTTCTCTTGTAGTGTATCCAGTCCACGGATCATCCATTACTTGTGGGATATTCTCCTTCCCAACAGGAAGTTGCAAGAGGATCAACCACAGCAGAGCTGCTATATAGCTCCTCCCCTAACTGTCATATCCAGTCATTCGACCGAAAACAAACAGAGAAAGGAGAAACCATAGGGTGCAGTGGTGACTGTAGTTTAATTAAAATTTAGACCTGTCTTAAAAGGACAGGGCGGGCCGTGGACTGGATACACTACAAGAGAAATACATTTATCAGGTAAGCATAAATTATGTTTTCTCTTGTTAAGTGTATCCAGTCCACGGATCATCCATTACTTGTGGGATACCAATACCAAAGCTAAAGTACACGGATGATGGGAGGGACAAGGCAGGATTAAGCGGAAGGAACCACTGCCTGAAGAACCTCTCCCCCAAACATAGCCTCCGAAGAAGCAAAAGTATCAAATTTGTAAAATTTTGAAAAAGTGTGAAGCAAAGACCAAGTCGCAGCCTTGCAAATCTGTTCAACAGAGGCCTCATTTTTGAAGGCCCAGGTGGAAGCCACAGCTCTAGTAGAATGAGCTGTAATCCTTTCAGGGGGCTGCTGTCCAGCAGTCTCATAGGCTAGGCTTATTACGCTCCGAAGCCAAAAGGAAAGAGAGGTTGACGAAGCTTTTTGACCTCTCCTCTGTCCAGAGTAAACGACAAACAGGAAAGATGTTTGACGAAAATCCTTAGTAGCTTGTAAGTAAAACTTCAAGGCACGGACTACGTCCAGATTATGTAAAAGACGTTCCTTCTTTGAAGAAGGATTAGGGCACAATGATGGAACAACAATCTCTTGATTGATATTCTTGTTAGAAACCACCTTAGGTAAAAACCCAGGTTTGGTATGCAGAACTACCTTATCTACATGAAAAATCAGATAGGGAGAATCACATTGTAAGGCAGATAGCTCAGAGACTCTCTGAGCCGAGGAAATAGCCATCAAAAACAGAACTTTCCAAGATAAAAGTTTAATATCAATGGAATGAAGGGGTTCAAACGGAACTCCTTGAAGAACCTTAAGAACCAAGTTTAAGCTCCACGGGGGAGCAACAGGTTTAAACACAGGCTTAAATCTAACCAAAGCCTGGCAAAATGCCTGGACGTCTGGAACCTCTGCCAGACGCTTGTGCAAAAGAATAGACAGAGCAGAAATATGTCCCTTTAAGGAACTAGCTGATAATCCTTTGTCCAAGCCCTCTTGGAGAAAAGACAATATTCTAGGAATCCTAACTTTACTCCATGAGTAAGTCTTGGATTCACACCAATAAAGATATTTACTCCATATCTTGTGGTAGATTTTCCTGGTAACAGGCTTTCGTGCCTGTATTAAAGTATAAATGACTGACTCGGAGAAGCCACGCTTTGATAGAATCAAGCGTTCAATCTCCATGCAGTCAGTCTCAGAGAAATTAGATTTGGATGATTGAAAGGACCTTGTATCAGAAGGTCCTGTCTTAGAGGCAGAGTCCATGGTGGAAAGGATGACATGTCCACTAGGTCTGCATACCAAGTCCTGCGTGGCCACGCAGGTGCTATCAGAATCACAGATGCTCTCTCCTGTTTGATTTTGGCAATCAGTCGAGGGAGCAGAGGAAACGGTGGAAACACATAAGCCAGGTTGAAGAACCAAGGCGCTGCTAGCGCATCTATCAGCGTCGCTTCTGGGTCCCTGGACCTGGATCCGTAACAAGGAAGCTTGGCGTTCTGGCGAGACGCCATGAGATCCAACTCTGGTTTGCCCCAACGATGAATCAACTGAGCAAACACCTCCGGATGGAGTTCCCACTACCCCAGATGGAAAGTCTGATGACTTAGAAAATCCGCCTCCCAGTTCTCCACGCCTGGGATATGGATTGCTGACAGGTGGCAAGAGTGGTACTCTGCCCAGCGAATTATTTTTGAGACTTCTAACATCGCTAGGGAACTCCTGGTTCCCCCTTGATGGTTGATGTAAGCCACAGTTGTCCGACTGAAATCTGATGAACCTCAGTGTTGCTAACTGAGGTCAACCCAGAAGAGCATTGAATATCGCTCTTAACTCCAGAATATTTATTGGAAGGAGTTTCTCCTCCTGAGTCCACGATCCCTGTGCCTTCAGGGAATTCCAGACTGCACCCCAACCTAGAAGGCTGGCATCTGTTGTTACAATTGTCCAATCTGGCCTGCGAAAGGTCATACCCTTGGACAGGTGTACCCGAAACAACCACCAGAGAAGATAATCTCTGGTCTCTTGATCCAGATTTAGCAGAGGGGACAAAAAGCGTAGGAATGCCTCTTTCTTTATCTGATTTGCAGATAGCCTTGAAAGATGAAATCTCCCTTGTGGAGGGGAAGCTTTGAAGTCCAGAAGATATCCCTGAGATATGATCTCCAACGCCCAGGGATCCTGAACATCTCTTGCCCACGCCTGGGCGAAGAAAGAAAGTCTGCCCCCTACTAGATCCCTCGCCGGATAGGGGGCCGTTCCTTCATGCTGTCTTAGAGGCAGCAGCAGGCTTTCTGGCCTGCTTGCCTTTGTTCCAGGACTGGTTCCCTCTTGTTTTGAAGCGGAGGAGGTTGATGCTGCACCTGCCTTGAAATTTCGAAATGTCAGCAATAATTTCCTTCAAACCAGGCCCGAATAAGGTCTGCCCCTTGAAAGGAATGTTGAGTAATTTAGACTTCGAAGTCACGTCAGCTGACCAGGATTTAAGCCATAGCGCCCTACGCGCTTGGATGGCGAATCCGGAATTCTTAGCCGTTAGTTTAGTCAAATGAACAATGGCATCAGAAACAAATGAGTTAGCTAGCTTAAGTGTTCTAAGCTTGTCAATAATTTCAGTCAGTGGAGCTGTATGGATGGCCTCTTCCAGGGCCTCAAACCAGAATGCCGCCGCGGCCTTGACAGGCGCAATGCATGCAAGGGGCTGTAAAATAAAACCTTGTTGAATAAACATTTTCTTAAGGTAACCCTCCAATTTTGTATCCATTGGATCTGAAAAAGCACAACTGTCCTCAACCGGGATAGTAGTACGCTTTGCTAAAGTAGAAACTGCTCCCTCCACCTTAGGGACCGTCTGCAATAAGTCCCGTGTAGTGGCGTCTATTGGAAACATTTTTCTAAATATAGGAGGTGGGGAAAAAGGCACCCCCGGTCTATCCCACTCCTTGCTAATAATTTCTGTAAGCCTTTTAGGTATAGGAAAAACATCAGTACACACCGGTACCGCAAAGTATTTATCCAGCCTATACAATTTCTCTGGTACTGCAACTGTGTTATAGTCATTCAGAGCAGCTTATACCTCCCCAAGCAACACACGGAGGTTCTCAAGCTTAAATTTAAAATTAGAAATCTCTGAATCAGGTTTCCCCGAATCAGAGATGTCACCCACAGACTGAAGCTCTCCGTCCTCATGATCTGCATATTGTGACGCAGTATCAGACATGGCCCTTACAGCATCTGCGCGCTCTGTATTTCTCCTAACCCCAGAGCAATCGCGCTTGCCTCTTAATTCAGGCAACCTGGATAATACCTCTGACAGGGTATTATTCATGACTGCAGCCATGTACTGCAAGGTAATCGCTATGGGCGTACCTGATGTAATTGGCGCCATATTAGCGTGCATCCCTTGAGCGGGAGGCGAAGGGTCTGACACGTGGGCAGAGTTAGTCGGCATAACTTCCCCCTTGTCAGAATCTTCTGGTGATATTTATTTTATAGTTAAAGACTGATCTTTACTGTTTAAGGTGAAATCAATACATTTAGTACACATTCTCCTATGGGGCTCCACCATGGCTTTCAAACATAATGAACAAGCAGTTTCCTCTGTGTCAGACATGTTTAAACAGACTAGCAATGAGACTAGCAAGCTTGGAAAACACTTTAAACAAGTTTACAAGCAATATAAAAAAACGTTACTGCACCTTTAAGAAACACAAATTTAATTTTGTCAAAATTTGAAATAACAGTGAAAAAAGTCAGTTACACTAACAAAATTTTTACAGTGTATGTAACAAGTTAGCAGAGCATTGCACCCACTTGCAAATGGATGATTAACCCCTTAATACCCAAAACTGAATAATAAAAGACAAAAACGTTTTTTTTATTTTTTTTTTTTTTTTCAAACAGTCACAACAACTGCCACAGCTCTACTGTGGCTTTTTACCTCCCTCAAAAACGACTTTGAAGCTTTTTGAGCCCTCCAGAGATGTCCTGGATCATGCAGGAAGAAGCTGAATGTCTCTGTCAGTATATTTAGCTGCACAGAAAAACACTAAAATAGGCCCTTCCCACTCATATTGCAACAGTGGAAAGCCTAAGGAAACTGTTACTAGGCAAAAATCAAACCAGCCATGTGGAAAAAAACTAGGCCCCAATAAGTTTTATCACCAAACATATATAAAAAACGATTAAACATGCCAGCAAACGTTTTAAAATACACTTTTATAAGAGTATGTATCTCTATTAATAAGCCTGATACCAGTCGCTATAACTGCATTTAAGGCTTTACTTACATTAGTTCGGTATCAGCAGCATTTTCTAGCAAATTCCATCCCTAGAAAAATATTAACTGCACATACCTTATTGCAGGAAAACCTGCACGCCATTCCCTCTCTGAAGTTACCTCACTCCTCAGAATATGTGAGAACAGCCATGGATCTTAATTACTTCTGCTAAGATCATAGAAAACGCAGGCAGATTCTTCTTCTAAATACTGCCTGAGATTAAGGGGGGTAGTTATCAAGCCGTCTACTTTCCTGCCTTCGCCGGCCCAATACGTCCGCCTAAGCTCGCCTACCTTCGCCGCCGCGGACCTTGAATACGTTCGCCTAAGTTATCAAATAAAGCTGTCAAAAAGCCGCGGGGCGATGAGCAGCGGACTGTGACAGTTATCACTCATCCGATCTCGCTGCCCTTCGGCTTTTTCCCAGCTTTATTGCTAGCCTGTCACTAAGCACTCACACTAAACTACACTGTTCTACCCCCTATACCGGCGCCCCCGGAGGCCCCCGCAACTAAATAAAGTTACTAACCCCTAAACCGCCGCTCCTAGACCCCGCCGCAAGTCTTATAAATGTATTAACCCCTAAACCGCCGCTCCTAGACCCCGCCGCAAGTCTTATAAATGTATTAACCCCTAAACCGCCGCTCCTAGACCCCGCCGCAAGTCTTATAAATGTATTAACCCCTAAACCGCCGCTCCCGGACACCGCTGCCACCTACATTATACCTAGTAACCCCTATCCTGCCCCCCCTATACCGTCGCACTCTATTATAAAATTATTAACCCCTATCCTGCTGATCCCGCACCTCTCCGCAACTAAATAAATAGTTTAACCCCTAAACCGCCGCTCCATGAACCCGCCGCAACCTATAATAAATTTATTAACCCCTATCCTGCCCCCCACTACGCCGCCGCCACTGTAATAAAATGATTAACCCCTAAACCTAAGTCTAACCCTAACCATAACGCCCCCCTAACTTAAATATTAATTAAATACATCTAAATAAATTAACTCTTATTAACTAAATGAATCCTATTTAAAACTAAATACTTACTTATAAAATAAACCCTAATATAGCTACAATATAAATAATAATTATATTCTAGCTATCTTAGGATTTATATTTATTTTACAGGTACCTTTCAATTTATTTTAACCATGTACAATAACTATTAAATAGTTATTAACTATTTAATAGCTTACCTAGCTAAAATAAAGAGAAATGTACCTGTGAAATAAATCCTAACCTAAGTTACAATTACACCTAACACTACACTATACTTTAATAAATTATTCCTATTTAAAACTAAATACTTACCTGTAAAATAAACCCTAAGATAGCTACAATGTAATTAATACTTATATTATAGCTATCTTAGGATTTATATTTATTTTACAGGTAACTTTGTATTTATTTTAGCTAGTTAGAATAGTTATTAAATAGTTATTAACTATTTAATAACTACCTAGCTAAAAGAAATACAAAATTACCTGTAAAATAAATCCTAACCTAAGTTACAATTAAACCTAATACTACACTATCATTAAATTAACTAAATAAACTACCTACAAATAACTACAATGAAATACAATTACATAAACTAACTAAAGTACAAAAAATAAAAAAAGCTAAGTTACAAAAAATAAAAAATTAAGTTACAAACATGTAAAAAAATATTACAACAATTTTAAGCTACTTACACCTAATCTAAGCCCCCTAATAAAATAACAAACCCCCCCAAAATAAAAAAAATCCCTACCCTATTCTAAATTACATAAATTTCAAAGCTCTTTTACCTTACCAGCCCTTAAAAGGGCCATTTGTGGGGGCATGCCCCAAAAAGTTCAGCTCCTTTGCCTGTAAAAGAAAAATACAACCCCCCCAACATTAAAACCCACCACCCACATACCCCTAATCTAACCCAAACCCCCCTTACAAAAACCTAACACTAATCCCCTGAAGATCATCCTACCTTGAGTCGTCTTCACTCAGCCGAGCCACCGATGGAACTGAAGAGGACATCCGGAGCGGAAGAAGTTAATCCTCCAAGCGGCGCTGAAGAAATCTTCCATCCGATGAAGTCATCATCCAGGCGGCGCTGAAGAAGTCTTCGATCCGGCCGATGTCATCTTCAAAGAGGCGCTGAAGAGGTCTTCTATCCGGGCGAAGTCATCTTCCAAGCCGGGTCTTGAATCTTCCTTCCGCCGACGCGGAACCACCTTCTTCACCGACGGACTACGACGAATGACGGCTCCTTTAAGGGACGTCATCCAAGATGGCGTCCCCTCAATTCCGATTGGCTGATAGGATTCTATCAGCCAATCGGAATTAAGGTAGGAAAAATCTGATTGGCTGATGGAATCAGCCAATCAGATTGAGCTCGCATTCTATTGGCTGTTCCGATCAGCCAATAGAATGCGAGCTCAATCTGATTGGATCAGCCAATCGGATTGAACTTGAATCTGATTGGCTGATTCCATCAGCCAATCAGATTTTCCTACCTTAATTCCGATTGGCTGATAGAATCCTATCAGCCAATCGGAATTGAGGGGACGCCATCTTGGATGACGTCCCTTAAAGGAGCCGTCATTCGTCGTAGTCCGTCGGTGGTTCCGCGTCGGCGGAAGGAAGATTCAAGACCCGGCTTTGAAGATGACTTCGCCCGGATAGAAGACCTCTTCAGCGCCTCTTTGAAGATGACATCGGCCAGATCGAAGACTTCTTCAGCGCCGCCTGGATGATGACTTCATCGGATGGAAGATTTCTTCAGCGCCGCTTGGAGGATTAACTTCTTCCGCTCCGGATGTCCTCTTCAGTTCCATCGGTGGCTCGGCTGAGTGAAGACGACTCAAGGTAGGATGATCTTCAGGGGATTAGTGTTAGGTTTTTGTAAGGGGGGTTTGGGTTAGATTAGGGGTATGTGGGTGGTGGGTTTTAATGTTGGGGGGGGTTGTATTTTTCTTTTACAGGCAAAAGAGCTGAACTTTTTGGGGCATGCCCCCACAAATGGCCCTTTTAAGGGCTGGTAAGGTAAAAGAGCTTTGAAATTTATGTAATTTAGAATAGGGTAGGGATTTTTTTTATTTTGGGGGGGTTTGTTATTTTATTAGGGGGCTTAGATTAGGTGTAAGTAGCTTAAAATTGTTGTAATATTTTTTACATGTTTGTAACTTAATTTTTTATTTTTTGTAACTTAGCTTTTTTTATTTTTTGTACTTTAGTTAGTTTATGTAATTGTATTTCATTGTAGTTATTTGTAGGTAGTTTATTTAGTTAATTTAATGATAGTGTAGTATTAGGTTTAATTGTAACTTAGGTTAGGATTTATTTTACAGGTAATTTTGTATTTCTTTTAGCTAGGTAGTTATTAAATAGTTAATAACTATTTAATAACTATTCTAACTAGCTAAAATAAATACAAAGTTACCTGTAAAATAAATATAAATCCTAAGATAGCTATAATATAATTATTAATTATATTGTAGCTATCGTAGAGTTTATTTTACAGGTAAGTATTTAGTTTTAAATAGGAATAATTTATTAAAGTATAGTGTAGTGTTAGGTGTAATTGTAACTTAGGTTAGGATTTATTTCACAGGTACATTTCTCTTTATTTTAGCTAGGTAAGCTATTAAATAGTTAATAACTATTTAATAGTTATTGTACATGGTTAAAATAAATTGAAATGTACCTGTAAAAAAAAAAAAAATCCTAAGATAGCTAGAATATAATTATTATTTATATTGTAGCTATATTAGGGTTTATTTTAAAGGTAAGTATTTAGTTTTAAATAGGATTCATTTAGTTAATAAGAGTTAATTTATTTAGATTTATTTAATTAATATTTAAGTTAGGGGGCGTTAGGGTTAGGGTTAGACTTAGGTTTAGGGGTTAATAATTTTATTACAGTGGCGGCGGCGTAGTGGGGGGCAGGATAGGGGTTAATAAATTTATTATAGGTGGCGACGGTGTAGGGGGGGCAGGATAGGGGTTAATACATTTAATATAGGTTGCGGCGGGTTCAGGGAGCGGCTGTTTAGGGGTTAATATGTATAGAGTAGCTTGCGGTGGGCTCCGGGAGCGGCGGTTTAGGGGGTAATAACTTTATTTAGTTGCGGCGGTGTAGGGGGGGTCAGATTAGTGGTGTTTAGACTCGGGGTACATGTTAGGGTGTTAGGTGTAGACAGCTCCCATAGAAATCAATGGGATGTCTGTCAGCAGCGAACTTGTACTTTCGCTATGGTCAGACTCCCATTGATTCCTATGGGATCCGCCGCCTCCAGGGGTGGCGGATTGAAAACCAGGTACGCTGGGCCGTAAAAGTGCCGAGCGTACCTGCTAGTTTTTTGATAGCTAGCAAAAGTAGTGAGAATGTGCCGCACTTGTGTGCGGAACATCTGGAGTGACGTAAGAATCGATCTGTGTCGGACTGAGTCCGGCGGATCGAAGTTTACGTCACAAAATTCTACTTTTGCCGGTCTCGAGCCTTTGATAACTAAGGCGTATCAGCCTCGCCACAAATACGCTGCGGAATTCCAGCGTATTTGAGGTTGACGGCTTGATAACTACCCCCCAAACAGTACACTCCGGCACCATTTAAAAATAACAAACTTTTGATTGAAGAATAAACTAAGTATAAAACACCACACTCCTCTTACGACCTCCATCTTGGTTGAGGCTTGCAAGAGAATGACTGGATATGACAGTTAGGGGAGGAGCTATATAGCAGCTCTGCTGTGGGTGATCCTCTTGCAACTTCCTGTTGGGAAGGAGAATATCCCACAAGTAATGGATGATCTGTGGACTGGATACACTTAACAAGAGAAAAGTGTATTAATATAACTGTGGTGGTTATGCAAAACTGAGAAATGGGTAATAAAGGGATTATCTATCATTTTAAACAATAACAATTTTGGAGTAGACAGTCCCTTTAAAAAAAATATTTTTTTATTGCAGCTGGCATGTATCAGTAGCACTAGCTGCTTCTCTGAAGATGTTCACCGTAGGAAATTGTGGATGAATAGTTGTTCTTAGCAAATTATCATTTTAGATTAAATAAAATACATTATTGTTTTCAAGACGAACAATTGTCCAAAATATATTTTTTTCTCTGTGAACTTGTCTATTTGTTGTGTCAATGTTAGTCTTAATTAGGTTTGGTAATGATTCAGTGCAATCACAGAGCTTCCAATTGGAAATGGTATTATTAGTGCAGGAAGAAAACAGTAATTTATACTAAACATACGGGTTAATTAGTGGTTCATTGTTTTTTTTCCATATTAGTGACAACTTGCTGCATAAGAAAGTAAAGTAATTGTTTATTGAAGTGTTAGCACCAAATAAATCAGAATCATATACAGGTAGCCCTCAGTTTACGCCGGGGTTAGGTTCCAGAAGGAATGGTTGTAAATTGAAACCGTTATAAATTGAAACCCAGTTTATAATGTAAGTCAGTGGGAAGTGAGGGAGATAGGTTCCAGGCCCCTCTCAAAATTGGCATAAGTAACACCTAATACATTATTTTTAAAGCTTTGAAATGAAGACTTTAAATGCTAAACAGCATTATAAACCTAATAAAATAATCAAACACAGAATATATAATTAAACTAAGTTAAATGAACAAAAACATTTGCTAAACAGCATTATAAACCTAATAAAATAATCACACAACACAGACTTCACTTGCCTTTTTCTGCAAACAGTTCTTTCTATGCATTCCAATCTGGACTGATTTATAGACAAGAAGACCTTGTTCCTTTGAAATCTGCTCAATAGCTCAGGTCTGGTTAAACTGATTCATTTCAGCTTGGTTTGCTTTGCTGCAACACAAGCGGACAGCTCCACCTACTGGCTATTTTAATAAATGCACTGCTTCTCAATGCTTTTCAATAGTAGTCACATGACTGGAAAAAAGGTTGTTATTCTGAAATGGTGTAAATTGAACCGTTGTAAAACGAGGGCCACCTGTATTGGTAAACTTCTCTGGCAAAACTGATTCCTGCGATGATTGCAGAGTTATATTTTTCTTGGTAGGATATTATTTTTGTTTTATTTTGCTGATCCTCAACTAGATAATTAGGGATAAGTCTGAGATAAGTCAGCAATTCAAGAAGCTTTTTTTTATATTAGCAGGTAAAGTAGCATTACTTTACTATACTGATGTTTATACTGTTCTGGTAATATAAATATAGTATATATAAATAAGTATATACAGTGATTAAGCAAGCCATCCTACCTTTTTAAATTACATTTGATAATTTATAGAAACAAATATATTATTGTAATAATACTGTTTCTTTTATATATATATATATATATATATATATATATACACATATATATATACACATATATAAAAACATATATATATATATATATATATAACACAATTCACATAATTCTATTTTAACACTTTTCTCAACTACAACAACACAGGAAGAAGCAGTAAAGTATTCTTGCTTATTGCAGGGAAGGGAATTCCTGTCAGCAATACAGCCTGCAAAAATAGTGCCATTGAAGTTTCAATACCACAGCTGACATTATGGCAGCAAACCCTAATTCTAACCCTGACCCCTAATCCCTTATCTCAAACTGTAGCTGTAACTCATAAACCCTATGACTTATCTGACTACAGAATCATGCTCCATAAAAATGTCTCTAAAATAATGTGCCCTGCTACCATATAGAGGGCATGGTGACATGGTTGAAATGAGGGATGGACTGGAAAGTATGTATTTTCTCTGCTAATAAGAAAGAAAACAAAATTTACGTTTACCTAATAAATTATTTGATTTATTTATTTTCTAATGAGTGATAGATAGCCCACGAGCCATTACATGTAAGATCCAGTCAACTAGCAGCAGGCAAAACACCCAAAATAACAGAACTTTTAATCCCTCCCACTTTCTCATGATTTCTCAGTAATAAATATGGCCAAGAGAATTTTAGAAAATTAGCAAAGATAAAGCAGGGCAAGTGAAGTAGAGCTCTCCCGGAGATAACTCAAGTATATTTGATAAAAGTCAATATATCGCCATTCCACAAGGTCAGCATGATGTCCTGAGAGTGGCTCCAGTATGCTGTATAGTATACAGTAAGGATAGACAATTATCTACAGAAATACAGTAATAGACACACATAAAGGGTTAACCCCCTAAGGAGAACGCAGTATAGTTAGCACAAAGTAATATTGAAGACCTCAAAAATAATCAGAATAACTATCACTTTAAGAAGGAAACGTCTTAAAAAATGTAAAAAAAATAATCACAGTTTAGACCCAAAAGAAAGACCAAAAGTTGCATTAAGAAGGACAACAAACAACTTACCAATTGTTTCTAACATAGCTTCCCAGATTCACATCACCTACAAAGAAAAATAATTGGTATTAAATGTATGTAGACTAATGAAGAGTTGACACCTCTCTATGTTCAGAATGCTTTCACTTGCTTTTCTTCATATTTCATGACGCAGGGATGGAAACATTTAAAGGGACATTAAACACTGAATAAATGCTAGATAAAATCATGCAATCAAAGAAAAGATTAGTCTGAGAATAACATGTAGATGTATTTTTGAAAGTTTCATTAGCTGTTTAAATAGTGAATAAATAAGTGTAAAGTTTTAGTGTCTATAAAATAATGGGGGCTGCCATTAGGTTACCTTCTCTGCTGTGGCCAATTAGAGGCAGCTATAAATAAGTCACTAGAGTGTGCAACCAATGGCTGTATGGGATATATCAGTGTCCTGCACTTACATTTCTAACAGGAACTGAAAAGCTCACAATTTCAGAATGCAATTTCAGAAAGAAGCAGAGTAGACAAAATAAATATTAAAAGTGCATTGCAGTGTTTTTTTATATATACAATTTATCATTTTATATTACCATCTCAAAGTGTTTAATGTCCCTTTAATAAACTAAAAGGGACATTATAGTGATAAAATTACATGCTCCAATTCCTCAGCATTGCTAGTGATAAAATTACAAGCTCTAAAACTCTATAGCCTAGATTACGTGGAGCACTATCAATATGGCTGGACAGCGCTAAGATTAGCGCACAATCTGGTACCACAAGTCCTTGGTAAAACTGAATAAGCATGTCCTACACCTTCAATGGGTAACTCGGCCACGCTAAATATCATTCATATTACTAGTTGAAATTTATGTAACATAACAGAGTTAAAAAAGTTAGCTCAACTTGAGACCTGAAGTACAGTGTTAGGGATACAATAAAAGTATAACAAAACATTTAAAACATATGATAATAAAGTATACACCCATATTATATTCGCCAGCCTTCAATCCCCTACAATTTAAGGTTCTCACAAGACACTGATAAGGGGGGGGGGGGGGGTCAGACTACTCCAGACAGCATGGATATGTAATTCATTTTGCTTATTTAAAAAAAAAAAAAAATACTTGCCAGCAGTTTTTAAACAATTTTTTTTGCAAACTATTTTTTACTTAATTAGCCCTTTTAGGATATGCACAGATCTCCACATGTTTTATCGCACTTTGAAGTGATGTAAACTTGACATGTTTTAAAACCAGGTCAATATCTAAGTGATATTTAACAGGGACTTTAATTGATCAATTCTGATAATGATGCGCTGTAACTTACTTTTTACTCTAGCCGTGCCATTCTAATACCCTGCGCTCCAAAACTCAATTTTTTTCTGAGCTAAAGGTTTGAACTGTTCTTCAAATCGTCAATCTAGCCATACAGCATTTTTTTAGTAGCTAGCGCGCCGATTGGAGAACAGTTCAAACAGTTAGCGCACAAAAACATGATTTTGAAGTGAGCAGCTGGAACAACCAATCAGCAAGCGCTACCCAGGTTCTGAACCAAAAATGGGACGGCTCCTAAGCTTACATTCCTGCTTTTTTAAATAAAGATAACAAGAGAACGAAGAAAAATTGATAATAGGAGTAAATAGGAGTTTAATATACCTTTAAAGAGACACTCAAGCCAAAATTAAACTTTCATGATTCAGACAGAGCATTAAATTTTAAACAGCTTTCCAATTTACTTCCATTAACAAAATGTGCACAGTCTTTTTATATTTACACAGAGTCACCAGCTCCTACTGAGCATGTGCAATATATTTCACAGAATATACAAATATGCATTTGTGATGGGCTGACGGCTGTCACATAATACAGTAGACGTAGAAATAGACATAACTTTGAAACTCGTCGGGCAAGAAACATAAATTATTCTTACCTGATAATTTCATTTCCATCGAGGGGAGGAGAGTCCACGCCTTCATTCATTACTATTGGGAATTAAGAACCTGGCCACTAGGAGGAAGCAAAGACACCCCAGCCAAAGGCTTAAATACCTCCCCCACTTACCTCATCACCCAGTCATTCTGCAGAGGGAACCAAAAATAGTAGGAGAAATATCAGGGTAAAAAAAAGTGCCAGAAGAAGAATAAATTTAGGCCCGCCCAATGGAGATACGGGCAGGAGCCGTGGACTCTCGATGGAAATTAAATTATCAGGTAAGCACAATTTATGTTTTCCATCTAAAGCAGAGGAGAGTCCACGGCTTCATTCATTACTATTGGGAACATATACCCAAGCTCTAGGAGACACTAAATGAAACCGGGAGGGTAAAAGGTGGACCCTAATCTGAGGGCACCACAGCCTGTAAAACCTGTCTCCCAAAAACAGCTACCGCAGAAGCAAAAACGTCAAATTTGTAAAACTTTGTAAAAGTGTGTTAGGAGGACCAGGTAGCCGCCTTACAAATTTGCTCCATAGAGGCCTCATTCTTGAAGGCCCAAGACGAAGCCACAGCTCTAGTTGAATGAGCCGTGATCCTCTGAGGAGGCTTATGTCCCGCTGTCTCGTAAGCCAAGCAAATTAAGCTCCTCAACCAAAAAGACAAAGAAGTAGCAGAGGCCCTTTGCCCCTTGTGCTTCCCAGAATACACCACAAAAAGAGATGTAGACTGTCTGAAATCCTTTGTAGCCGGAAGATAAAACTTCAAAGCACGAACCACATCTAGGTTATGTACTAACCTCTCCTTTGAAGAAGAAGAGTTAGGACACAAAGAAGGAACAACTATTTCCTGATTAATGTTACGGTTAGACACTATCTTGGGGAGAAACCCCTACTCAGTGCGAAGTACATCCTTATCTGCATGAAACACCAGATAAGGAGGATCACATTGCAATGCAGTTAGTTCAGAAACTCTGCGTGCCGATGCAATAGCCAACAGGAAGAGAACCTTCCAGGACAGAATCTTAATGTCTATGGAATGCATAGGTTCAAAGGGAACCCTCTGCAAAACCTTAAGAACTAAGTTTAGGCTCCAAGGCGGAGCCGACTGTCTAAAGACAGGCCTGATTCTAGACAGAGCCTGAACAAAAGATTGAATGTCAGGGAGCTCAGCGATACTCCTATGCAACAAAACTGATAATGCCGAAATCTGTCCCTTTAAGGAACTAGCAGCAAGACCCTTCTCCAGACCATCTTGGAGAAAGGACAGAATCCTGGATACCTTCACCTTATGCCAAGGATATCCATGCTTCTCACACCAGGACAAGTAAGTCCTCCACACCTTATGGTAGATGCGACGAGTGACTGGTTTCCTTGCCTGAATTAGAGTATCAATCACACTTTCAGAAAATGCCTCTCTTGGCTAAGACTAGGCGTTCAATCTCCACGCAGTCAGCCTCAGAGAATCTAGATTTTGATGCTGAAAGGGGCCCTGTGACAGCAGATCCCTGCGACAGGGTAACCTCGACGGCGAAGAGGAGGACAACCCCACCAGATCCGCAAACCACGTCCTACGCGGCCATGAAGGAGCAATCAGAATGGCCGAGGCCCACTCCTGTTTGACGCGTGCCACTATGTGAGGTAGAAGTAGTAACGGAGGAAATATATAAGCTAGGCTGAATCCCCAAGAAACCACTAAGGCATCTATCAGCTCTGCCTGGGGATCCCTGGACCTCGACCCATATCAAGGTAGTTTGCAATTGAGTATGGACGCCATGAGATCTATCTCTGGCATTCCCCATCTGTGAAAAATGTCTGCAAAAACTTTGGGGTGAAGAGACTTTTCCCCCGGATGGAAGGACCGTCTGCTGAGAAAGTCAGCTTCCCAGTTGTCCACACCTGGAATGTGAATCGCTAAGAGCGAGCAGTCGTGGGACTCTGCCCACTCCAGAATCTGAGACACCTCCCTTATCGCGAGGGAGCTCCTTGTACCCCCCCGAATGGTTGATGTAAGCAACGAGGTAATGTTGTCGGTCTGGAATCTGATGAAACTGACCGACCCCAAAAAAGGCCAAGCCTTCAGAGCATTGTAGATTGCTTGTAGTTCTAGGATGTTGATCGGAAGGAGAGACTCCTCCCTGGACCACTTTCCTTGTGCCATCCTGGCACCTCAAACAGCTCCCCATCCTGACAGACTGGTGTCCGTGGTCACAATCTCCCAGGATGGTCTCAAGAAGGATGTCCCCATGGACAGTTGCTCCAGACTAATCCACCAAGAGAGAGAGTTCCAAGTCCGAGCATCCAGGGATATCAGCTGTGATAGATTTAAATGATTGCTGTTCCATTGTCTCAATATGCACAATTGAAGAGGTCTGAGGTGGAACCTGGCGAATGGGATGACATCTATGCTTGACACCATGAGACCTATCACCTCCATGCATTAAGCTACCGATGGGCTTGAGGAGGACTGAAGGGCAAGACAGGTGGACGCAAGCTTCCTGCGCCGCTGATCTGTGAGAAAGATCTCCATGGACATAGAGTCTATTATCGTGCCCAGGAACTCCACCCTGTTGCTGGCAACCAGGGAACTCTTTCCTAAGTTGGTCTTCGAACCGTAAGATTATAGCAGAAGAAGAAGAGCCCTCGAATGATCCTCTGTGAGGCTGAGCGACGGCGCCTGAACCAGGATGTCGTCCAGGTAAGGCACCACTGCAATGCCCCTGGATCTGGCCACTGCAAGCAGCGCCCCCAGAACCTTCGTTAAAACTCTCTGGGCCGTCGCCAGACCAAAAGGAAGGATCACAAACTGGAAGTGTTGGTCCAGAAATGCAAATCTTCGGAACCTGAAGTGGTCCCTGTGGATTGGCACATGAAGGTAAGCGTCCAAGTCTATAGTCATCATGAACTGTCCACATAGGGGCAGAATAGATCTGATTGTTTCCATTTTGAACGATGGAACACTCAGAAATTTGTTTAAATACTTTAGGTCCAGAATCGGGCGGAATGTGCCCTTCTTCTTTGGAACCACAAAAAGGATGGAATAGTACCCTAGACCCCTCTCTGCAAGGGGTACTGGTACGATAACCCAGAGAGAGGCGAGATCTCTCACACACTCTAGAAAGGCCTCTCTCTTCTCTGGTCTTGAACACAGGTTTGACAGGCGGATTCTGCCCTCGGGCGGATGGGATTTGAACCCTATCCTGTAACCCTGGGAGATCACTTCTAGAACCCAAGGGTCCTGAACATCCTGCAACCATGCGTCTTAGAATAGAGATAATCTACCCCCTTCGTGATCCGGAGACAGGTCGGGGCTGCCCCTTCATGACGATTTCGTCTTGGCGGGCTTCTTGCTCTTCTTAGACTTGTTCCAAGATTGAGCCAGCTTCCAAGATCCCTTGGACTGGTCCGCTTTTGTGGCAGGTTGCTAGCGCTGGGCCTTGTCCGCACGAAAGGGACAAAAAGTAGATCCTTTAGGCTTAGCCTTCTTATCCTGCTGTAGGAAAGCTCCCTTGCCTCTCGTAACCGTGGATATAATCGAATCCAATCCTGGACCGAACAGGATCTTTCCTTGAAAAGGCAAGGACAACAGCCTCGCCTTAGAGGTCATGTCCGCAGACCAAGATTTTAGCCACAGAGCCCTGCACGTTAAAACAGAAAAACCTGACACCTTAGCATTCAGGCAAATAATTTGCATATTGGCATCACAGATGAAAGAATTGGCGATCTTCAGCACCTTAATCTTCTCCTGTATCTAATTGATGGATGTCTCCCCCTCGACCATTTCACACAGGGATTCACACCAATATGTTGCAGCTCCAGCGACCTCCGCAACGGCCGCTGCTGGCTGAAAAACAAGCCGTGTGCTGAAACATCTTTCTCAACCTGTTTTCCAGCTTTTTATCCATGGACTCTTTAAACAACAAACTAACCTCGAGGGGTATAGTCGTCCGCTTAGCGAGCGTAGAGATAGCCCCATCCACCTTAGGGATGGCCCCCCACAGCTCAAGCTGAGAGTCTGGAACGGGGAAAAGTTTTTTAAAAGAAGAAGGGGAAAAGGAAGAACCTATTCGCTCAGATTCATTCTAAATAATATTAGCCATCTTAACGGGAACCGGGAAAGACTGAGGTACTACCCTGTCCTCATATACCTAGTCAAGCTTAGGAATCGCAGGTTCCTCCGGTATCTTAGGTTCCGGAACCTCCAGAGTAGCAAGCACCTGCCGTAGCAGAAAGCGCAAATTCTCCATCCTAAACCTATAACCAGGATTCTCCGCCGCCGGAGGTTTAGCTGAAACGGACTCCGACCCAGAAGGGGCCTCCTCCAAAGAGTCGGAGTGGGCTTCGTCATAGTATAGAGCTTCTGGATCTCCCAACGGAGCCACACCCAGTCGCATGGAATGCCTGGCAGGACCGCCACTGCACTAGGGAAAAAAGCGCCAAAAAATGTCTGTGCAAGTTTCCGCAAGTAACCTGAAAGTTCCACACATTGCCAGAGCCTCATCTCACACATAGCGCAGCAATGGCACAATAAACAATATCATGTATAACCCCCCCGTTCAATAATCCCCCTTCCAGGAATATTAACCCTTGATTCTGTAAAGATAAAAAGGCGCCAGACTGTGAGAGCAGTGGCAGACGGAATGAAGTACATCCATGTCTAGTGAGGAATGAATGAGAGATCTGAGTCAAGTTTGTATTTATTTTAACTAGGTAGACTAGTTAGTAAATAGTTATTAACTATTTACAAGCTACCTATGTTATTATTAATAAAAAATAAAACGATCTTACCAGAATCTATGCAGTGGAACAGAAACACAGTCCTTCAAGTGTGACAGGTTAGTAGCTTCGCTCCTGACATGGACTTGAGTGAAGAAAGCAGGCAGCGAAACTCGTCAACGCTGATTGCTTATGGAGCTGTTAATATGAGTCGGGATGGTTTCGCAGAAAGACTCTCCCTGCATCTCCAGACTCTTATTTTCGCCCAGGCTCTCACTGAGAGGCTGACAGGACTACTTAAAACTCCAGTCCCACTGCGAAGAGTACTACCCTCCATAAGAGACTACTCCGAAACTCCGGCACTCCTCCTGTGACAAAAGGCAAAGAATGACTGGGGGATGAGGGAAGTGGGGGAGGTATTTAAGCCTTTGGCTGGGGTGTCTTTGCCTCCTCCTGGTTGCCAGGTTCTTAATTCCCAATAGTAATGAATGAAGCCGTGGACTCTCCTCCCATTTAGATGGAAATCTACTACTCTTTTTAAGTTCAGATTAAGTGCTATTGTCCTTTAAAAAGTAAAAGTTGATTTTTCTTTTATTTAAACAATTTAAATTATTTATTTTTCATTTTTAAAACATGAGAAGGCATTATTCTGTCCACCAAACCACTGATCATTAATACTGTAGAATGCACTGCAAAAGCATTGATTTCCTACTTTTCAAAATAAATGTAAACAAATTTTGTAATCAATGTTTTTATATGAAGACCTCTCTCATTTGGCAGATGCAAATTAATCAGATCATATAGCTCTTCACAAGCAGATATTATATGCCAGATATATATATATATATATATATATATATATATATATATATATATATATATACACACACACACACATATATACACATACACACACTGGTTCTTGAGGATATAATTTCCATAAAAACCTCAGATGCAAACCCATCGTACCCAGGCCTCTAATAAGTGCTAAACTAGTCTGCAGCAAGAGTAACCATTTATTATTTTATCTGGATTTATATTTTGATGCCCAAAACTTTAAAGGGACAAACGCTTTATCAATACAGCTAAGAGTTAAAATGGGCTACATATACTAGTTTCGGTAACATGGGGCCCCCAGATATGTAATTTAGTCTCTTTATAAAAATATTAACTAGCACCGTAATAAAGAACACTTTAAGCAAACCAGCTAAAAATTAGGTATAGCAGACAGGACATAAGCACTCAGGATTAATAAACACTCAATGCTAAATATAGAATAGTTGATTCCGTAATAGGCTTTCAAGCACAGATGTCATTAACATACCTAGTGCAGAGAAGCAATAAGGTAAAGGAAAAAAATAATAAACACAGGTTTCTTAACACTTCGTAAAGGGACATGAGACATGAAAAAGTGTATAAAAAGAATCTTGCTATATTCATTAATTTCTTCATTGATTTTTTTTTTTTTAACTGTAAAATGCCTTTCCTTTATTTACAAGTTGTGTTTATTCCATGCTCTCTAGAGAGTTTAAACAGCTAATTACCTTAAAAATGCTGCAAAACGCCTAAACCAACTATGCAATGTATTCTTAAGAGTAGTAGAAAACGTATTTACAGTTACCCCAAATAAGAGATAATAAGCACCTCTTGGTTTTGGGTAAAAATGGGGCTTGTCCCATGCTCTCTAAAAAGGCCAAAAACATTTCCTTCAAAGTGCATCAATTAGCTGCAAACTAGACAGTGATTGCTTAAAGCAGCTAGCCCTAACTGGCCAAAATTAAAGTGACAGAAAACAGCTTGTAATTACAAGATTTTTATGTGATACTGCAAACCATTAACATACAAGATCAGTATGAAAAATCTTTGATGTATTAACACATTGTTAGCAGCAATGGCCAAATTGGGTCGATTTATTAAACCCTTCGGCAGGCTTTGCCTGCCTACGACTGCAGGTTCTTACAAGACAACCTGCAGTCACTAGACCGCTGCTTCCCTAGTCCGACTGGGGTGATTGACAGCTCCTGCCCGCGCGTGATTGTGTGCGGGCAGGGGAAAGCGTTGCATAACAGCACAAAATTGCGTTGTTGTGCAATGCTGAATTCCGTCAGGCAAGCTGCGGCGGAGGTGCGTATGTGAGCAGCTGTTCGCCGCAGCTTGATAAATCGACCCCATACTCTACCGATTTTTACTGTATTTAAAAAGGACTATCTGGAATTGTTACTGTATTAGACAACAGTTACAACTGTCAGATTGTTATGAAAACGTCCTTTGTTTTACAATATGTTATCTTATCACCTCTGTTTGACGATTTGTGGTAGGTTTAAACTTGTGAAACTTGCAGGGATATGTTTCCATTTCTCTGAATTTTAAAAACAACAATTTCAGAGATATTACAGGAAAAGGGGTCAATCCAAATCATGTTAGTATATTACGAAGTTGTTTTTTCTTACTATGCATAATTAAAGAACCACTAAATACTGTTGAAATGCATGATCAATAAATGCATTATAAAGCGATAATGCAATAAAACTTACTCTTCCATTTCCCTACCCCTGGTATCATGTGACAGATATCCGCAGACTCATATGTACACTAGGGATAGACCGATATATTGGAGCGGTCGATTTTTAGGGCCAATATTTGTAATTTCTGAAATATCGGTATCGGACAGAAAACTTACCGATATTACCGATATGGAGCAAATCAAAAGAAATTTAGCGCTGTGTACTTCAGGGAAACTATGTAGTTTTAGGTGACACAAATCATCTATAGCACATATAATCTGGACATAGCATCTAATAATAAATAGCACAGATAAAAGAGTCCAAGTCCAGGTGTTCCTGGGAGTTCAGTTACCAACTACCATACCACCAATGGCAGGCCTGAAGATGGACTTGCATAAACAAACATATATGATTTGTGCATTGGAAAATGTGATCTTTAAGTGACACTTAAAGCTACATAGTTTCCCTCAAGTACAAAGAGCTAAATTACTTTTGATTTGCTCATAGGGGTCAGTAATACATAAAATCAATCTGCTTGCTAATTGCTGTCACAAATAGAACATTATTTGTTGCATTATGATAATTTTTACACATTTGCAAAACATTTCACTAAAGCTGCTATATTTGACAATTTTTTAATTTAAATATTTTATTTTCCCCTTTCATGGGCATAGAAAACAACATTTAAAAAATGATAGTTCAGACACATCAATTAAATGTCCACAACAACAAACCTTGAGTAGAAAGCTATGCAGTATAGGAAACTAGTATCAATATTCTCTAGCAGTGGATAACAATGCTCTGACCATTAGGTGGTACTATTACACATGTATAAAATTGCCCATAAGTGACAAGGAACGTATAGTCCACACCTCAGTACCAGGGAAGGTATTTGGAATCCAGTAAATATATGAGCATATTAAAAATTAAAGCAAATAAATAAATCTAGCACTGATATTCCAGCATGTCCTTTCTTTCTCTGACAAGTGGCAGTATATATATATTTTTTTTACTTTTAACCCTTATCTGTAAAGTGTACCAAGTGAGCGTGTTGTTAGTGAAATGGCAGCAATATGTTGAAAGAAAACAGAAGCCGTTTAACAGGAGAGCATGCTTAAATGTTATGCTTTCTGTACTATAATGTTTTTCTACTTAACTGGGAGTACTGAAGAAATTCAGTAGTGTCTAGCTTTGCAGTAGTGACTTAAATTTAATTTTATATCAGTATGCAGTTTAAAAAGGGATTTATGCCATTTTTCTATGTTTTGGGAAGCAATTTAATAAGTTAATTTTCAAGCACTTTATTTTTCCCAGTTGTTTACTTTTAATGTTTAAAATTTTAATAAGCATGTTCAGTTTATACCAGATTTGTGTAGAAATTGTGTTGATTTTTCAAAACTTTACATGTACAGAATATCGGCCCCTGTTATCGGTTATTGGCCTGAAAGGCGGTCAATAATCGGTATCGGCCCTGAAAAAACGATATCGGTCTATCCCTAATGTTCACACTGTGAACTCATGCATAAGTTTGTAAAAGCTGGTGCCTTACACAGTATGCTTATACAAAGAAGCACAACATTGAAAATCACCACATTTCTTCCCAACTGTATTTGCTGCCATTTGTAATATACTGTATATTTTTTTCCTGATACTTAAGTTAGAAATTCACCAGTAAGGAAAAACTCTCTAGTCTAGACTAACCTGTATACATATAGATAGGGCTATTCTCGAGAAATCAGTTACGCAGTATTGTGCATGGCATCGCACATTAAAGGGCATGAAAGTGAAAATGTATTAGTAACACTTCAGACAGACCATAAAGTTGTAAGAAGCTTAAATGTATTTATTTTACCACGCTTACTTCATTCTCTTGGTATCCTTTGTTGAAACATATACCTTGTAGGCTCAGAAGCAGTAATGCACTACTGGGAGCTAGCTGCTGATTAGCAGCTATACACATATGCCACTTGTAATGGGATCACCAGAAGTTCTCAGCTAGTTCCCAGTAGTGTGTTGCTGGACTAGAGTTGATCTAAACCGTTTAACCCTTGTGCAGGGGTTAAACACACTGTTATTTGAAAATTATAATAAAATCTGCTAACACGTGTATGCAATTTCTTTTCACATTGTTATGTCCTTTAATAACATAATTATATACATGAAAGCACAGACTCCATGTATATCATCAGACACCAGAGGTTAGGGTATTATTAAATCAAAAAGCAAAGTCAGGCAAATATTAAAAGCAGAAAAGTCTACTATAGCAGCACTATCAAAGTCTTCCAAAGAAAATATGTTTCAATCTTTTGGTTTTCGGGTAAATCACCATATAGTAAATTTAACTTGTTGGTAACATACCTTGAAGAAGAAAAAATTTAATATTTTCCAAATGATCTGCAACATATTATTGAAGCAATTCGAAAATACAATTCTTACATTTCCTGCAAGGTGTTTTAAAACAATGCTATTTAGAGCTGAACAAAAACTATACATTTTATGTATTTTCTAGTCTCAAGCGTCCAGATAAGTAACAATCCTTCACTGGTACCTAAGTTTATTGATACCTTTTCTTTATTTGGTTAACAGCCTAAATCAGAGGTGCTCCAAAGGTTTTAGAACTACATACTACATACATTTCTAGCATCAGTTAGATAAGAATCATGGGTAATGTCGTTCCAAAACCTCTGAAGCACCAAGTTTGAGTACCCCTGGAATATACCTTCAGTTTATAATTATAAGATAAAAAGGACAAAGCTAGCATGTATGTAATATAAAACCAAGTTATCTTATATGTTGAAACGAGTAAGTGTAGCAGCAAAAGTAGTCACACAGAAATGTGTATTTAATATTTTTAATTATGTAATGCATACAAATACACACATTATATATATATATATATTTATTATTTTTATATATATATATATATATATATACATACACACACACACACACTATCCCTTTAAAGGGGCATTATACACTAGATTTTTCTTTGCTTTGCATAAATGTTTTGTAGATTATCCATTTTTATAGCCGTCTGGGTGTGTTTACGTAAAAATGTATAGTTTTTCTTATTTTATTTTATAACATGTTTTATTAGTTTTATTCAATATCAGTAACAAACATTACAAAGTAGCAATGACCTAAGCAAAGGTGCACAGGTTTTTGTATCACATTGACTGTTATAAATTACAGAAAGAAAGTAGTCAACATTGCATCTATACAGAGACCAGATAACTTAATAGGTCAAACATATAATCTCTCCTACACGCTAGTGTAACGACCAGGATAAATTGAGTAGATCTTCCCAATGTTGATCTGATAAATCAATAGAGCAGCACAAATATGCAAAGAGGAATAGAGAGATTAAAAAAAAGAAAAGAAAAAAGGGGGAAAACCGTAAGGAAAGGGGAAGAGAGAATGTCTCTTATGCCATCCATCGCTCCTCAAGTGTAAGAACCACTCACCTCAGTAACTACCTCCATTCAGCAACTACCTATTCTGACATATTTTATCTATATTAAGATTAAACTCATCTTCCTGAAATTCCATGTAGTACCTCATATTAAGATATGCATAGGAGCTTAAAGTTATGAGCTATTACAGTGACGATGATAGAACCATATCTCTCCTCTTTTGTCTATCCTCCCAAGTTATCTATCTCTCCCATATAGCTAACTCTTTTTCCCTGTTATCTAAAAATATCGCTGATAACTCAGACATTGAGCGATAAAATCTTATTTTATTAAGAACGACTTCAAAATTAGGGATGGTTGTTTTCCAGAACTTTGCAATCGTTGTGCGAGCTTCTATACATATTAAAGGAAATTAACATGTTCAATGGTTAATTTAAACCTTTAATTGGGAAGTGTATCAATGCTTGTTCTAAGTCAGGGCCTACAATAACAGCTTTTGTACAGGTTATACACCATCAAATAATTTTGAACAATTCCATACTTCCCCTCTTTTTGATAAAAAGGTACAGGATTTTTTTAGGAAATGGTTAAAAGTTATTCTGTCTTACCCGTTATCTATTCAATTCATACTAACACGTCAATATCATAAGACAGAATATTTTGAAGCATTAATCTTGAGGAATATTTTTCCAGTTCAATGGTATTAGCATGATCAGGAGGAGGTTTGGGGAACATAGAGAGGAGTTTCTGGAGAGGTTGAAGAACGGGAGAGCCCCCCTTTTTTTCTCTCTTTCTCTTCTTCGTTTTGTGTTGATTATCTCTGTGTGTGTTATATGGCGATTTGAATTTTGTTTTTTAAATATAAAGGTATCCATTAAAGGCCAAAAGGAATATTATGATAATTACTAAACTAAAGTAGTTCAAATAGTGGTATTTTGTTATTAACAGAAATTGTCTGGAGTTTACTTTATGCCCATCGGATCTTTTAGGGGGAAAACAGATGAGTGGACTTAAAACCTTGTGAAATGATCTGTAATCTGTCCCCAATATTGTGATGAATCCGATATATCCTTGTTTTTTTTTTTCTTTCCTGTACCCTGAAACGGATTACCAATAAAAAATATATTTTAAAAAAAAAGGAAGTGTATCAATGCTTGTTCTGGTGTTAGGGAGAAGTCCTGGTCCAAAACATCACTGATCAGTTTTGAAACCTGGACCCAAATCCCATGTACCATAGGGCAAGTCCACCACACGTGGAAGTATGTGCCTGTCCCTTTAAAACCCCTAAAGCAATGTGGAGGCATGTTGAGGAAAATTTGGCTCAATCTTGTTGGACTCATATACCAGTGGTAAATAACCTTTATGTAATTCTGTTTAAGGTTAGCACTAAAAGAGAAGGAGTGGCCTCTATGTATTTTCTCAGTCCACTGTTGAGTAGTATTATTAATATTTAGAACGGTTTCTCATTTGGACATAAAGCTTAACTTATTGACCTTTTTGGTTTTATAAGAGTGGGATTATAGTCCAGAGAAAGCCCATTTGGTTCTAGAGTTTGCTAAGCACAGCAACTCCAGGTATGTTTTAGATGAGTCTTTCTCTCCAAGTAACATTTTTTCTTATTTAGTAAATAGTTGCAGGTAATGGAACCAAGCGTGAGGTGTACTTAGAGGAAGCTCTTGATATTGAGTGTAGGTGAGTAGATGTTCTCCCATTACGAAATCGGCAATTCAGTGTAAACCTTTGTTGGCCCAAATGCTGAAGACCTTGTTTCCTGCATCAGGAATTAATTATTACAGAGCTCACCCTAAGAGAGAGGATCTCTTGACTACTTCATTCCATATTTTTATACTATGGAATATAGTCAGGAATCCCTGCCAGTCCAAATTTGTATTAGCTGTGGTTGGCCATAACTACCATCATTTCACTTTCTAACTTAATCCAATCTATTTTATTGTCCTGATTATACTATAAAGCGGTTTGGACAATGCAAGCTGAGTAATAATATGACTTAAAGGGCCAGTCAAACACCAGAATTTTTGTTGTTTAAAAGGAAAGATAACCCCTTTATTACCCATTCCCCAGTTTTGCATAACCAACCAACAGTTATATAAATACACTTTTTTACATCTGTGATTACCTTGTATCTAAGCCTCTGCAGACTGCCCCCTTATTTCAGTTCTTTTGACAGACTTACTTTTTAGCCAATCAGTTCTCACTCCAGGGTATTAGTGCATGAGCTCAATGTTATCTATATGAAAACACATGAACTAATGCCCCTCTAGTGGTCAAAATGCATTCAGATTAGAGGCAGTCTTCAAAGTCTAAGAAATTAGCATATAAACCTCCTAGAATTACCTTTCAACTAAGAATACCAAGAGAACAAAGCAAAATTGGTGATAAAAGTAAATTGGAAAGTTGTTTAAAATTACATTTCCTATTTAAATCATGAAAGTTTTTTTGGACGTAACTGTCCCTTTAAGATCAGGAACCCCCCGGCCTCCAATCCATTTGTGGAGAAGCATCATCTTTTTATTGATTCTTGGCGTGCATCTCTTCCAAATAAATGCAAGGATATCAGTCTGCAATTTTGTCAAATCTTTTAAAGGAATCAATATAGGCAGTGAGTGGAATAAATAAAGAAGTTGCGGGGAGAATTGTCATTTTGCTCACTATGATCCTGCCAGCATAGAAAGAAATATTGTATTTGTTCCATTTTTTCATCTCTTTTCATATTTTAGCGAATAATGGGACGTAGTTTAATTTGTAGAGATAATCTTAATTATATTGGAATAGCGATACCTAGGTATTAAATGGCTTTTTAAGCCCATCTAAAATCAAAAATTTATAGCTAATAACTTCTTTGTTTGATCAGGAAGATGGGTCTCAATTGCTTCGCATTTAGTTTTGCTTATTTTTAAATAATGTGCTGATTTTCAGACTCCTAACCAGCTTCAAAGTTTGAGATGTATTATTTATAAATATTTTACCAGGAAGGTATACTGATGTATACAGACTTCAGATTGCTTATGTTTGTATAATGGGTCTTATCATATGCAGATTCTGCTATCAGCCCCTTTCAGTGGTGTGTCCAACGCTTATTTGATCAACAGTGTTGAATTGGGAGCTTCTAAGTAAGTTTTTAAAAGGTTTTATACTGGATTTTTTTTATCAGTATCTGTGCAATATTATTCTTATAGCAGTGCCTATTACATGCAGTTAAATGAAAATGGTGTATACTGTCCAAAAACATGTCAACAAGCAGATTTAGATAAAATAATGCTCTCAGTTGAGGGTTGTGATGTAGAGGTACTAAAATGTTTGTTTTCCATTGTTCTTTTTACGTACTAGCCTTTGAGTAAACCACAATAAAGAAGATAAAGAGGACTTTGTTATAAATATTTAGACAGATAAGATAGTGATGTATTCTCTCCCTACAAGATCAGCCCATTGTATTGGGTTGTGGTTTCAGTTAGCAAAGTAGCTATTTTATATACAATAATATACCTAAAGGAACAAAGTCACATACATTTTAATCTCTGAGGCTGGTATAACAAGTAATAGGAAATATGTTAAAGGGACAATAAAATCATACATTTTCTTTCATGACTCAGGAAGAGCATAGAATTTTATACAACTTTCCAATGTACTTCTATTATCAAATTTTCTTCATTTTCTTATTAGCTTTGTTGAAAAGCAGGAAGGTAAGTTCAGGAGTGTGCACGTGCCTGGAGCACTATATGGCAGCAGATTTGCAAGAATGTTATACATTAGTAAAAGCACTAGAGGGCACCACTATTTCCTGCCATGTAGTGCTCCAGATATGTGGACGCTACCTATATAGATATTTCTTCTACAAAGACTAACATGAAAACAAAGCAAATTTGATAATAGAAGTAAACTGGAAACTTATTGAAATTGTATTCTCTATTTAAATCATAAAAAATAGTGTTTCATGTCCCTTTAAGGAGAAACTAATTTTACAGTACACTGTCCCTTTAACGTTCCACATCCTTGTCTGGAGGCAACGGCAGGACCTGGCTGTGAATGACTTTGACTGCATTTAGTGATCATTTCATGCAAAATATATTATTATTTAAAAGGGGCATAAAAGAGTATGAGATTATAAATCAGATAATTATTTGTAGTAAAAAAAAAAAAAATGTGGTATACTTTTATTACTTAATTTTGTCCCCTTTTATTGTAATTTAACTTTGAAAACTGTGAGTTTTCCAAAGCCTCTGAGTTTCTATAAGGTAATGGGTGCCACTATGGTGAAAACTAGGTCTTCCATTATCCAATATTTCTTGTGGAGGATAATTAGGGATTAATATAAAAGAGGCGGTATGGTAAGTGAACACCCTGCCTACACAATGGGGAAAAACTCCGTTACATAGCTACTTTTACTATTATAAAGGGACAGTCTACACTAGAATTGGTATTGTTTAAAAAGCTAGATAATCCTTTTATGACCTATTCCCCAGTTTTGCATAACTAACACAGTTATGAATACACTTTTTTACACCTGTGATTTGCTTGTATATAAGCCCCCTGCAGACTGTCCCCTTTTTTAGTTCTTTTGACAGACTTGCATTTTATCCAATTAGTGCTGGCTCCTAGGTAACTCCATGGCCTTAGCAGTAATATCTATTTGGCACACCCTCTAGTTGTGAAAAAAAAGTCCAAATTCATTCAGATAAGAGGCAGCCTTCAAAGGATTAGAAATTAGCATATGATCTTATCTAGGGTTATCTTTCAACTAAGAATACCAAGAGAAAGAAAAATTGGAAACAGTTGTTTAAAATTACATTGCCTATCTGAATTCTGAAAGTTTATTTTTGACTAGACTATCCCCTTCAATGCTTGTTTTATATTTGTCACTATGTCTCAGTAAAAGAGTTAAGATAATTGAAAAACCTAGGTTTAAACATGTTGCACCACTTCTTTATAGAAACTAAATTACTTTATAGAAAATGAAATCTTGCAGTTATTTCTCCAATATGTAAAGAGCTTACATAATTTAAAAGAACTGCATATTATTCTCAGGCTAATATTCGATTTAAATGCATCATTTATATCTAGTATTTTATATTTAATATCCCTATAACAAAATAGAGCAGTTTATTTTTACACTTTAACCACATTCGGAATAGCTGGATCTGTTTGGATAATGATAACCTGTTAATTACTGTCACTCATTCAAACTCTGTTTTTCATTTGTAAACACTGTTATCATCAACAAACCCAATTCCAAAAAACTATTCAAAGAATTTGTTAAAGGGCTACACTGTTATTTATAAATGTCAACCTTTCTGTGTTAAATAGTTTGACGGTCTTAGTTTATAATTAGGCTTGAAATCCCTTTAAATACTTTGAATATGTAAGTCAGTGTCTGTTTATTTTGTGACAAGTTTATGTTAATATATCTATATATATATATATATATATATATATATATATTTTTTTTTTTTATTTCTCTCCTCTCTCTCTCTCTATATATATATATATATATATATATATATATATATATATATATATATATATATATATATATATATATATATAATATATATATTATATATATATATAAAAATTTACATACATACAACATATATATTATATATTATCGGTTATTTGTAGAGCGCCAACAGATTCTGCAGCGCTATAAACAAATGCGGAGTACAACCAAAACAATTATAGGGATCAAATGGGTAGAGGGCTCTGCCAAGAGTTGCACTGTTGTAGTCAGCTCTTAAGAAGGTGATCTACAAACAGCTGGACTCTTAAGCTTACATGCTAAGGGAGTTCAGGGGATAGCAATGGAGGATAGGAACTGGTATAAAATAAAGGTTAGTGTAGGTTGTATGCATCCCTGAACAGTAGAGACTTTAGGTAGCGCTTGAAGCTTTCAAAACTAGGGGAGAGTCTTGTGGAGCGAGGCAGAGCGTTCCACAAGATGGGAGCCAGTCTAGAGAAGTCCTGTAAACGGGAGTGTGATGAGGTAACGAGAGGAGGAGAGTAGGAGGTCATGAGCAGAGCGAAGGGGACGGGAGGGAGGGTATCTGGAGACAGGTCTGAGCTATAGGGGGGAGCAGATCAGTTGAGGGCTTTGTATGTCAGAGTGAAAATTGTTGTGTTTGATCCTAGAGGCAAGAGGAAGCCAGTGAAGGGATTGGCAGAGAGGTGCAGCAGATGAAGAGCGACGTGTAAGGAAGATGAGGCATTCATTATGGCAGAGGCATTCATTATGGATTGTAAAGGAGCTAGGCGGGACCGAGGACAGAGCCTTGCGGTACACCGACAGAAAGTGGTGACGAGGCCGAGGAGACCCCAGAGAAGGCTACACTAAAGGTACGGTTTGACAGGTAGGAAGAGAGCCACGAGAGGGCTGTGTCACAGATGCCGAAGGATTGGAGGGTTTGGAGCAAAAGAGGGTGGTCAAACAGTGTCAAAGGCTGCGAACAGATCAAGGAGGATAAGCAGAGAGAAGTGGCCTTTTGATTTTGCTGTAAGTAGGTCGTTGGTAACCTTAACAATTGCTGTATCAGTGGAGTGATGGGGACAAAATCCAGATTGCAGTGGGTCAAGGAGGGAGTTTAAAGTGAAGGTAAATACAAACGCTCTATTCTTAAAAATTAAATATATCAAGGCAAATAAATATAAGTTTAATTCATCAATATTTCTAAATCTTAATATTACCTGCGATATCCTATGTTATTCTCATCTACTCGGCTATCCGAAAAACAACCCGTCAATTTTTTTTTTTTTTAAAAACAACGATCACATTGTGCAGCCATCCAATTGATTCCCTGGCCGTTAGGCGGCCGTCAATTTACGTCATCATGGTCTGCTTCGTGATGCGCATGCGTAACAGTTTCTATATTGCAGTTCCCAAGTGCGAGCGTTCACGCTTCACGCATGCGCATTATCCCCTATTTATTGTAGGCATAGCTTAGAGCAGCAGCCGGGATTACCGCATGCGCAAAGATGACAGTCTTAAAAGGATGCGCAGTTAATCGATGCTCGATGTGCACGAGCTGAGTATACACGTATAGAGCGGGTGGGACCGCTCTATACGTCAAGGTATCCTAAACCAGGAAATAGTGAATGGGAGGAGAAACGGAAAGGAAGCGGAAGAAAAATATAGAGATAAAATTACATAAATCAATAATATTTTTTCAAAAATAAAGCTAGCAACTTGATTTAAGTTACTAAAAGGGTTTGTAAATAGGATGATGGGTACAAAAACTTTACCTTCACTTTAATGTAAAGAAATGGGATAGGGTGCATATACTAGTTTTTCGAGAAGCTTTGAGGCAAGAGGGAGGAGGGAAATAGGGCGGTAGTTGGATGGGGAGGTAGGATCAAGGGAAGGTTTTTTGAGGATAGGTGAGACCAGTGCATGTTTCAGAGATGAGGGAAATATACCGGTGCTGAGGGAGAGGTTGAAAATGTGTGAGTGTAGGAGTAACGGTAGCAGAGAGGGAGGGGAGTAGCTGTGAGGGGATAGGGTCAAGGGGACAGGTAGTGAGGTGAGAGCGCAGTGTAAGTGCCGAAACTTCTTCCTCAGTAACAGGGGAGAATGAGCTAAGTTTAAGGTTATGTGGGTTGTGGTTAATTGAGAGCATTTGAGGGGGTGAGAGAATGGAATTATGTTGAGAGCTGATTTTGTTTCTGATGGAGTCGATTTTGCCAATGAAGTGGCTGGCAAAGTCTTGAGCTGACAGAGTATTGAAAGTGGAGAACAGACGTTTTGGGTTTGAAGAAAGTTTAGAGATAAGAGTAGAGAAGTAGTGTTGCTTATGGAGATTAAGGGCAGAATAGTAGGAGTTCAAGATGAATTTGTAATGAAGAAAATCAGCTGAACTCTGAGATTTTCTCCAGTGCGCTCAGCAGTACGGGAACATCTGTGTAGGTACCGTGTCAGAGAAGTATGCCAGGGCTGAGGATGAGTGTGTGATTTCCGAGCTATGGTAAGAGGGGCCATATTGTCAAGGACGGATGTAAGGGTGGAATTATAGTGGCAGATAGATTGGTCAGGCAGGAAAAGGAGGAGAAGGATAAGAGGAGAGGTTCGAGGGAATTAGCAAGCTGTTGCTGATCTAACGACATAATGCTTCTGTGAGGTTTGGTGTGAGGAGTAGAAGGAGGGAGAGTTGTAGGGAGGGATGATATGTTGCAAGTAAGGAGATGGTGGTCAGAAAGACGGAGTTTGCGAAGTTTGAGAGAGTACATCGATAGCTAAAGATCAGGTCAAGGGAGTGGCGTCTGTGTGAGTGGGAGAATCAGTCCATTGTGACAAACCGAAAGAGGAAGTGAGTTTGCAGAAGTTGTTTTTGCAGATGAGGCAGTGGGATTGTCAAGAGGGATGTTAAAGTCATCAAGAATGAGGGCAGGGGTGTCTGAGGAAAGGAAATTAGTTAGCCAGGTAGCCAAGTGATCTAGAAATGAGTTGAAGTAGCCAGGGGTCAGTGTATGACTGCAACATGTATAGAGAGAGGAGAGAATAAGCGAATCATGTGGGTTTCGAATGAGGAAAATGTGAGGGAAGAGATGGGTTGTATTTGTTGAAAGGTGCAACGAGAGGAAAGTAAAATACCTACACCACCTCCTTGACTATTACCTGAACCGAGAAATGTGGCTGAAGTGGAGACCCCCATTTGACAGAGCAGCAGTGGATGCTGTGTCTAGGGGAGAGAGCCAGGTTTCTGTTAGGGCCAGAAGGTTGAGGGAGCGAGAGATAAAGAGGTCATGTATAGAAGTGAGCTTGTTGCAAACAGAGTGCAAAAGTGAAAGAGGTAGTGGCACATACACACTCACATACATATATTATATAAATATATAGGTAAGACTGATGACAAAAATATGTAAATGCACAAGTTCACAGTTGCCTAGAATACGATAGGGGATACCGGCTGCTATATGTACAACACCCAGAAAGGCGGGATATCTTTTCCTAGAATATCCCTGAGGCAGTAAAATGAGAAACAACGAATACTGGGGTATACTATGGCGCCAGGTATGAAACCTAAATACAGTCACTATAAGTTGATGTTTCAAAAGATGCAGGAACCATTAATCAACTAAAATAAGTGTAATCCAGATCAGAGATATCCCAGATAAAAACTCCATATGGAATGCTAAATTGATTGAGATATGCACTGTCTCTGAATGAGTAATGATAATAGAGATAAAAAAATGTCCCCGTAGTACTCCCTTATTGTATTTCTACTTACAGGATACTACCTCAATCAGATGAGGTATGGGAAGAGCAGTGTATAATTTATGAAGCCTCTACGGATAGTTATGTACTTTCCACCAGATGGAATTCTTCCGCTGTATCCACAAAGGGCCACAGATCTTGAATTCAATATAATCTGGGCTCCACTCCCTGCAGATGCAGATGATCATGTAATAGGGCAAGACAAAAGGGCACATATATAGTGTAATAACGTTTATTCAATAGTTAGATAGTATAAGGTATACATATGTACTTACAATTTAATACCTCAATGGCAAATGAGGGTAACAATATGGCATAAATGAGACAAAGTAGAAGCCTCAAGCACGATAGTAAAAGAATAGATGAAACTGCACCAGCCTGGTTACAGTTATAATCCGTGGTATTTGGAAAGTATATGAGTCAATCCGAAAAGACTTCAAAAAAATAAATAAAAATGCATAGGTGCTATAAAAAAAAGTTGCATATAAATAGTTATGTATAAATTAATAGAATTGAAAAGAATTTAAAAATGATTTAAAAAAAGGAGGTTATTTATAAAAAACTACTACTAAAACTCCATGTTCTGTATTTATAATTATAATACTAAACCTAGGTCAAATAAATACTACAGCAATAATTTAAAAAGGGTTTTTTGGATCTATATAATATAATATAACTCATCATATAATGGGACATTTTTATTGTTTATTAATAGGAATGATGACTTATAATAAAAGATTTAAAAAACACATTTTTTAATCTTTTATTTTAAGTCATAATTTATAGCCCCCTATGTATCTTATTTTTATTTTATTTTTGGAGTCTTTTATAGACATCGATCGATTTTAAATGAGAGTAGCAGTTCTTAGAAAAATGTTGATATGATTATCTGTACTCGATCTCTTAAAATCAAACACAGCTCTTTAAGATCTCTTAGATTTAACACCCGAAGGTCACTAGCAAATAATACCATCATGAGCGATATTCAACCTATGGGATATCCTAAAGAGTAAAACATTTGCAGGTTAGTAACTAAAGACACGCGTCGTCACACGTCACTTTTGTGACGTGTATGTGAGGGTGTGCAACCCCTGCTCCTATCAGAATTACGATAACACTGGGCATTCTCTCGGACCTGCTTCATTGCAGCTCACAAGTATTTGGCTAAGAGAGACCAAGCCCCTCGTGAGACGATATATAGAAGAAGTGTTTAGTATTCACCAGACAGATCCCAACAAATAGAAGAGGCGTGTTAGCGCTAAACTTTAAATAGAGACCACAGGGCGATATTTCGGCAAGAAACCTCTGAGGAAGGAGCAGATTGTGCTTATCCTTCGAAGCGGTCAGGTGCGAGTGTACACTTATAGTACACCATTATTCTTTGCCGGAATTGACTCATATACTTTCCAAACACCACGGATTATAACTGCAACCGGCCGGTGCAGTTTCCTCTATTCTTTTTACTTATCGTGCTTGAGGCTTTACTTTGTCTCATTTATGCCATATTGTTACCTCATTTGTCATTGAGGTATTAAATTGTAAGTGCATATTTATACTTATACTATCTCACAGTTGAATAAACGTTATTACACTATAAATGTGACCTTTTGTCTTGCCCCTATTTATATGATCATCTGCATCAATGCGGGGAGTGGAGCCCAGATTATATTGAATCAAGATCTGTGAGCCTTTGTGGAATACAGCGGAAGAACTCCATCTGGTGGAAAGAACATCACTATCCGTGGAGGCTTCATAATTATACACTGCTCTTCCCATAACCTCTCTGATTGAGTAGTAGACTGTAAGTAGAATACAATAAGGGAGTACTACGGGGGACATTTTTTTATCTCTATTAATCATTACTCATTCAGAGAAAGGCATATCTCAATCATTTAGCATTCCATATGGACTTTTATCTGGGATATCTCTGGATTACACTTTATTCCATTTATTTTATTTGATTATGGTTCCTCGCATCTTTTGAAACTTCAACTTTATAGTGACTGTATTTAGGTTGATACCCTGGCTCGCCATAGTATACCCCAGTAATTCTTTGTGTATCACATACAGTGTTCTCCCCCAGGACCTTTTTAGAGTATGCACCACCTGGCTGATTTACTGGCCACCCCAGCGAAAATTTTAGCCATTATAAAAGCTAAAATTAGCCAGTATCAAAAGTGTTCAATTTTATTACACAAATTATCAAGTAATGCATTTACTGATAAATTGTGCAATTAATGTGTGCTTTGTTTAGCAGAAAATTATATAATATTAGCAAATATTACACTTGACCCAACCCAGCTACATCCTAATGCCACCCGGCTAGCAAACATTTCTCTGAAAAACACAGATAGATAGATAGATAGATAGATAGATAGATAGATATATATAAATATCCAGTAGAAACATAGAATTTGACGGTAGATAAGAACTAAAAAGGCCCATCAAGTTCACCCATATTACATGTTACTTTTTCTCTTAGGATAGCCTTATGCATGTCCCAGGCATTTTTAAATTCCTTTACAGTTCTTTGTGCTACCACCTCAAATGGAAGTTTAATCCATGAATCCACACCCTTTCTTTAAAAAAATGCTTCCTTAAATTTCTCCTAGAATCTGCTACCCTCTAACTTTAGATTGTGACCCCTTGTTTTGGCATTTATTTTTTTGAGAAAATGCTTTCAGTTTCTATTTTATTAAGTCCCTTCATATATTTGAAGGTTTATATCACCTCTTTCCCTTCTATCCTCTATACTACAATATTTAGATCATAGAGTCTTTCTTTTGTACGTTTTATATTTTAGACCATGTACCATTTTAGTAGCCCTCCGTTGGACAGCTTCTAGTTTATTTATATCTTTCTGAAGATATGGTCTCCAGAACTGTTAACAGTATTCCAGATTTGGTCTAACTAATGATCTGTTATAGTGGCATAAGAACCCTTGCTATTTCTGCTACTAAAAACCTCTTCCAATGCAACCAAGCATTTGAATGGCCTTGCTGGCTGCACTGCGGCATTGTGTACAAAATTTTAAATCATCTGAAATAAAATTCCCAAAACCCTTTCTTCTTTAATTACAGTCAGTAATGTACCATTGAGACTATAATTGGCCTTTGGGTTTTTGGATCCTATATGCATAATTTTGCTCTTGGTAATATTAAATTTCAGATCCCATTTATTTGACCTGTCCTCTAGTTTATTAATATCACAGTTCATTTGATCAACTCCTCCTGGAACATCTACCCTGTTACAAATTTTTGTTATCATCAGCAAACAAGCAAACCTTCCCCTTAAGCCCACTTCCAATATCACTTATAACATGTTAAACCAAAACAGGCCCAAGAACTGAACCCTTGGGGATCTCCACTAGTAACCAGTAACAGTACACAGCAGTTTAGCACTCACAATACAATCCTTTTGACCGGGGTGCTCAGCAAACATATTTCATAGATCTCCAACAAAAGCAGGCACTCACCGGGTTTGAAGTAGCAAAAAACTTTTATTCCAACAGAGTGACGTTTCAATGGTTTTACCCCCTCGTCCTCAGACTCAAACAAACAACAATGAAATGCTCAACAACCTCCCTTAAATACCCTGTTCACATACATGTGTTTCAAATAAGTGTTAATTACCTTGTGTGCAAAACCAGGTGTTAGCAAGCACTTAGCATACATCACTAATAAGCATTGCATGTAGTCTAGCAACCAAACACTAAGAATTCTAGATGCACCAAAGCAGTAGAATCTATACAACAATTGACAACATATGTGTGCTATTTAAAGTGACCATATAATATCCGCTAACGTGACTTATAGAACATCCGTTTACCAAATTATGTGTAGTGGTAATTACCCAGTGCCTGTGCAAGCATCACTAATGGACGCTGTGGATATGTGTAACTTAGCAACTAATCGCATGCTAGACACATAATGTCCAGTGTGTTAACTATCTCTACTGTTACCCAGAAAATACATATAAACATAAAAACATAAAGAAATGTTAAAAACGCTAAATTTATATTCAGCATGTCAAGACACCTTTTTATTAATACCGGGCTATTATAACTATTCCTAGGGCTCAAATGGCTACCTCTATTGGAAAGCATATAAACACAAAATAAAATAAAACACAATTGACCATAGTAAGGGCATATACATAGCGCCAATTAACTAATATACCCTTGGTCAATATTAGACCGGGCGCAACGCAGCAGTGTACAAACAGAAAATTGGACACAAAATTACACACAATGTTACATCTAACTAAGTTGCCTAAACTGAACTTGAATTACATATATATATACACACATCTAGCAAATACAGAAATGTAATTTGTGCTAGGCATGGAGAGATTGGCACTGGGACGTTACAGAAAGCTGTGCCATTCGATTTTAGTATTAAGGCCCTTCGGGATCAGTGTGTGCAGTTCAAAAGTCCATCTAGCCTCTCTCTGTATAAGTATCTTATTCCGGTCCCCTCCTCTTGTCAAAGGAGGGACATGATCAATGAGGGTATAGCTCAACTCTGATACATTATGATTGTTCTGTAGGAAGTGGCGTGCCACAGGTTGTTCTGACTCTTTGTTCTTGATAGCTGCACGGATGGCGCTTCTATGGTTAGCCATCCTTGTCCTCAGATCATCACTCGTTTTTCCTACATAAAACAAACTACAATGACAGTGTAGTAAATATACCACAAATTTGGTGGTGCATGTCAACCTGTGTTTATGGAAGTATTTCTTCCTGTTCCTCGGATGATGAAAGAAGGATCCCGTCAGCATTCCATTACATGTGATACAACCGCTACATTTGTAGCAACCGGGTTTTGTATTATCCAACCATGTCTTTGTCTTGTAGCAATGTGTGGGTCCATTTTTTGTAGAATGTCTTTTAAAGATCTTCCTCTTCTGAATCTAATCCGTGGTGTGTCCATCTTATTGAAGAGTAGTGTATGATCACTGAAGAGTATCTCCCAATTATCCTTTAAAATTCTACCAGACTCATTTTTATCTGCTGGGTATGTCATAGCCAGCGTCATTTTGTCCTCACTCACTACATTCATCTTTTTGTTTCTGACATCCTTGTCATTCAGTGCAGATATATATTCATTCAGAAGTCGGTTACGGTACCCCCTCTGTAGGAAACGTTGTCTCATCTCATCCACTTGTATTTCTGCTTGCTTTTCATCTGTTTTATTTCTTACAACCCTGATGAATTGTGATTTTGGAAGGGCTTTCTTCAAGGCAGGCGGATGGCAGCTCGAAGCCTCCAATAAAGAATTTTTATCCGTCGGTTTTCAGTACAATGTGGTGCTAATCCTATGGAATTCCCTCTCGTTCCTGTTGTGATTCATCTTGAATTTCAATGACTGATGTTCTGAGTTGAGTTCATTGAACCATGTTATGAGGTCCTCTTCCTGTCCATACCAGTAGTAGGTCATCGATATATCTCTTGAAATAGATGATTTCTGACCTTTGGAAGCACATTGTTCCGTTGTTTTCAAATTCTGACATAAATAAGTTGGCATATGAAGGTGCCACGCTGGAGCCCATAGCTGTGCCCATAAGTTGGAGAAAAAACTGTTTTTCAAAACTAAAGTAATTTTTCTGCAGGCATGTCTCCAATAAATCCAGTATGAGTTCAATAGGTGGACCCACATATGGATATTTCAATAGCTGTTTCCTCACTGCTGCCAAGCCTTCTTGGTGGTGGATGAACGTGTACAAGCTAGTGACATCTAGTGTCACTAGCAAGTCTTCTTCCTTGACATGTAGGTCTCTAAGGGACATGATAACTTTGATGGAGTCTTTGATATATGTATTCATGTTCTGGACCAGGGGTTGCAGTAGGCTATCCACACAAATCACCAGTTTTTGAAGTATGGATCCCACCGCAGAGACGATGGGGCGTCCGGGAGGTCTTTGAGGATCTTAGGTAGTGTATAGAAGATTGGAGTCTTTGGGTAATCAACCTTGAGGTATGCCACTATTTGTTGGTCTATCCATTTGTCATTATATACATCCGTAAGATAATCTATCTTTTTCTTGAACTTTTGGGTTGGGTCTCTTGGCAATTTGCAATAAACCAACGTATCATCCAGTTGGGAGAGTATTTCTTCCCGGCAGTAGCTGTAATCCAAGATGACAATTGCCCCACCTTTGTCCGCTCTCCTTAGCACAATAGTGTTATCGTCAGCCAAACTCTTCATGGCTGCTCTCTCTTTTTTACTCAGGTTGAACCTGACTGCTTCCTTTTGTTGTTTTGTTGATCTATTCAGATCCTTCTCCATTTTTTTGCAAAAGGTTTGTATCGTGTGGTTAGTACTTTTAGGGTCAAAACTGCATTTCCTTCTGAAGTCTGGTTTCTGTTGACCTTGTGCATCTCTGAAGAATTCCTTTAACCTGAGTGAACTTTGAAATCCCTGCATGTCAATATGCAATTCAAATGTGTCTGTGTATTTGGTAGGGACAAAAGATAATCCTTTCTGAAGCAATAATCAGTCATCTTCTGTGAGCATCCTTTGGCTGATGTTCACTACCATATCCTCTTTCATCTCCTTTGACATGGGGGTCTGCATCTTATGTTGCCCCTCCTCGGGTGGGGGCGCCCCCTCCTCCATTGTTTGACCTCGTTGTCACCCCTCTTTCAACTTGCATATCAGACGGTATGCCTTGTTCAGGTGCTGTATCAGAGTCCGTTACGGAGCCTGAGCTATCCACTGTGGTTAAGTTCCACGGTCATCCCTTGCTCTGTTATATGATTTTTTAATACTTTTGTACACATAGTAGCCTCAGAAAGATAGTACAGTAATGTAATCAGAAATGTAATATTTGTTGTTTAAAATAAATGTAGGTACTACAATTTAGTCATGCATCGCATTTAGGCTGCAGAAAAGTTTTGACAGAAAATTGCATTTTTGGTTATTTCGGGGGTTTTGCCTGTTATTTTTGGTTAAAATTATTGTGTACCATATTTCAAATTTGATACTAGCCTAAGAGCTGCTGTTTGAGTCCCTTACTTGCTTACTGTTTTGAAATATAATAATCGTTTTCTAGGACTATACTTTATTTGGATAATTGGTAAAAAAAAAAAAAAAACGTTAAAATCTGATTCTGTTACACAGAACTAAATAAAGAATAATACAGTATATTGATATTTTATATTGTTTTAAGAAGGGATGCACCGAAACATTTTGGACAAAAAATGGCATTATGGTTTTTTTTGGTCTGATTTTTTTTCTTGTAAAATTATTGAATAGCATATTATTGTTTTTAAGATATTTTAGTATGTTACTTTTAATAAAAGTGTGTTTGTTTTATTGACTTGAGTTTTTCAATTAAGATTTATTAATTCATTAAATAGTACTAATTATGCAAAAAAAAATAAAAAATAATATATGAAGAAAAAAAAAAAGAAAGACATTTTTGGTTTCGGCTTTCAGGTTTGGTTTCAGGCCAGAATTTCCATTTTCAGTGCATCACTTCTAAAATTTGCATTTTAGAACCCAAAAACCAACCCAAAGATACTGGCAATTTTGTATAATTTAAAAAGTTTGGCTTTTAGAATAGGTTAGGATTTTGGAATTCGGGATTTACACACACACACCACACACACATTATATATATATTATATATATATATATATATATATATATATATATATATATATATATATATATTATATTATATATATATATATTTGAAAAAGCAGAAATCTAAGTTAAAGGTATATGAAACCCAAAAAAATATTTATTGGTTTAGGTAGAACATACAATTTTAAACAACTTTCCAATTTACTTCTATTATCAAATTTGCTTAAATTCCCTTGGTATCAATTGTTAAAAGAGCAGCAGTGCACTACTAGTTTCAAACTGAACACATGGGTGAGCCAATGACAATCGGTATATATATGCAGCCACCAATCAGCAGCTAGAACCTAGGTTCTTTGCTGCTCCTGAACTCTCATAGAAAAACCTTTCGGGAAGGATAACAATAGAAGGAAGCAAATTAAATAATAGAAGTAAATTTGGAAGTTTTTTATAATTGTATGCTCAGTCTAAATCATGAAAGAAAATTTGGGGTTTCATGTCCCTTTAAAGGTCCATTTTGTGGTTCAGAACCTAGGTTGTGCTTGCTGATTGGTGGATAAGTGTACCCACAATCAGCTAGTGCTATCCAGGGTTCTAAACCAAAAATGGTCTGGCTCCTTAGCTTAGATTCCTGCTTTTTCAAATAAAGATAACAATAGAACGAAGAAAAAATGATAATAGGAGTAAATTAGAAAGTTGCTTAAAATTGCATGCTCTATCTGAATCATGGAAGAACAATTTTGGGTTTAGTATCTTTTAATTTACAGAATCTAACGGCTAGATTAGAGTTTGGCGGTAGCCGTCAAAACCAGCGTTTAGAGGCTCCTAACACTGGTTTTTACCGCCCGCTGGTATTTGGAGTCAGTCAGGAAAGGGTCTAACGCTCACTTTCCAGCCGCGACTTTTCCATACCGCAGATCCCCCTTACGTCAATTGCGTATCCTATCTTTTCAATGGGATCTTTCTAACGCCGGTATTTAGAGTCTTGGCTGTAGTGAGCGTTAGAAATCTAACGACAAAACTCCAGCCGCAGAAAAAAAACAGAGTTAAGAGCTTTCTGGGCTAACACCGGTTCATAAAGCTCTTAACTACTGTGCTCTAAAGTACACTAACACCCATAAACTACCTATGTACCCCTAAACCGAGGTCCCCCCCACAATCGTCGCAACTCTATTAAAAAATTTTAACCCCTAATCTGCTGACCGCAACACCGCCGCCACATGCGTTATCCCTATGTACCCCTAATCTGCTGCCCCCAAACACCGCCAACCCCTATATTATATTTATTAACCCCCTAATCTGCGCCCCAACGTCGCCTCCACCTACCTACCAATTATTAACCCCTAATCTGCCGACCGTACCTCACCGCCACTCTAATAAATGTATTAACCCCTACTCCGCCTCAATAACCTATAATAAATAGTATTAACCCCTAATCTTCCCTCCCTAACATCGCCGCCCCCTAACTTCAAGCATTAACCCCCTAATCTGCCGACCGTACCTCACCGCTACTATAATAAAATGTATTAACCCCTAATCTGCCTCACTAACCCTATAATAAATAGTATTAACCCCTAATCTGCCCTCCCTAACATCGCCGACACCTAACTTCAAGTAATTAACCCGTAATCTGCTGACTGGACATCACCGCTACTCTAATAATTTTTTAACCCCTAAAGCCAAGTCTAACCCTAACACCCCCCTAAGTTAAATATAATTTAAATCTAACGAAATAAATTAACTCTTATTAAATAAATTATTCCTATTTAATGCTAAATACTTACCTGTAAAATAAATCCTAATATAGCTACAATATAAATTATAATTATATTGTAGCTATTTTTAGGATTAATATTTATTTTACAGGCAACTTTGTAATTATTTTAACCAGGTACAATAGCTATTAAATAGTTAAGAACTATTTAATAGTTACCTAGTTAAAATAATTACAAAATTTCCTGTAAAATAAATCCTAACCTAAGTTACAATTAAACCTAACACTACACTATCAATAAATTAATTAAATAAAATACCTACAATTATCTACAATTAAACCTAACACTACACTATCAATAATTAATTAAATACAATACCTACAAATAAATACAATGAAATAAACTAACTAAAGTACAAAAAATAAAAAAGAACTAAGTTACAAAAAATTAAAAAAATATTTACAAACATTAGAAAAATATTACAACAATTTTAAACTAATTACACCTACTCTAAGCCCCCTAATAAAATAACAAAGACCCCCCAAATAAAAAAATGCCCTACCCGATTCTAAAATTAAAATGGAACAGCGCTTTTACCTTACCAGCCCTGAAAAGGGCCCTTTGCGGGGCATGCTCCAAAGAATTCTGCTCTTTTGCCTGTAAAAAAAAACATACAATACCCCCCCCCCCAACATTACAACCCACCACCCACATACCCCTAATCTAACCCAACCCCCCTTAAATAAAACCTAACACTAAGCCCCTGAAGATCTCCCTACCTTGTCTTCACCACGCCGGGTTCACCGATCGATCCAGAAGAGCCTCCGATGTCTTGATCCAAGCCAAGCGGGGGGCTGAAGATGTCCATGAACCGACTGAAGTCTTCATCCAAGCGGGAGCTGAAGAGGTCCATGATCGGGCTGAAGTCTTCTATCAAGCGGCATCTTCAATCTTCTTCCGGATCCATGTCATCCGCCGACGCGGGAACATCCATCTTCACCGACGACTTCCCGACGAATGACGGTTCCTTTAAGGGACGTCATCCAAGATGGCGTCCCTCGAATTCCGATTGGCTGATAGGATTCTATCAGCCAATCGGAATTAAGGTAGGAAATTCTGATTGGCTGATGGAATCAGCCAATCAGATTCAAGTTCAATCCGATTGGCTGATCCGATCAGCCAATCAGATTGAAGCTCGCCATTCTATTGGCTGATCGGAACAGCCAATCGGATTGAACTTGAATCTAATTGGCTGATTCCATCAGCTCAATCAGAATTTTCCTACCTTAATTCCGATTAGCTGATAGAATCCTATCAGCCAATCGGAATTCGAGGAACGCCATCTTGGATGACGTCCCTTAAAGGAACCGTCATTCGTCGGGAAGTCGTCAGTGAAGATGGATGTTCCTCGTCGGCGGGATGACCATGGATCCGGAAGAAAGAAGATTGAAGATGCCGCTTGATAGAAGACTTCAGCCCGATCATGGACCTCTCAGCTCCCGCTTGGATGAAGACTTCAGTCAGATCATGGGACATCTTCAGCCCCCCGCTTGGGCTTGGATCAAGACATCGGAGGCTCTTCTGGATTGATCGTGAACCCGCCGTGGTGAAGACAAGGTAGGGAGATCTTCAGGGGCTTAGTGTTAGGTTTATTTAAGGAGGGTTTGGGTTAGATTAAGGGTATGTGGGTGGTGGGTTGTAATGTTGGGGGGGGGGGGTATTGTATGGGTTTTTTTTTACAGGCAAAAGAGCTGAATTCTTTGGGGCATGCCCCGCAAAGGCCCTTTTTCAGGGCTGGTAAGGTAAAAGAGCTTTTCTATTTTAATTTTAGAATAGGGTAGGGCATTTTTTTTATTTTGGGGGGTCTTTGTTATTTTATTAGGGGGCTTAGGAGTAGGTGTATTTAGTTTAAAATTGTTGTAATATTTTTCTAATGTTTGTAAAATATTTATTTATTTTTTGTAACTTAGTTTCCTTTTTATTGTTTGTACTTTAGTTAGTTTATTTCATTGTATTATTTGTAGGTATTGTATTTAATTAATTTATGATAGTGTAGTGTTAGGTTTTAATTGTAGGTATTTTAATAATTTATTGAAAGTGTAGTGTAAGGTTTTAATTGTAACTTAGGTTAGGATTATTTTACCGGTAATTTTGTAATTATGTTAACTAGGTAGCTATTAAATAGTTATTAACTATTTAATAGCTATTGTACCTGGTTAAAATAAAATACAAAGTTGCCTGTAAAATAAATATAAATCCTAAAAATATCTACAATATAATTATAATTTATATTGTAGCTATATTAGGGTTTATTTTACAGGTAAGTATTTAGCTTTGAATAGGAATAATTTATTTTAATAAGAGTTAATTTATTTCGTTAGATTTAAATTATATTTAACTTAGGGGGGTGTTAGGGTTCGGGTTAGAGTTAGCTTTAGGGGTTAATACATTTATTATAGTAGCGGTGAGGTCCGGTCGGCAGATTAGGGGTTAATTATTGTAGGTAGGTGGAGGCGACGTTGGGGGCGGCATATTAGGGGTTAATAAATATAATATAGGGGTCGGCGGTGTTAGGGGCAGAAGATTAGGGGTACATAGGTATAATGTAGGTTGCGGCGGTGTACGGAGCGGCAGATAGGGGTTAAAAAATATGCAGGTGTCAGCGATAGCGGGGGGCGGCAGATTAGGGGTTAATAAGTGTAAGGTTAGGGGTGTTTAGATTCGGGGTACATGTCAGAGTGTTAGGTGCAGACTTAGGAAGTGTTTTCCCCATAGGAAACAATGGGGCTGCGGTTAGGAGCTGAACTCTGCTTTTTTGCAGGTGTTAGTTTTTTTTAAGCTCAAAACTGCCCCATTGTTTCCTATGGGGATATCGTGCACTGAGCACGATTTTTAAGCTGGCCGCTGTCCGTAAGCACCGCTGGTATCGAGAGTTGCAGTGGCGGTAAATATGCTCTATGCTCCCTTTTTGGAGCCTAACGCACTGAAAACGCAGCCATTCTGTTAACTCTAAATACCAGCGGTATTTAAAAGGTGCGGGGGGGGAAAAAGTATGCGTTAGCTACGCGGGTCGTTACCGACAAAACTCTAAATCTAGCGGTATCTTGCATCATGCATGAACATTGTATACATCAATGAATAGTCCTGAAGGGGTAAAACAATGAATTCTTCACTTGTTTTTTGTAACACATTTTAACTATTATAAACAATGTAATTTAGTGAGAAAAATAGTGAAGGGGATTCATAACTAAATAGTGAAATTATGTTTCCTTTTTTTAACCTTTTAAAGCCGTTATGCCGTTCCATTCCGTCATAATTAGACTGGGCTTTAAAGCCGTTATGACGGAATGGAACGTCATAACGAAACGGCTGTCCTGAAGCCTTCCGTGCTTCAGGGATTTAATCGCGGTCTGGAGGGCGTTCCTAGGATTGTAGGGACGCCCCCCAGATGCGATCCAATAATTGAAATCTCGCGATCGTATGCACGATCGCGTAGTTTCAATTTGTCTACATCGGAACAGTTGTTCCGATGTAGGCACTTTAACCCTGTCACGAAAGGGTTAAACATGCTATGAGTACAGTTCAAAATTGCATGCATACAATGTTCATTCATGCTACTAGATATTGAGCACTGTAAATGTAAATGCAACCGTTTTCTTGTTTTTATTCTAAGACGTTTACATGTAGTTTATAGTTGTAATCGTGTGTGTGCATTGACACTGTCCATCTATTAAAGCTCTTGCAGTATTGAAAAACAAAACACTAATAATATATTTGTATTTATTAAAGACTCCCCCTTAATAGTTTGAACTATATAAAAAAACTTGCTTTTAAACATTCGTGCGATAAAGGGGGTATTATTAAATACAGCAGTGCTCTGTACATACACAATTATGGTAAAAGCTAGTCATCTGTTATGCCACAGGTAAACAAGAGAAGTACACAAAAATGTGTAATATCATAAACTGGTGTTGTATATGTGTGTGCGCAGCCAGTGCGCCCTGTGCTACACAATACACATATGTAGAAGTATGTATATGTGTTTCTAGGTAACAGTGCGCACACACTCGCTATTTCATACAGGACAAATACAGCAAATAATACACAGCCCCAGAGCTCCTTCTGTCTCCAGCTGCCAGCCCAGTAATCACTAATCACCTGTTGGATCCCGCTGTATTCTGCCAAACACAGGTTTCATCGGTCGGTGCCCGCCGGTATTAAAGACATCAGGGCCCGGGCAGTGGATGTAGCCCCTGGTACACACACGCCCGTGACGCCATGCCGCTGCCGGCGCTCTGATGTCATGGGCAGTGGGGGCTGGCCAGCTTTATGGGGGGAGAGGCAGGGAACAAAGAGGTAGGAGGATTGGGATGTTTGTGTCGGCTGATAAAGTTTTTAGGAGTGGAATGGAATGACCGAAATCATCTTTAACCCTTTGGCTGGCAGAAAAGCATCTCTCACAGGCGGTCACGTGCTTTACTTAGTAACCGCAGAAAAGGATATTAATGATGATTGCACCGTTAGATTTTTGCTTTTCTGGGGGGTGTATGTACTGGGAGCATTGACCAAATTGCAAACGGGAAACTGTTAACACTGCTGGGTATTAGCCTAATCGAGGTCTGCTGTCTGCATCCTTTGCAAGCATAACACATACATGTTCATATTTTTCTTAGTACAACTGTAAGTAACATTATACTGTAATGCTGTTGTGCAATACGATACTGATATGCAACAGATACAAATTATTAATGCGTACTTCCTTCCTAATAAGTGGTATAAGGGTAACCTACGTAAAAGGTCACTCAATCGTTGCCTTATATATTAGGATATAATGGGTTTAGACAGTGTATGTAGCGTTCTCTTTAAAATCAGTAACATTAAAATCTAAGTATAATCCAAAATTGTTTAATGAATCGTAGGAATCACAATGCAGTGTTTAATAATTGTCTATACTGTCTGCTTTTTTTTTTGTAATTTACTTATGCAAATTGAACAGAGACAGGCTGGAGTACTCCCTCATGCATTGCTAGAGGCATGCTGCAATTTTTCCTGACCTTGTAACACAACGATTGTTTAGATCTGAACACAAGCTTATTTACATTTGGCATCATGATTCACTCAAGCACATGAGACCATGTAAACTATATCAAGAGGATTTTCACAGAATTATCCCTGGAATGCTTTGGATTTGCCAATGCCTGCAAAATAATCTTAACAAATTACAGTTGGAATACTTTTAATTTTTTTTTTTTTGTATGGAGATATTTTTACAATGCAGCTGTTGAATATCTTACCCACTCATTTTTATATCTTTAAATAAAGTTATAGAGTGGGTGTGTGAAATGTATCAACTGCATTGTAAAAAAGTACAAGTGGCACCTCGTTAAAAGTGTTGGTAAACTTTCCCCTTTGTATAACAGATCCGGAATGCTAGCAATATTTTAGATGGAGTTTATTCATCAATTGTAATTAGGGATGCACCAAAATGAAAATTCTGGACCGAAACCGATACCGAAAATTCAGGATGCCCCTGCCGAAAACCGAAATTATTTTTTTCTTTTTTTAACTACAGTGTGTGTGTGTGTGGTAGCTGAGAGAGCTTGTAGGCGGGAAAGCTCCAACAAATGGGCGTGGTCACGCACACGTAGGGCGTGATCTGCAGTGGAAACTGGTGGAGCTCTACAAGGGAGAGCGTGGTTATAGCCAGACAACAATACTAGGTGGAAATGTGTTTTGTTTTTGGGTGTAGTTATCCGTGGGATAGGCGTGGCTGCACCTAATCGTCTCTTATCATATCTCCGCCTCGTTCCTGGTTTGGGTCTCACACTGACCGTCAGATTATATGTCCGGAACCCCAAATGGAGTCTGCCTGTCACCTATCACCAGGACCACCAGACTAGCTACGACCTTACATGCAAGGTGGTTATAGAAAGTTACTGTGCTTTTTTGTATACACTGTCTGGTGGGTGCTAATTTGTTCCAACTGTGTGCAAGCTTGGGGCTTATGCATATAAAGTGTGCATGCATATTTGCCTCAGGCCGAATAGAATGTCTACGCACAAGAGTCTGATGTATGAGCACTGTGTATAAGGCTTTAACATATTCACTGTGTGTGCTTAGGGCTGTGTTGATAATATCAATGTGTTTATAAACATGTTACTTATCCTCCTTTGAAAACTGTATAAGAACTTTTCTTCTAGTTTTCTTCTAAAAAAAAAAAGGGCACTGCTGGTTTCAAATATCATCATGTCATGGTACTTATGTGTGTGCGCTCTGTGTACCATGCCAGTGCTGTGCTGCTCACCTTATGCTAATGATAGGCATTTAACTCAATAGAACAGGGGAGGACTGTACATTTTTAGCCATATTGGTCCTCTTTGGGCCGAAATTGGAATTGCACATTTTCGGCGGCTCAAATTATTGATGCATCGCTAGTATTATTCTTTATTTAGTTCTGTGTAACAGAATCAGATTTAACCATTTTTTATTTTTTTTAACCAATTGTCAAAAAAGTATAGTCCTAGAAAACTATTATTATATGCAAAACAGTAAGTCAAGTAATTAACTCAAACAGCAGCTCTAAGCTGGCATCAAATTTGAAATATGCTAAACAATAATTTTGCCGAAAAATAAAAGGCCAAAAAAACAAAAAACGAAATAACCAAAAATGCCATTTTCGGCGCCGAAACTTTCTGCGGCCGAAATTTCGGTGCATCCCTAATTGTAATGAAGATGCGCTATAACTTACTTTTTAATCTAGCCGTGTCAGTCTAATACCCTGTGCTCTGGCAGCCCATTTAAAAAGTTATTTTTTTTATTTTGAGCTAAAGGTTTGAACTGTTCTCCTATCAGTGGTCTAGCCGTACGGTACTTTTATTGTAGCTAGAGTCCCGATTGGGGAAAAGTTCAAACTGTTAGCTCACAAAAAAAATACTATTAAAGTGGGCAGCCAGAAGTGTGTGGTATTAGAACTTCAGCGCTACATTAAAAATGAAATTAAAGAGCCTTGGAGGGAAAGGGCTTTTATCCTTAAAAAAAGAGTTTGTATTAATAAAAGGTACAGTTTGGAATCATCTACTTGTAGTTAATAGTTTGCATCTCTATTAGTGTTGAAGCTCAAATACATATAGACTATCAAGTGAAGGTCTAAAACAGTGATGGACAACTTCCTAAAACATGTGGGTTACAGGTAAATATTTTAGATGCTTTAAGAACTGTATTTAAGTCCAGTGGTGCACGGTGAGATTGGTAAGGTTGTAGGGTACTCTCTGTCTGCTGTTCTCCAAAGGGCTCTTTTTTCATTTTTTGCCACCTTGTTTACCTACCACAAGTCTCTAAAGCACATATTCTTAGTTCTGTTTTTCCCAGGGGCTGCAAAAACTAGTGCTAAAGACCACATCTGGCCTATGGTCAGTTGGACTATCCCTGCCTCTAAAAATTAGCTCTTTATTATCAAAGGCAAACATAAATTGGTAAAATCATAAACACGTTGCTGGACTTAGTGACACAAATCTACTAATTTATTCACATATACTCCATAGACTGGATTTTGCTCTCCCATAATGTAATTGTTAAGGGCCTCACAATACTGAGGAGACTTTTTAGATCATCTCACCTGAGCAGTGAGGGTTTTGATTATCAGGCCCTTAGAGAGAACAATTGGAAATTAATATTGTATTGCTTAACTCTTCTACATCCCACTAGGAGAGTAATTCATTCTGCTGGCTATGTTTTCAATAGCCAATACTTAAAGTGATTGTAAGCTTTAATAGGGTAATCCACAGATTATAACAATATTTATTGAAAACCAGGGGCTCTTTTAATTAATTAAAAACATTTAATAATGCGTCTTTTAGAAATCAACTCTTTCAAAAGCGGCATACAGGGTAAAGGATCTATCTACTTGTAAAACTATTTAATACACTCCACCAGGTAACATGAATCATTGAAAAACAAATTAAAGGGGAGAAAAAATTAGATTAAACTATCCCTTTAACAGTTCTTTTCTATCTATTATGCAGTGCAATTTGTTGAGTACCCCACTATTAAATGCTATTTACCTTGTAACCCTAATTTGCCAGATTTAATAAATGCAGTCAGTGCATTCAATAATATTAGTTTAGCCTAATACATTCCTTAGACTATTAGAGAGTTATTTATCTTTCTGTAATACCTCATTTGGTCTCTTAACCTTTATTTATCATTGTGTCTGAGATGGGTTTAGTCATTAGAAAATATACTTCTTTTAAGTACACAGTCTCTGCATTTGAGTTCTGTTTGTGGAACCTATCCCTATGTTTTGACAGGTAGTCTTGATGTAAAAGTTGTATCTTTATTTTCTTATAAATCATTATATTCCCTTATCCATGATTACACTATTATTGGGGGTTCAAAAGGGACCCCTTGCAAATGGAGACAACTTTTGTGAGGGGAAGTTTAGGATAGACATATCCTCGTTACGGATACCAGGCTGCCAAGGCTACCTCCTCCCATATTGTGGATTATCATGTCCCCACCAGCTTCCCTGTTATTGTTACCCTGATTGCACGTTGTCACAGAAAGAGCTGATCTCTGCTTGCTTGGCCCCTTCATAACTTGCCGGGCTTATGAAACCTTTTGCCGGCTGGGCTTGTTAGAGGTCCCTGGCTGAACTTTAACCTAGGTAGCTCCAGAGGCCCTTTGCTCCAGAGCTCCGCTCTTTTGGGGATTTGTTATGCCTTTGGTGGACAGGGGTTGGGGGGGGAGTGCTGAGGGGGAGCTCACTCGGGAACCGGGGGTTTTGGACACACCACAACCTTAGGAGCTGTTCCTGAGTACATTTGCCAGCCAGCTGCTCCGATCAGATAAGGCTCTTATCAAGATGAGAGTGTGTATATAAGTTGTGTGGTTTTCTCAATAAAGGCTGTTAGTGTTTCACCTTAATATTATTCTTGTCTGGTTATTAGGGTGGGCTACTTGCTATAATCACTTTGCCGCTCTGCAGGGTTTCAGCTACAGGAAAGACCCTCTTGGCGGAGCTACGAAGTCGGGGTAGCCGGAGTCCATCACAATCCTTTTTACATTTTATTTGATATGTATAGTATATGTGAATTAATAAACTGTATTTTTAATGCTAACCACAGTGTGCTATGTGTTTTGCTTAAAGTACATACCTTTTCTGTTCTATATTGGGATATATATGAGACAGTGTTTTGTTGTAATGCTTTCTAGATGGAAAACCAATACATATACAAAATTTTAAAAATAAAATTTTAAAAAAATTACTGTTTAAGCCAACAATACTTTTAAACATTAAAATGATTAATGCTTTATCCATGATGTATGTCACTGATCTGGTTTTGTTAAATGCTAATAACTTCTAGTAGTATCATGTAGGCATGGGCAGTTTATTATTCGGTATTCGTTTACTAAATTAGCCGAATGCTACTGCCTTCAGCCATATTCAGCATTTATTTTCCTAACGACTATATTTGTACATGACTAGTATGATATTGAAAGTATCTGATGCTGTAGAGACCTAGGACAGACATACAAAATCTCCACTAATATTTTTCGCCTATAGTAAACATTTATTCAAAGTACAAAACCCTGGTTCAAACACTTATTTTCATAAAGTGGAGTAGCAAATAAAATCAATTAAAAGGCTGTGTTGTAGCATCTGGGTCCTAGATTGGACAAACTTGGGCCTAGATTTTGGAGGTTTGGCGGGTAGCCGTGAAAACCAGCATTAGAGGCTCCTAACGCTGGTTTTAGGCTACCTCCGGTATTTGGAGTCACTCGAAAAAAGGGTCTAACGCTCACTTTTCAGCCGCGACTTTTCCATACCGCAGATCCCCTTACGTCAGTTGCGTATCCTATCTTTTCAATGGGGATTTTTCTAACTCCGGTATTTAGAGGTCGTGTCTGAAGTGAGCGTTAGAATTCTAACGACAAAACTCCAGCCGCAGGAAAAAAAAGTCAGTAGTTAAGAGCTTTCTGGGCTAAAGCCGGTTCATAAAGCTCTTAACTACTGTACTCCTAAAGTACACTAACACCCATAAACTACCTATGTACCCCTAACCAAGGCCCCCCCCACATAACCCCCTAATCTGCCGACCGCCACCTACGTTATCCTTATGTACCCTAATCTGCTGCCGCTAACACCCGCCGACCCCTATGTTATATTTATTAACCCCTAACCTGCCCCCACAACGTTGCAGCCAGCTACCTACAATAATGAACCCCCTAATTCTGCCGACCGCAAAGCGCCGCTACTTACATTATCCTTATGTACCCCTAATCTGCTGCCCCTAACACCGCCGACCCCTATATTATATTTATTAACCCCTAATCTGCCCCCCACAACGTCGCCACCACCTGCCTACACTTATTAACCCCTAATCTGCCGAGCGGACTGCACCACTATCATAATAAAGTTATTAACCCCTAATCCGCCTCACTAACCCTATAATAAATAGTATTAACCCCTAATCTGCCCTCCCTAACATCGCCGACACCTAACTTCAATTATAAACCCCTAATCTGCCGACCGGAGCTCACCGCTATTCTAATAAATGTATTAACCCCTAAAGCTAAGTCTAACCACCCCCCTAACCTAAATATAATTTAAATCTAACGAAATTAATTAACTCTTATTAAATAAATTATTCCTATTTAAAGCTAAATACTTACCTGTAAAATAAATCCTAACCTAAGTTACAATTAAACCTAACACTATACTATCATTAAATTAATTAAATAAAATACCTACAATTACCTACAATTAAACCTAACACTACACTATACAATACATTAAATTAAATACAATACTACAAATAACTACAATGAAATAAACTAACTTAAAGTACAAAAAATAAAAAAGAACTAAGTTACAAAAAACTAAAAAAATATTTACAAAACATAAGAAAAATATTACAACAATTTTAAACTAATTACAACCTACTCTAAGCCCCCTAATAAAATAACAAAGACCCCCCAAAATAAAAAATGCCCTACCCTATTCTAAATTACTAAAGTTCAAAGCTCTTTTACCTTACCAGCCCTGGAACAGGGCCCTTTGTGGGGCATGCCCCAAGAAGTTCAGCTCTTTTGCCTGTAAAAAAAAAAATACAATACCCCCCCCAACATTACAACCCACCACCCACATACCCCTAATCTAACCCAAACCCCCCTTAAATAAACCTAACACTAAAGCCCCCTGAAGATCATCCTACCTTGTCTTCACCTCACCGGGTATCACCGATCGGTCCTGGCTCCAAAATCTTCATCCAACCCCAGCGGGGGCTGGCGATCCATCATCCGGTGGCTGAAGAGGTCCAGAAGAGGGCTCCAAAGTCTTCATCCTATCTGGGAAGAAGAGTAGATCCGGACCGGCAACCATCATCTTCCAAGCGGCATCTTCTATCTTCATCCGATGAGGACCGGCTCCATCCTGAAGACCTCCACCGCGGGACCCATCTTCATCCGGCGACGTCCAACTGAAGAATGACGGTTCCTTTAAGGGACGTCATCCAAGATGGCGTCCCTCGAATTCCGATTGGCTGATAGGATTCTATCAGCCAATCGGAATTAAGGTAGGAATATTCTGATTGGCTGATGGAATCAGCCAATCAGAATCAAGTTCAATCCGATTGGCTGATCCAATCAGCCAATCAGATTGAGCCTCGCATTCTATTGGCTGTCCCGATCAGCCAATAGAATGCGAGCTCAATCTGATTGGCTGATTGGATCAGCCAATCGGATTGATCTTGATTCAAACAGCTCAAACAGCCCCATTGTTTCCTATGGGGGAAATCGTGCACAAGCACGTTTTTGAGGCTGGCCGCGTCCTTAAGCAACTCTGGTATCGAGAGTTGAGAGCTGCGTTTAAATATGCTCTACGCTCCTTTTTTGGAGCCTAACGCTGACATTATATGGACTCTCAATACCAGAGTTATTTTAAAGGAGCGGCCAGAAAAAAGCCAGCGTTAGCTACGCGGGGTCCTTACTGACAAAACTCTAAATCTAGCCGTTGGTTTGGGCTTTAATTTATAGTCTACTTAATATATTATTGGTGGTATTTTATGCATCATGCAATACAGAAGATTAGCTTACATCAGGAAACTATTCAAATTTTCCATTAGTAAAAGTGTACAGTATGATCATGCAGGGCTCGACAAACCCTGGCTCCTAATTTTTTGGATTATTCTCTATATATCTATATGCAAATACTACTGTCTGGCTCCTACATTTTTAACAGATTTGTCTAAATATTGTATTGGCAGTGGAAAAGATAAAACCTTTTAGAGATTTCAGCTTTTTCTTTAAAGGGCCATAATAGTCAAAAAATGTCCATGCTCTGATTCATTGGAGGGTGTAATTTTATCAATCAACCCTACACTAATGTTTGTTTAACTCCGCAAAAGGGTTCAACACACAGTAGAAGTACCGCTCAGGACCTGAAGAGCACTTCTAGTCCTGAGTGGAAACTGCTGCAGATCCAATCAACAGGCTCTAGTTACACAGCTGAGTTGTGTGGACTAGTGCTAATTGAGTGGAATCTGTAGTGGTTTCCTCTTGAAACTAGAAGTGCTCTGTGGGACCTGTTTGGTATTTCTACTATGACAGTAGTGCAGGGGTCGATAGTCCTTAAGATTACATGCTCTAACAAATTAGAGAGCCATTTTATGACTATTGTAGCCACTTAAGGTTACCCCTGAAATCTAAAGTTTTTTTTCAGCCAATCAGATGACATTCTGAACAAGCTCAAATGCAAACTAATGCAAACTCATGCAGCACACCAAGCTCACTTAATGCTGCACAAACTAATTTTCTGAGAAAGTAAAACAAGTTGGAATATAATCAGTTTTTTTGAAGACCCTTTTGTGAACTCAATTTTAAAATGTTTTTGTTCATTTGAATACATTACTTTCTGTTTATTTACTTTTTGCTATAAATAAATCACGTTGTCTTGGTATCAGAATTATGCAGATATGGTGTCGCTCAAAGGAAGATTGAGCCATTAAATAAGCAACCTTTAAGGTATTTTCTTTGAAACATGGGGGATAATTGTCTTACTCTGTGCCAATCCTCAAAGATATAAAACAACTAAAACTAGATTCTGAATACCTTAATTGGGAGATTTTATACATTACAATAATAATAAAAAAAACTGTCAAATTATGCTTTAAGCTAAAAGCTTCAGTGTTCTGAAGTCTCCAGGCTTTATTCTGTGATGGTGTGCTTTTTTCAGATAAGAAATACTACAAAGGGTAACCATCCAACACACTGTGCACTATCCTTTTCTTCAAACTGTCATGGAATTCACTGAAAGCATTAGCATAGACAATTTGTTCTTTTATTATTATATTTTTATTTATTTTTTGCAAAAAAATAAACAAAAATTTAAACAATATTTAAAGTTATGGTAAAATATTTGTACAATGCGTACAATCTATGCTGGTGGGATTAAAAACACTGTAATTAAAAAAAAAAAAAAACTTCTAAAGCAAAATTAGATTAAAATATTTTCTATCCTATTTTTCTTCCCAACATCCCAGTTCCTTAAAGGAACTGTAAAGTCAAAATAAAATGTTTACAATTCAATTAGAGCTAGGGTTGCTAAACCTTTTTTTTGAAAAAAATAAGGGAGACTAAAGGAATCTACAAATTTCATGTAGGAAATCGACAAATTATAAGTAGTTACTGAAAAAAACTTTATTTTTACCATTTTAAACAGTTTGGTACAAACAAAATTATTCATACAAATCATTCACACATTCAACATCTTTCTGCAAATCCATAACATTCTATTCACAGTGGGAGCAAAGACATCAAACTTTCAGCTCCATCAAAATTATTAACCAAGAAGATGGCCGCTAAACTGGGAACTCTGCAAAGCTAATTTACAATCCGCCATGTAAGCTGAATATTCTTACAAACCAATCCAGTGTTCAATTGTGCTTTATAATATTCTGGATATAGTGCTGAACTGGATTATATAAATTTCTGACAGAATCAGAACTCCCAGGCCCGGCCCATTGAGATCTTTTGGCTGCTCCTGAAGAGTGAGATCTGGGGTACTGGGTAAACAGAGTACGCAAAGTTACTCTGCATAGCAGACCATAAAAAACAAAAAAGAAAAAAAGAAGCTGTTAATATGGAGGAACTTTACATACACATGCAAGCTCTATTCAATGATTTTGAGAGGAAATTGGTGAACCGATTTGATAGTCCCTGATTGAACACGTGGTTAGAAAAAGGAGTCCTTCCAGGCCTGCAGCTCTGGTGACCATGAAACCTATAGTTCAGTGGCAGGACCCCCTGTCTATGCTACAATTCACTGTTTCAGGAGAGCGATGGGGTATGTAAATTGCTGGACCTCTGTGGAAAACCCTCTAATTACTTTTTGGTCTCTGCGCAGGGGGGCGGTCCACCCTCTGTGCAGTGGCACAGAACCTACCTGTTTGCAGGAAGAGCTGAAAAACCGCAGGGAGCCCCCACTTCTATCTGAGGTTCTCTGACAGAACTCAGTGACTAGTCTCGGCTCAACTGAGTGTCAGAAGACGGTTCTGGGTGTACCTTGCGGCAGGCCTTTGCTTTTCAGAGGAGGGACACTGTTCTGGGGGGACAAGGTTTTACCAGAACACTAAACCAGAGGGTAGTTGCCCAAGTTTGGATACCGGATTGGTATTCTGACAGATCTATTGGATCCCAGAGCCCGGATTGGACTTTAGGGACTCGAGTTGGAGTGGGTTAGAGAGTATGTACAGACTGACATCTGTGCCCTACTGCCCCAGGGAACTTTTAGTCTCATATATGATTACATGGGACATGAAAGTCAGGTCACAATTTCCCTTTTGCAGCCTATGTGATGTGTGTAATGACTGTGTAATAGGGAAAGTTACTTATATGTCTTTGTTATATGCTATTTGTGCGTTTTAATGCTGGGCTCATATTTCTTTGTCTTTGATATTTATTATAGTTCTAAGGTTTCAATATGTGATTGCTTGTGTAGGAAGGGGCAGGTTACTCCTGATGCACATTCGCAGTTGCATACTCAGTTATTTACATATATAGTCATCTAGTATTACCGTGCTGAAGCATGTGTTTGCACTCCCTATATGTGTTTGCATCTATACAACCCTGCCATTAATCATGAGCCCAGTAGCCCATCACCTGTAATAGTAATGAGAATATAATCTTCCTAACTAGAGGTACATAGAGGCCAATAGATTTAGCATCTTATACATTTCCCATCCTCTTGCATTTACGCTAAACTAGATCCCAAAAGGGCCTAATATTCTGTGTAGCTCTTAGTCCAGGATGTTGGTAGGTATGGTATTAGGGCCCCTCTATATGGCTATGCATAGTACCAATCAGTAAATATAAAAACCCGTTGATCTGGGGCATGTTTCTGTTTTTTGGTGACTAATTGTGTTTTTCTCCTGTAACAACCATATTCTAGTCTAGAGACCCAGAAGTGGCTTCGGTCAATATCTCTTATACTCAATATTGTATTTATTAACTTGATTCAATTGCCAGCATTCTGAATATACTGTAACTAGTCTTATCACATGGGCCATTTTTTTGCAGTACATCGGTCCCACCCCCTTGCTCTCTCTCCCCCCCCCCCTCTCTTTTGCTCTCTCTCTCTCTTTTGCTCTCTCAACCCCCATCACTTTGCTCTCTCTCCCTCCTTTCATTTGCTCTCTCTGTCCCCCTCTCTTTTGCTCTCTCTGTTCCCCCCCTCTCTTTGCTCTCTCCCCTCTCTTTGCTCTTTCCCCCTCTCTTTTGCTCTCTCTCCCCCCTCTCTCTTTTGCTCTCTCTCCCCCCCTCTCTTTTGCGCTCATCTCTCCCCTCTCTTTTGCGCTCTCTCTCCCCCATCTTTTGCGCTCTCTCTCACTCTCTTTTGCGCTCTCTCCTCTCCCCCCCTCTCTTTTGCGCTCTCTATCTCCCCCTCTCTTTTTGCGCTCTCTCTCTCCCCCTCTCTCTTGTGCTCTTTCCCCCTCTCTTTTGTGCTCTCTCGCTCCACCTCTCTTTTGCTCTCCTCTCCCCCCCTCTCTTTTGCTCTCTCTCCCCCCTAATCTTTTGCACTCTGTCCCCTCTCTTTTGCACTCTGTCCCCCTCTCCTTTTGCGCTCTCTCTCTCCCCCTCTCTTGCGCTCTCTCCCCCTCTCTTTTGCGCTTTCTCTCCCCCCCTCTCTTTTGCACTCTCTCTCCCCCCCCTCTCTTTTGTGCTCTCCCTCTCCCCCTCTTTCTTTTGCACTCTCTCTACCTCTCTCTTTTGCGCTCTCTCTCCCCCCTTTTTTGCACTCTCTCCCCCTCTCTCTTTTGCTCTCTCTCTCCATCCCTCTCTTTTGCTCTCTCTCCCCCCTCTCTATTGCCCTCTCTCTCCCCTCTCTTATTTTGCTCTCTCTCTTCCCCTCTCTTTTGCTCTCTCTCTTCCCCCTCTTATTTTCTTTCTCTCCCCCTCTCTTTTGCTCTCTCTCTCTCTTCCCTCTATTTTGCTCTTTCCCCTCTCTTTAGCTCTTTCCCCTCTATTTTGCTCTCCTCCCCCCTCTTTTTTGATCTTTCCCCTCTCTTTTTGCCCTCTCTTACCCTCTCTTTAGCTCTTTCCCATCTCTTTTGCTCTCTCCCCCTCTCTTTCTATCTCCTTCCCCTCCTTCCCCCGTCACGCCCCCGGCCATGCCCCGCTCACGCCTGGCCACACTCACTCAAACCCCGGCGACGCCCACTTCAGCCCACCGTTACCGTCCCGCAGCAGATCAGGTAGACTCTAAGGCCAGGGATGTTTGTCCTTGTGCTGTCTCTACCTGCACATGACAGCTTCGGTACAAACACACTTGGCCTTTTATATTATAGGATGTGTATTTAGGGATATCTAAGAGTTCTATGAATGTGTCTTTGATATAGCAATGTATACAACAGTTTCTAACATCTATGACATTTACTACCCGTCAACTATGTTATATTTGTTGGATACTCCAGCCTTTAAAAAGCTTTCTCTAGTTTGGTATATTATCCCAAAGGTTCAAGTGGCCTTATAAGTTTATCACACTTACTGAGTTACAGTTCCTATACTTGTTACTTGCATATAGTTAGTTTTAAATTTGAAACTATGCTGGTACACTTTACCTTAATGTGGAACAAGTTCTTATGTTTACTTAAGTATTTTTTGTTTTTTTGAAGATTTGGTCTGTTTTAACAATATTATCATTTTTTCTGCATGAGTTTGAAGCATACTAGTCCATCTGTCCTCCTTTTGAACTTTGAGCTTTTCTGGACCTACCTGCGGCCCTGGCAGACATGGGAGGTGCGACTGAACAGTACAGGTCCAAAAGTGGCCCTGTTTCACCTAAAAAACCCTCAGCTTAGAGAGTTAAGATAATTGGGGTCCAAAAGTGGCATATGCTGCTCCCGAGGGTAAAAAAAGAGGGTGATTTATGGGGTTGCTCCCCCAAATATTTACTGATTTATTCATCTTCAGTTTGCAAATTAATTTGTTTGTTGTAAAAAAAATAATAATTATTAACCAAATGATAGTACACAAGTATAAATATTAAGGGCCAGATTACAAGTGGAGTGCTAAAATATCACATTCATGAAAGCAATATTTGCGTTCCACTGTGTAATCCCAAACGCATTGCTGTGAACTTGTAATACCAGAGACGGTATCAGAACCTTGCGCAGTGGAGGAGGCAAGTAGCACAGCAATGGCAGCAGTTCTTCAGTTTGGCAAATAATTTGTTTGTTGTAAAAAAAATAATAATTATTAACCAAATGATAGTACACAAGTATAATATTAAGGCCAGATTACAAGTGGAGTGCCTAAATATCACATTCATGAAAGCAATATTTGCGTTCCACTGTGTAATCCCAACGCATTGCTGTGAACTTGTAAGACCAGAGACGGTATCAGAACCTTGCGCAGTGGAGGAGGCAAGTAGCACAGCAATGCAGCATACTTATAAATATATATTTGTATGATACATACATATATATTTATGGTGTTAATATGTGTATATACATATTTCTTTCATATAGGTTGCGAGAGTCCACGAGCTAGTTACTGATGGGATATACATTCCTACCAACAGGGGCAAAGTTTCCCAAACCTCAAATGTCTATAAATACAACTCCCACCTCACTCATACCTCAGTTTTAAAAAACATTGCCTCCTTAGGAGGTGGGGTTGAAGCATGATGTGCTAGATTTCCTCAGTCAAAAGGCGCTTCTAAGCATATTAAAGCCCAGTTCCTCTCTAAGTGCAGTGTTTGTATGAGGGATGTGAAGGGAGTATTGCCTGATGATACCATGTTTTCGCATATCGGGAAAACTTTTCATAATGCTCTCTGTAAATCGGTCGCAGGAAATTCATCTGCTGCCTCCCTTTATAGATCGACAATAATACTCTTGTAAAATTACCCTCTGCTGATATGTTTCAGTACTGGTTTGGCTGTCTGCTATATGTGGATGGATGTCTTAAACGGTAAGGTATATACTTTTATTTTATAAGACACTCTCAGCTATGGATTGGGCACTTTTTAAGTAAAGTTGTTATATACTTGTGTGTATATATGCCTTGAGTCAATAATTCAGCGCTCTTTTTTAGCAACTTTATTTTGGTTGCTAAATATTTGTCAAGTTTGGTAGGAGGTCTGTTGAAACATACAGTTTTTTTTTTGGAGCTAGTCATTTATTTATAAATTAGGATGCTACGTATTATGTTAGTCTCATGGAATGTTGATAATCACATTTTTATGCAGTATAATAGAAGTATCCTTAGGCTTTTATTTAGGTAAATTTGTTTTTTTTTTGTATATACAAACTAAAATTCTTACCTGTTTTTTTCATTTGGCCTTGCAACAAGAGCAAATGCGCATGTGATGATGCTATTTATGACGTCATCATTTTTCACCTCTTTTTTTTTGGCGCAAAAAAATCCCACGGCCCTAGAGAGCTTTCATGCAGCATTATTTTATGAATCAGTTTTCTTTTTTATAAATATTAGCTCTGTTCCCACATTCTCTCAAACCTGTTATATAATATCTGTCATATATAGGAGCACTAGATATACATTTGCAGGATATTTTTTTTTTTTTTTTCAATTTTTTTTTTTTTTGCAATTTTGTCTCAAACTGAACCTGCCTCTGATGTTACTATAGGATTTTGAGTTGCCTGAACATGTATCTACCAAAGCTAAGTGTGTTTTGTTGTAAAAAAGCTGATCTAAATTCTTCAGCTCAATTATGTTGCTCTGTTTTGACAATTTCAATTAATTAAATGCTGATAATTATCTATGAGTACAAGATGCACCCACTGTTATTCCATCTCAGCCTAATGTTCATAGCATTTCTGCCTACATGAAAGATTTTATGGGCTGCAGCCTTTAGAGAAAGCAAATATCTGCTATTCCGCCTTCAAATAAACGTAAAAGAGCTACCTTTTTACCTAGACCTAGTGAATTTAGTTTCTGACCTTCAGCATACTGATGTATTCTCTACGATAGGGTTTCCCTCTGGTTCAGAGGAACACCACACCAGAGACAGATATTGACAAATCTTCTTTTTTATTTAAGATAGAATGTATTTGTTCTCTCTTAAAGGAAGTTTTGTTTACTTTGGGTATTAAAGAGTCTAAACCTCCTGATGATAAAGCTAGTAACCGTCTAAAATCTGTATTTAAGACTACTGTAATTACTCCTGAAGTATTTCCTATTCCAGACAATATCTCTAATGTCATTGCTAAAGAATTGTCTAAGCCTGGTACCTATTTTAGCCCTTGATGGGGCAATTTCCATTCTTGCCAAACATACTACTATTCCTATGGAAGACAGTACTTCTTTTAAGGATCCTTTAGATAGGAAGCTTGAATATTAACTAAGAAGGACATATGTACATACTGGCTATATTCTTAGACCTGTTATATCTATGACTGATGTTGCTGCTGCTTCTACTTTTTGGTTGGACAGTTAAGCACAGCAGTTGTCTTCAGATTCTAAAGATCAATATCAAATCCATGTCTTTAGCCATTCTAACTAGAAGAGTTTTATGGCTTAAATCTGGAATGCTGACATGGTGTCTAAAACTAGATTATTATCTCTCTCTTTTCAAGGTGAAAATCTTTTTGTTTCACAATTGGATTCTATTATCTTCACTGGGGATAAGGGGAGTTTTTCTGCCCCAAGACAAGAAATCTAAGGGTAAATTTAAAGCTCCCAACTATTTCAAAGAGTTTGGCTAGATTCTGTCTAAAATCAGTGGATTCAGAATATAATTTCTCAGGGGTATCAAATAGGATTCAGAATAAGACCTCCTTTGGGAAGATTCTTTCTTACCCATGTACCAAAAAAAAACCATTAAAAGCTCAAGACTTTCTGAAATGTGTTTTAGATCTAGAACTTTCAGGGGAAATTGTCCCAGTTCCACAGCAGGAACAATGATTGGGTTTTTATTCAAATCTATTAATTTTACCAAAGAAGGAAAATTCTTTAAGAACAATTTTCAATCTGAAAACTTAAATCATTTTTTAAGAGTCCCAACTTTCAAGATGGTAGCAAGGTCACTTCATGTTCACAATAGACCTTACAGGACACTTACCTTCACATTCCGATTCATCCAGATCACTATTGATTTCTGAGATTCTCTTTTCTAAACAAGCATTACCAATTTGTCGCTCTTCCGTTTGGCCTTGCAACAGCACCAATAATATTCTCAAAAGTTCTATTTGCCCTTCTATCAGTAAGCAGAGAGCAGGGTATTGTGGTGTTTCCTTATTTGGACGATATCTTGGTACTAGCTCAATCGTTTCATTTAGCAGAATCACACACAAAACAACTTCTGTTGTTTCTTCAAAGACATAACTAGCGGATCAATTTACCAAAGAGTTTATTGATTCCTCAGACAAAGGTCACCTTTTTAGGTTTCCAGATATATTCCGTGTTCATGGACTCTATCCGTAACATAAAAGATACGTTTGAGATTGGTTTCAGCTTATCTAAACCATCAGTCTCTATCATTCCCTTCAGTGGCTATGTACATGGAAGTTTTAGGTCTCATTATTGCAGCATCAGACGCAATACCTTTTTTCTCGTTTTCATATGAGACCTCTACAGCTTTGCATGTTGCACCAATGGTGCAAGGGATTATACTCAGATATCACAACTGATATACTTTAAATCCCAAACTTAAACTCTCTCTGACTTGGTGGTGGAACCATCATTTTATTGTTCAAGGGGCCTCCTTTGTTCGTCCTAGCTGGACTGTGATCACAACAGATGCAAGTCTAACAGGTTGTGGAGCTGTTTGGGGGTTTCTGACAGCACAAAACGTTTTGAATCCTCGAGAGGTGAGGTACCAATCAAATATCTTAGAACTCTGCTATTTTCAGAGCTTTTTAGGCTTGGCCCTCTATTAAATCGCATATTTGGTTTCAAACAGACAATGTCACAACAGTGGCATATCTCAATCATCAAAAGGGGAATCACAGTCCCCTAGCAATCAAAGAAGTATCTCTAATACTTTCTTGGGTGGAATCCAACTCTTGTCTAATCACTGCAATTCATATTACCCAAGTGTAGACAATTTGGAAGTGGATTATCTCAGCCGTCAGACTCTACATTCGGGGGAGTGGTCACTCCATGCAGATATGTTCTATCAGATTGTGCAGGAGGTGGGGTCTTCCAGACATAGATCTGATGGCCTCTCGTCTTAACAAGAAACTTCCCAGATACCTCTCCAGGTCCAGGGATTCCTCAGGCGGAATTTAAGAATGCTCTAGCAGTTCCATGGTTTTACCAACCTGCTTACATTTTTCCATCTCTGGTTCTTCTTCCAAGAGTGATCTCAAAGATCATAATGGAACAATCTTATGTGTTTCTGATAGCACCAGCATGGCCTCACAGGTTTTGGTATGTGGACCTTATCCAAATGTCCAGTTGCCAACCTTGGTCACTTCCTCTAAGACCAGACCTTCTGTCTCAAGGCCCGTTTTTCCATTTGGATCTCAAATCTCTAAATTTGAAGGCATGGAAACTTGAATGCTTAATCCTTAGTCATAGAGGTTTCTCTGACTCTGTGATTAGCGCTATGATACAGGCTCATAAGCCTGTTTCAAGAAAAATATATCACAAGGTTTGGAAAACCTATATTCATGGTGTTCCACTCATGATTATTCTTGGCATTCTTTTAGAATTCCTAGGATTCTACAGTTTCTTCAGGATGGTTTGGATAAAGTTTTTGTCTGCCAATACTTTGAAGCGACAAATCTCTGCTCTTTCTGTTTTGTTTCACAGAAAGGTTGCTAATCTTCCTGATGTTCACTGTTTCATACAGGCTTTGACTCGTATCAACCTGTTATTAAATCTATCCCTCCTCCTTAAAGTCTAAGGCCTCAGATTTAGAGTTTTGTCGGTAAAGACCCGCGTAGCTAACGCAGCTTTTTTTCCTACCGCTGCTTCCAAACAACGTTGGTATTGAGAGTTGTCTGAGGGCCTGCGTTAGGCTCCAAAAAGGGTGCGTTGAGCCAAATTTACCGCCACTTCAACCCTCAATACCAGCGTTGCTTACGGTAGCGGTAAGCTGGCAAAACGTGCTCGTGCACGATTCCCCCCTAGGAAACAATGGGGCAGTTTGGTATGAAAAAAACCTAACACCTGCAAAAAAGCAGTGTTAAGCTCCCAACGCAGCCCCTTATTGTTTCCTATGGGAAACACTCTCTAAGTCTGCACCTAACACCCCTAACATGTACCCCGAGTCTAAACACCCTAACCATACACTTATTAACCCCTAATCTGCCGCCCCCGCTATCGCTGACACCTGCATTTTATTATTAACCCCTAATCTTCCGCTCTGGGACACCGCCGCCACCTACATTATCCCTATGAACCCCTAATCTGCTGCCCCTAACATCGCCGACACACATAATATTTATTAACCCCTAATCTGCCCCCCCAACATTCGCCGCTACCTAACTACACTTATTAACCCCTAATCTGCCGACCTGACCTCGCCGCCACTATAATAAATGTATTAACCCCTAAACCGCCGCACTCCCGCCTCACAAACACTATAATAAATAGAATTAAACCCCTAATCTGCCCTCCCAAACATCGCCGCCACCTAACTTCAAGTATTAACCCCTAATCTGCCGACCGGACTTCACCGCTACTATAATAAATGTATTAACCCCTAATGCTAAGTCTAAATACTTACCTGTAAAATAAACACTAAGAAAAACTACATATAACAAATAATTATATTGTAGCGATTTTAGGATTTATATTTTATTTTACAGGCAACTTTGTATTTATTTTAACTAGGTACAATAGCTATTAAATAGTTAAGAACTATTTAATAGCTACCCAGTTAAAAATAATTACAAAATTACCTGTAAAATAAATACTAACATAAGTTACAATTAAACCTAACACTACACTATCAATAAATTAATTAAATAAATTACCTACAATTACATACAATTAAATAAACTAAATTACAAAAAAAAAAAAACTAAATTACAAAAATATTAGGCTAATTACACCTACTCTAAGCCCCCTAATAAAATAAAAAAGCCCCCCAAAATAATAAAGGTCCCTACCATATTCTAAATTAAAAAGTAATCAGCTCTTTTACCAGCCCTTAAAAGGGCTTTTTGTGGGGCATGCCCCAAAGTAATCAGCTCTTTTGCCTGTAAAAAAAATACAACCCCCCCCCCAACATTAAAACCTACAACCCCACATACCCCTACTCTAACCCAACCCCCCCTTAAATAAACCTAACACTACCCCCTGAAGATCTCCCTACCTTGAGTCATCTTCACCCAGCCGTGCCAAAGTCTTCATCCGATGGGGCAGAAGAGGACATCCAGACCGGCAGAAGTCTTCATCCTATCCGGACAGAAGAGGACATCCGGACCAGCAGACATCTTCATCCAAGCGGCATCTTCTATCTTCATCCATCTGGATAAATAAACTAAACTAAATTACAAAAAAAAAACACTAAATTACAAAAATATTAGGCTAATTACACCTACTCTAATAAAATAAAAAGCCCCCCAAAATAATTAAGGTAGGAAAAATCTGATTGGCTGATTGAATCAGCCAATCAGATTGAGCTCGCATTCTATTGGCTGTTCCACTCAGCCAATAGAATGAAAGCTCAATCTGATTGGCTGATTGGATCAGACAATCGGATTGAAACTTGAATCTGATTGGCTGATTCAATCAGATTTTTCCTACCTTAATTCCAATTGGCTGATAGAATCCTATCAGCCAATCGGAATTCGAGGGATGCCATCTTGGATTACGTCATTTAAAGGAACCTTCATTCGGCGAGTAGGTGTCGGTGAAGAGGATGGATCCGCGTCGGCTGGAAAGAAAATGGCTCCGCTCCGGATGGATGAAGATAGAAGATGCCGCTTGGATGAAGATGTCTGCCGGTTTCGGATGTCCTCTTCTGCCCAGATAGGATGAAGACTTCTGCCGGTCTGGATGTCCTCTACTGTCCCATCGGATGAAGACTTCGACCCGGCTGGGTGAAGATGACTCAAGGTAGGGAGATCTTCAGGGGGGTAGTGTTAGGTTTATTTAAGGGGGGTTCGGGTTAGAGTAGGGGTATGTGGGTGGTGGGTTTTAATGTTGGGGGGGTTGTATTTTTTTTTACAGGCAAAAGAGCTGATTACTTTGGGGCATGCCCCGCAAAAAGCCCTTTTAAGGCTTGTAAAAGAGCTGATTACTTTTTAATTTAGAATAGGGTAGGGACCTTTATTATTTTGGGGGGCTTTTTTATTTTATTAGGGGACTTAGATTAGGTGTAATTAGTTTAAAATTCTTGTAATTTTTTTTTATTTTCTGTAATTTAGTGTTTGTTTTTTTTGTAATTTAGTTTAGTTTATTTAATTGTAGGTATTGGTAGCTAATTTATTTAATTAATTTAATGATAGTGTAGTGCTAGGTTTAATTGTAACTTAGGTTAGGATTTATTTTACAGGTAATTTTGTAATTATTTTAACTAGGTAGCTATTAAATAGTTATTAACTATTTAAAAGCTATTGTACCTAGTTAAAATAAATACAAAGTTGCCTGTAAAATAAATATAAATCCTAAAATAGCTACAATATAATTATTTGTTATATTGTAGCTATATTAGGGTTTATTTTACACGTAAGTATTTAGTTTTAAATAGGAATACTTTAGTTAATAAGATTTAATTTATTTTGTTAGATTAAAATTATATTTAATTTAGGGGGGTGTTAGGGTTAGACTTAGCTTTAGGGGTTAATACATTTATTATAGTAGTGGCGAGGTCCGGTCGGCAGATTAGGGGGTTAATACTTGAAGTTAGGTGGCGGGCGATTTTAGGGAGGGCAGATTAGGGGTTAATTAATGTTTATTCTAGTGTTTGCGAGGCGGGAGTGCGGCGGTTTAGGGGTTAATACATTAATTATAGTAGCTGCGAGGTCCGGTTGGCAGATTAGGGGTTAATAAGTGTAGGTAAGGTAGCGGCGACGTTGGGGGGGGGCAGATTAAGGGTTAATATATATTATGTAGTTGTCGGCGATGTTAGGGGCAGCAGATTAGGGGTTCATAGGGATAATGTAGGTGGCGGCGATGTGCGGTCTGCAGATTAGGGGTTAAAAATATTGATTATAGTGGCGGCGATGTGGGGGAACCTCGGTTTAGGGGTACATAGGTAGTTTATGGGTGTTAGTGCACTTTAGAGCACTGTAATTAAGAGCTTTATATACCGGCGTTAGCCCATAAAGCTCTTAACTACAGCCTTTCCATGGGCGTTAGGAGTCTTGTCGGTAGAGGGTCTACCGCTCTAAATACCAAGACTCTAAATACCAGCGTTAGGAAGATCCCATTGAAAAGATAGGATACGCAATTGACGTAAGAGTATCTGCGGTATGGAAAACTCGCGGCTGGAAAGTGAGCGTTAGACCCTTTCCTGCCTGACTCTAAATACCAGCGGGCGGCCAAAAGCAGCGTTAGGACCCCTTAACGCTGCGTTTAACGGCTAACGCAGAACTCTAAATCTAGGCGTAAGTAAGGTATTAAAGACTTTGCAGGCTCATCCTTTTGAGCCTATGCATTCTTTGGACATTTTTTTACTTTCATGGAGAGTGTTATTACTCTTGGCTATCACTTCTGCTAGAAGAGTTTCTGAATCATCTGCTCTCTCTTGCGAGTCTCCTTGTCTGATTTTCCATCAAGATAAAGCTGTTTTGCGGACTTCGTTTAAATTTTTGCCTAAAGTTGTGAATTCTAACAACATTAATAGGGAAATTATTGTTCTTTCCTTGTGTCCTAATCCTAAGAATACTCTTGAAAGGTCTTTACATTCTTTGGATGTGGTAAGAGCTTTGAAACATTATGTTGAGGCTACTAAAGATTTCAGAAAGACTTCTAGTCTATTTGTTATTTTTTCTGGTTCCAGAAAAGGTCAGAAAGCCTCTGCCATTTCTTTGGCATCTTGGTTGAAAATTCTGATTCACAAAGCTTATTTGGAGGCGGGGCAGTCTCCGCCTCAGAAATAACAGCTCATTCTACAAGATCAGTTACCACAACGTGGGCTTTCAAGAATGAAGCTTCAGTTGATCAAATATGAAAAGCAGCCATTTGGTCTTCTTTGCATACATTTTTTAAATTTTACCTTTTTTATGTTTTTGCTTCTTCGGATGCAGCTTTTGGTAGAAAGGTTCTTCAGGCTGCTGTCTCAGTTTGATTTTAGTGCATATGATTTTTTGTTAAATTTTTAAGGAAATATAATTTTTATTTTGGATTTAATTTCTCAGCGGAAATAGCTGTTTTTATTTTATCCCTCCCTCTATAGTTACTTGTGGACTTCCATATCTTAAGTATTATATCCCATCAGCAACTAGCTTGTGGACTCTTACCACCTATATGAAAGAAAACATAATTTATGTAAGAACATACCTGTTAAATTGATTTCTGTCATGGTGGCGAGAGCCCATGAGACCCACCCACTTTTTGGGGGTTATGATCTTTTTGCATAAAGCGCATTATTTATCCTGTTCCTCTTTTTTATGCTTTTACTCCTTATACACCTCACTAACTTGGACTATACATTAAACTGAGGTTTGAGTGAGGTGGGAGGTGTATTTATAGGTATTTGAGGTTTGGGAAGCTTTGCCCCCTCCTGGTAGGAATGTATATCCCATCAGTAACTAGCTCGTGGACTCTTGCCACATGAAAGAAATTAATTTATCAGGTAAGTTCTTACATAAATTATGTCATATTTACAGGGAATGCACAGTTCCCAGAGACTACAATGTAAAGGCATTTTTCAGTGCTTTTTTTTTCTTTCTAACACCCCACTCCCACCAACTTTAGCCCCAAAATACTGCCTAGTGCAGTAATTTTATTAAAAAAAATAAAGATGCTGCTATCTTTATTTTTTAATAAAATACATTAGACTGTATTTTGGGGCACACTTATAAAATTAACCAGAGATCTGATCTGACTTTATAAGCACTAATTGCTACTACAAGCTCACTGTAGCAATAACCAGCCACTTGTAATGGGTGATTAATTATCGTGTGCCCCCAAATGGTCAAATTTGCCAGTTTGCAGGCGAGTGATAATGTAGCGCTCCACTTGTAATCTTGCCCTATTTGTTTTAAATTAAGATTTTACATGTAAAAAATAAGAGAGAAAAATGTTTTAAAAGCAGATAAATAAGGAAGATGTAAAAAAGTTTGGCCAAATAAGGAAGATCCCTGGAAATAAGAAATGGCTGTCAACCCTATATAGAGCATGCAGTTTTAAACAACTTCGCAATTTACTTCTATTAAGTAATTTGCTTTGTTCTTTTAGTATTCTTTGTTGAAAAGCACACCAAGGTAGACAGACCTACAATTTGGTACTAGGAACTAACTGCTTATTGGTGGCTGCACATATATGCCTCTTGTCCTTGGCTCAGCTGATGTGTTCAGATAGTTTCCAATAGTGCAATGCTCCTTTAATAAAGTAAATTGGAACATTGTTTAACATTACATTTATCTTCTATCAGAATCATCATGAAAAAATTTTGTGGGGGGTTTTATGTTGTGTAGTGGTGGAATAGAACGGTTTTACCTGCTCTATACTTTGCAGGTAATCGTTCTGCCATCTACTGCTCTTGAAAATGTATTACATTCTTACAAAACTGCTGCCATATAGCTTCCCTCCCTACTTTTCCACAAAAGATACCAAGAGAACAAATAAAATTTGGTAATAAAGGTAAAATGCAAAGTTGTTTAAAATGACATGCTCAACCTGAATCACAAAATAAAAATGTTGAGTTTCATGTCCCTTTAAATTTGAATTCAACCTGGGTTCATATCTAGATTACAATCTATTTTTTTTTTGTTAGTTTTTTTTAAATATACCATCAATTTAATTTTATACAGCTTGTCAGTTCAAATTGTTATAAAATTGTTTGGTTGATAAGTGATATATATGAAGGAGCAGCAACTGTACATGTTAAACAATTTTTTGCATTAAAAAAGGTTAAAGTGGGGGGCGTGTCTGGGTGGCGTCATGAGAGGACGTGAAATTGGAGTCTACTAGACTGAGATGAATAATCAGCCAATTACTGATAAAATTTGGCAGCAGTTTTGTTGACCAAATATACAAATAGCCTTACAAATACTTGCTGATTCAGTGGATATCAAACTTTGTTGCCTACATGAAGTCTACACTCTAATCCAGACCGTTGATGCCTATGGTGGTGGCCTAGTTCAGAGACCTCAACACCCTCCCCCAGTAATCTGGATAAAATAGTCGTCTGTCGGCTATCTATTGATTGGCAGTGATAATATCCCGCTAACGTCTAGATGTCTGATTAGCAACCCAGCAGCCAATTAATTCTTATTCATTTGGGAGTAGTGAGAAAAAAGAAGAAACTTCCCGTGGAACAGGACACATACGCCATACTACACTAAGATGGAGACCGACATCATTGCGGCGCTTGCCACAATAGAGCGAGCCATGGACTTACAGTTTAACAGCTTACTGTATCATATATCCTGCATAAGGAACAGAGCACCAGAGGAGGACCATGGACCAATTGCTCATCCTGGGTCATTGCCAGCAGAGTATGGGAGCGTCCTACAGCAGAACGACATCACTGAATTGCCTGACACCCATTTTTTTATTGAACCTAATATACCTACAAAGCGGGCTAGAGAGGCTCACTCTCGATCAGCCCAGTGTTTATCCGGGCAGACAGATAAGAGCTCTGCGAGGGCTGAAGCTGCTCTGGATCCTGCTGCGAGGCACCCGTTTGTGGTAGGGCCAGAGTACAGAGATATAGCCGATGAGCACATAATGCAGCAGTTTATACCTGCTCCTTACCATACACAACACAGAAGGATCGACCAGATGGTATGGAATGAAAATACAAGGGCGTTGAAAGTTTCATTATATGGCAGCTCACTATCCCTGGGACTTGTTCCTTTATGTTACCTTCTATACATTGAGACTGGGAGGAATAGAGGAGCGATTCTCCCAACAACTGTTTCAATCAGTTTACCAGCAATAGGGGTTGGTTAATGATTTCAGATATAAAATATATATTATCGTTTTTCTTTTTTCTTTCTCACCTAGGCACTGAAACACTATTATAACCTGTATATATTGTGCTGTATCCCCGCTCTATGCTATTAGAAAAGTAACCAGCAGACTGGCTCACCTATTTTGTAATGTAGACATGTTGCTTATGGACGTTTTAGTAATACAGATGTTAAGTATAAGCTCATTTTCTTGTTAAGATATTTTCACTTGATTGTTTTCTGTCTCTTAGATTATGCTTATGCCTGGTTTTATCTTTAAGATTTAGTAAAGATGGGTACTTATCCATATATAAATTTATAGTGTTATCTGCCCTAGACTGACTGCTAGGAATTTCACTTACTAGAACGTTAATGGTGGCATCTCTGTTTTATATAAGTGTTGGAAACTCTTACTAAGAATCCTTGTTGGCATATGAGGTCTGCAGACTGTAATCAATAGAAATTAATTCATTAACTTCATTAGATAATGAGATGGGACGTTAACACTCCTGGTCTATCATCAAACCACACTTATTTGCTATTGATTATGTCTCTTTCTCCAACAAAATAAGTATTAGATTTCCTGTGTGGGAGCTAGATTTGTATAAGGTTGCTATATTTTTGTAAAGACCCAATTGGTGACACTGCACTTTTTTCCTTCTGTACTCACTACCCCAGGTAGCTTTAGTTATCTCTCAGCTATCAACAAAGCAAAAATGTTATAATAATACACTACAAATCAGTTTGCAGGTTATTCACTTTACTCTCTATAAATGTTAGGGTTGCGGAGCCTTGTTTATTGTAATCATAATCATATCTAGATATGACCCCTATTTATTCAGTATGCGAACTCAAGCTCTGGATATAGTATCTTTACTTATCTAGATATTCATTTAGTATATCCTATGTATTGTATCAGTCGCTAAATGATGCACACTTTACATTACAAAAGATGTTATTATCCATATATGTCAATCAGGCTACATATATTGTTTTAGTCTCTCTAAGTTATCATAAGGTTACATTATATACAGATAACGTTAAGTTTCAACTTATTTGTCATCTTACCCTGCATAAGAGCGGCTCTGTATCACTCTAATCTACCAAATTTCAGGTCCAAGAGTGACCGTATGTAACATTAGGGCACCTCCTTTATACTATTTAGACTATATAGGTCCATGAGTGGTCTGGTAAAGGTCTGGAGGCGCATTTATTTTCTTTAAACAAAAAAGTGGGGTCCCAGGTAATAGGTTCAGTGGTATGATATTCAATACTACGGTGTTGATTGTTTGTTTATATATTTTAATGTAACATATTATACATGAATGTCTTAGCAATACTATATTTGCATTGCCTGTTGTATATATGCAACTGAAATTTTGTTTATTGTTTTCTCTCGAACAACCTCAATAAAAATATTTAAAAATAAAAAAGGTTAAAGGACCATTAAATACAGTAGAATTGCATAATCAACAAATGCATAATAAAAAGACAATGCAAAAACAAGAATCATCAGAACAGCACAGTGTTCTAAAGGCATGGCAGATTGAAAGTGCATGTTAAATGTTTTAAAGGGCTTGGGTACTTATTTGAAGGTAGTCTCACAAAGAGGCATTTTAGTAAAGGGTTCTCTGCTAGTATCAGAATGTTGAATACTGCAGCATCGCCATGTGCAACAAGGGTTTAATATATGTAATGATCCCTTTAGACAACGTGGAATGACAATACATTTTATAGGTGTGAATATAATAATAAACCTATTTGAGAAGGGACGTTATGCTAAAAGTAGATAAACAATCATACTCTAGAACAAATAGGTTCTTATTTAACCATTTTGTGCTGTTAGGATGTTCCATGGCATCCTAATAGCGCTGGGCTTTAACGCTGTTAGGATGGCATGGAACATCCTACCTTATATGGCGTCCTGCAGCCTTTTAGGGAATGTAAATTGGACTGGGGCATGCCTAACATTGTAGGCAGTCCTCCATGCTTCGATCCGGGCTTGAAATCACAGGATTGCATCGACGATCTGTCAGTCAGCCAACTTCCATGTTGCAGATAAACAAGCTTCAGACAATTGCCACATAAATTATTTAGATGTGCCTGGGGAGCACAGAGCCTCAGGTGGGCAAACATAGTGCCAGAACTGCTCTATCACATAGATTATCCCCCTTATAGCAATACAACAGCATAAAATACAGCGGTGAAAGCGGACTTCAATGGCCTCTTCAGCTGTCTCTGTGCCACATCTTTTTTTCTTCGGCTCTCTTCCATGAGCCCTCATCTTCATGCAGATGATTAGAATTTAAATTTAAAAACGTTCTTGCTATTGGCTGATTTAAATCAGCCAATAGGGATTGACTGATTTAAAATCAGCCAATCAGAGTTAAGTGGTACCCCTATATATCAGGGTTCTGCGCTTCCGGAATTTCAGTGTGTGGCAACCGCATGAAGACAAGTGCTCATAGAAGAGACCTGAAAAAAAGAAGATGCAGAGACAGCAGAAGAGGCCGCTAAAGTCCACTTCCACCGCCATAAAGTTGGGCCCCCGGCACCAGGAACATGGGCCCAACCTCTGAATTTTTTTTTTAGGTAGATTATGTTATTTTGGGGGTTGGGGGGTTAATTGTATTTTACAGGGGGGGTTTGTAATTGTTTTCTTTTTTTAAAAGAGCTGAAATAACTTTAGGGCAATGCCCTACAAAAGGCCCCTTTTAAGGGCTATTTATTTTAGTTTTAGGGTTTAGAGTTTTTTTAGTTTTGGGTGGGTTTTTTATTTCATGGGGCATGTAGTTTAGTGTTAGGTATAATGGTGGATTTTTTATTTTGGATACTGTAGTTTATTATTTTTTGTAACTTTTTTTTGTTTAGAGGGTTTTTCAGTTTAGATGGGGGTTAGCTTAGAGAGGGGATAAGATGTTAAGTAGAGTAGGGTTAGATTGCGTTTGGTGTTGTGACTGTTTAAGTTTAATTTTTTTGTAACATTTTGTTTTTTGTAACTTAGGGGGTTTAGTTTAGAGGAGGGTTAGGTTTTAGGTTAGGTTGCATTTGGGTTATGTGGCAATATAGGGGTTAATAGTTTAGTAATTGTGATGTGGTGGTATAGGGGTAAATTGGATAGATACTTGCTGTGGGCTAGTGGTGGTATAGGGGTTAATAGGATAGATACTTGCGGTGGTTATGTGGCGGTTTAGATCTTTATTAGTGTAGTGTTAGTTTGTGATCATGGGGTACTTCGGTTTAGGGGTATTAGGATTAGGGGTTAGACACAAGGCAGTTCTATTCCAAGGGATCCTTTACTATACATCGCCAATATGGATAGCTATGCTGGGTGTTGTCTATAGCAAGCATCGCCGACCAATGGCATGTATAGTAAACGCCTCTCAGCGATGCTGCTATACGTATCTTTTGGTATATTTTGTCGCCTTATAGCACTTTCGATCTTGGGGCCTGAGGGTTAAAAAATGTTCACAAAACACATCTCAAACACATTAAAATAAAGTATTATACACCTATATACACTTTTTGTTTTCAAACAAGCTTTATTAGCGAAATGTGAAAAATAATACACAAATGTTTGAGGTACAGTGCATCATACAGTATTACTAATTACATGTAGGTGTACATCTTGTTACAGACATTTCGCATATAGTAACAAATTCTGTTCAATCAGTACATTGTATTACATCAGATGCCACAGAGAGGCCATCCGATTAACTTACTTAAATATAAATCTTGTTCGGATTTGAGATAGAAGCTATTATTACGGGATTGTTTATTCAAGTTATACATAAAGAACATAAAGACAAGTTATTAAATTATTAAATCTCGGGAAAAATTCAGGATAAGAAGTAATTTTGCACGGCTTACTTATTACACACGGCCGTGGGTTATTGTCTTCCCGATGTGACAGTGATTCCCTGTCAAAAGGGAACAGTCAAGGTAGAAAAAGCTAAGGAATTCAAGAAAAGAGGAAAGAAGAGGGACTCAGAGGAAGGACGGGGAGGTTAGTAGGGAGGAGGAGACGACAGGGCGAGGAGGGAGAAAAAAAAAAGGGGGGGAGGGGGGATGAGCATTGTGGGTGTTTAAATACTTTGTATAAACTTTACCAATGAGTTATAATCCTCGCCCTTCCCAAATGAGCAACATCAGTTCGTGTGTGCACAATTTCCCGATTTTGAGGTAGTGGTACCTCTCCAGTCTCAGAAGGTCAGTTATTTTATTTTTCCATTCCTGAATAGTGGGGATAGTCTGCTTTTTCCAATATAATGGAATTAACCCTTTCGCTCCATTAAGCATCAACAAGAGGAGCAGGTACTTATCCTCTCCCACAAGCTTAGGTAATTGATGGTATAATAAGTAACAGGGATTGGGGGAATGATGACACCCAGGACCCTGCTCATCTCGGCCATAATGCCATTCCAGTAAGGCTGTAATAGTGGACACGTCCACCAAATGTGCAGGAGGGCACCCTCGCCACCACATCCTCTCCAGCATCCCCCACTGGTTTGTGGGTATATGTGTTTCAGTCTTTGGGGAGTCAAGTACCACCTACTCAGCAGTTTATATTGTGTTTCTTGGACCCTAGCCAAGACAGAGGCCTTTTTAGTCCTATCAAAAATCTTATTCCACTCCTTACGACCTATTTCCAGACCCAAATCATCCTGCCATGTCTGTGTATATGCTGGAAGGGGTTGTTCATCTCCCAGCAACAAAAGTTTATATAGTTGCGAGATCAAGTGGGATGGGTGAAATGTCATTGTACATAGATTTTCAAAAGGGGTTCTACGTCTTGTTAAGTCGGGTCTCTCTTTATGTGAGTCAAAGAAGTGTCTGATCTGTGCAACTCTGAACCATGAAGTAAAAACTTCACAATACCACTCCACTAGTTCTTCCTGGGTCTTCAGTTTGTCTTGACAGAGAATGTTATAGATTGCTGAGTCAGCCAGGCTAACGACCTTGTTCGAATGATACGAACCGGTGACGAATCCCAAATCAGGGTTTTCTCTGATAGGGGTGACCGGTGAGCTCGGAGTGTATATATAAGAGGCTTTTTTGATTAATCTATCCCAGCCCACCAGGACCTCATCTACCAAAGGGTAACACCTATATACACTTTTTAATAAAAAATATATCATATTTATAATAATAAAAAGAGTTTTAAAGGGATATGTTATATGGCAAAGTGTTTGACTCCAATGTATATGTCTAAAAGTGTGTATATGTGTGTTTGTGTGTATATATATATATATATATATATATATGTGTGTGTGTGTGTGTCTGTGTGTATAGATGTTTATATTTATATGTAAAAATGCATATGTACACAAATATACACATGTATGCACTTATTTACACACACACACATATATATATATATATATATATATATATATATATATATATATATATATATATATATACACTCACTGGCCACTTTATTAGGTACACCTGTTCAATTGCTTGGTAACACAAATAGCTAATCAGCCAATCACATGCAGCAACTGAATGCATTTAGGCATCTAGATGTGGTAAAGACGACTTGCTGAATTGGGATAATCTGCAAGTAAAATTGACTCAGCATAGCTTAAAGAATTTAATTATTGCAGGAGATCTCAACATGGTTATGCACCCAGCCTTGGATAGATTAAAGCCCTACCTAAATAAAAACAGTAAGCAGGAAGCCAAATTACTATAGAATTTCTGCGTAATATATGGAGACTTCAAAATCCAGATAATAAATTATATACTTTTTCATCTTATACATACAAAACAAACAATGTCTAGAATAGATGCTTTTCTAATCTCTGAATGGGTTACTAGTTTAGAAGTGTCTGCAGGAATAAATTAAATAATATTTTCAGATCATGCAGTTTTGACTTTGAAGTTGAATATTAAGAAATTAAACAATCCCAACACCCTGATCACTGGTGACCGGAAGGGGAGGAGCTAGCAGCAAGTTGGAACGCTAGCACCCGGCTCTAGTAAGAAGGGCAATCTCTACCAGCCCCCTCCTGAGTTTTCTCCTTGGCCAGTGGGGAGATAATCTGGCCCGGATAGAGGGTAGCAGAAGCCGGCACCTATTTTGCAGACGGACTCAGGAGCAGAGTCGTGACGCCACACGGCGTTCAGCTACATACCAGCCCAGAATCCACACAGTGAAGCAAGACAAGCAGTGGCCGGGTAATACCCACAGCAGTCAGAAGGGGAACGGAGATAAGGCGGAAAAGCAGAGGCGGTGGCCACGGAGGTGTCTGAGACCGACGGCCTCTTAATACATTGTGCCTGGTAATTCCTCCTGTAGAAGAACCCCAAACAGATCTGCGGCAGCCCGATATAGGGAACGGCCGGTTGGAGAACTGGAACAGTTGTTTTGATACCTCTTGTCTGAGCAAGTGAAAACGTTGCACCCACGCTAGATAAGGGAATTGGTATCACAGGCAAGCAACGTCCAATCTCTGGCTGGTAAGAAACCTTTACTTTTCAAGAAATTGGGACTTATTAAACCCACATTCTGTTGTAAGAAGTATAAAGCTGAACTCTAAACATGGTGGTAATAGGGGTGGAGGATTGAGAAGCATTAACTGTCAAAAGCTTACTTTAAAACCCCCCATAGCCTGTTAAGTGCTCCCAAAATTTATCACCAAAAGAAGGCCTGTGGAGTGAAGTTCCATACGAGCACAGACGGTACTAATATATAAATTAGACATGATAGCTACTGGTAAATCGTGCTCTTGAAGATTCAGTTGGCAAACAAGCTGGACCTTGCAAGTTAAAAGAGATATGTTTAATTGGAATACTGGGTCTCTTAGAAAACCTTAACAGTGTAAAAATCTATTTTGTTTGCCTGGAACTGCTGCAGCTTATATATCTTGGTTAAGTAAGAGATTTGAAGGGAATTTTGGGTTCACCAGAAAATCTTAACCCTGTAAAAACTTCCTTTGCCTGGAGTGGCAGCAGCTTGTATTATTTGGTTAAAGGGACAGTCTACACCAGAATTTTTATTGTTTTAAAAGATAGATAATCCCTCTATTACCCATTTCCCAGTTTTGCATAACCAACACAGTTATAATAATATACTTTTAACCTCTGTGATTATCTTGTATCTAAGCCTCTGCAAACTGCCCCTTTTTTCAGTTCTTTTGACAGACTTGCAGTCTAGCCAATCAGTGCCGGCTCCCAGATTACTTCACGTGCACGAGCACAGTGTTATCTATATGAAATATGTGAACTAACACCCTCTAGTGGTGAAAAACTGTTAAAATGCAATCTGAAAGAGGTGGGCTTCAAGGTCTAAGAAATTAGCATATGAACCTCCTAGGTTAAGCTTTCAACTAAGAATACCAAGAGAACAAAGCAAAATTGGTGATTAAAGTAAATTGGAAAACTGTTTAAAATTACATGCTCTTTTTTTTTTTTTTTTAAATCATTTTTCTTTATTTATTGATTTAGTGCATATAAAAAGAAAAAAAAGAATGAAACATAAAACCAAAGAAGAAAATCAACGGAAAACATTACAGGTATCTTATCTGGAGACGCAGCTCCATATGATAATATAACTAATACATCCATGAGCAACTAAACATATGACATAAAACATATACCATGTTGACAAAATAGGTATTTATCAAATACCGATTCCAATCTATATATTAGCAGAAGAGTCAAAATCATACCTGCTTATACTAAGTATTCTTACACACTTCTATTATATATACCTGTAAATCTAACCAGCTGTAAGTTTGCTTAGGGACATTTCCTACATCCCTTATCATATTCCTTCCCTACACCGTTGCCCTTCCCCTTTCCTTCCTTCTCAATACAAAAAATTACAGAGATCTAAAAGCTAGAAAAAAACAAAAACAACAACAACAAAAAAAAAAAAAAAAAAAAAAAAAAAACAAACAAACAAACAAGGAGCTGTATATAGGTAGATAATTCTCACTCCGTCCCCACCCCCGACGCCACGCCATCCCCCCCAGATCACCACCGACTAGGGATCGCCTACCGTATTATCAATCCAGGTGTGTGGAAAAACATTAAGTAGGGTTAGTTCCGCAAAACTCACTGAAGTTAGGAAAGAAGAAAGGATCCGCTTTTGCAGTGGATATGGATAAGATAGAATAACTGGCGTCCATTTCAAAAGGAACTTCTTGATTCGCCTCTCCGATGCTTCATAAAGATGAAATGATTCAAAAGCAATTTGATCTTGAAGTATTCTAAAAACCATGGCTAATCCAGGTACCCGGCTAGCTTTCCAGTTTTTAAGTATCGAGTATCTAACAGTCAAGATAATAGTATTCAAACTATTTATCGTGTTATCATCAACAGTCTCTTGTGAGGGAGATAGAAAAAAAACATCTTCCGCAGATAATCCAATTGTTGTTTTATAGAATTTATTGAACCAGAAAATAATCTTTAACCACAGTTGTCTTACCATAGGACATGTCCAAAACATGTGTATCATATCTGCCCTCTTATGTGAGCATCGGGGACATACACTGTCCGAAGTCGGATAAAATCTAGAAATTTTCCACGGTGAGAGATAGAAATTATTGATCAGTTTCATATGGGATTCATTCCAAGATATCGGGACTTTACACTTACGTAAAGAGTCAAAACTCTGAGTAATTTTATCATGGTTAACCGAAGGGATAAGAGGTAGCCAGGACTTACAAATGATGTCCCTAACTAGGAGACTCTGCTTGTTCAGCATAATATCATACATCAGGGATATCGACGAATTCCCAGCAACAAATCTTTGTACCAATAGTTTAATATCCGACCAAGCGGGAAAAGAAGAAGAAGACCAATTTTGTGATGAAATAAAATGTCGGATTTGAAAGTAAGCAAATAAATTAGATCTAGGTAAATCATATTTGTTAAACATAGCGTCCACCACTAGTAATTGGTCATTCTCATCAAATAACTGTTTTACATAGTGTAGACCTTTATCAGCCCAGTCTTTGAAAACTTTTTGGTATAGACCTGGCAAGAAATTTGGGTTATTTGCAATCGGGAGCCATTCAGAAAATGAGTAATCTATATCAAGAATTGCACAAAACTTTTGCCAAGCAGAGACTACATTTCTAATCGAAATAAGACAGCTGACATTCTGAGGGAGCCTCTGAACTGGAGAATGTAATAAAGCTTTTAACGCGAATGGAGCAATCAGGTGATTTTCTAGCTCTTCTGATGAGACCAGGTTAGTACCGGAAAGCCAGTCTATTGCCGTTTTAACCATCGCAGCCAGGTTATACAGTTTAAGATTAGGGAGGGCCAGTCCTGCAGAATCACGATTTTGCATTAGTCTTGAGAGCGCGATTCGAGACCTTTTATTATTCCAAATGAATTTAGAAATTTGAGTATTAAAAAGCTTAACATCTTTATTCAAAAGAAATAAAGGAAGATTCTGAAGAGGGTATAGCAGCCGTGGAAAAATAATTGATTTTATTAAGTTAACTCTGGCTGTGATAGACAAAGGAAAAGCGCCCCAGAGAAGCAAATCCATTCCTATTTTTTTGAAAAGTGGCTCAAAGTTGGCTTTATACCAGAGTTTAGGGTTTTTATGTAGAGTTAAGCCTAGATATTTAATAACTTCAACCAGTTTGAATGGAATATTAAGTTCTGCTAATTGGGAATTATTTATACACATTAATTCACTCTTCTCTAGGTTTATCTTATAACCCGAGAAAGAACTAAAAACTTGTAACACATTAAGAATTATAGAGATAGACTGCTGAATATTGGCTAAAAAGATCAACACATCATCTGCGTAGAGCAGTATTTTAAGACGATGTACGCCAAATGGGACTCCTATCAAGACATCTCTCAATCTTATCGCGAGAGGTTCCAACGCAATATTAAAGAGCAGTGGAGACAACGGGCAACCTTGCCTGGTGCCTCTCTGTAATATTATTCTGGGAGATAGAGATCCATTAATAAGAAGAAAGGAAATTGGATTATGATATAAACGAAGAATGAATTGTAAGAATTCCCCTTTAAAACCAAACTTCTCCATCGCCCTGAATAGATATTCCCACACAATCGAATCAAAAGCTTTAACCGCGTCCAGAGAAAGAATAGCAACATCTTGCCAGAGTGGTATCTTCCTAACCTTATCCACATTCCAGGCATAATCTAGAAAGTTAATCAGTTTACGGATATTTTTAACCGGATTCCTAGCTACCATGAATCCTGTTTGGTCTGGATGAATGATTTTATGTAGACATGTAGATAGTCTTGAAGAGATAATAGCCATCAAAATCTTGTAATCTATATTCAAAACCGAGATCGGCCTATAAGAAGCCGGATCCTCGGGATTTTTACCTTTCTTTAAAATAAGGGAGATATTTGCCGCCGAGAAATAGCTAGAGATAGTCTTATTTGAGCTGTAATAGAAATTAAAAAGTTTTTCTAATATTGGAAGTAGGACCTCCCCAATACATTTATATAACTCCGCAGGGAGCCCATCTGGTCCAGGGGCCTTGTTCAATTTTAGATGATCTATGGCTTTTCTAATTTCATCAGATGAGATCGGGGCATTAATCAACATTAAGTCCTCAATACATAATTGGGGAGTATTTATCCTAGACCAAAAAGTATCTTGATTCTCATTATTTATTTCAACTCTAGAATATAGTTGTTGATAATAATCAAAAAAAGCCTCCATGATCTCGTTGGACTCCGTAAATCTTCCCTTAGTGGTTTGAATTGCGAGAATAACGTTTTTCTTTTTCCTAACTTTGGTAAGCCTGGCCAGATATTTTGCAGAAGAGCCATGAACTCCTTTAAAGAGAAGATTTATCTTTGCTTCTTCTTCTAACAATTTTTGTTTTAAAAGCAAATCTCTTTCCTTCCTGAAATCTTGGTACTTTTTCCAATTTCCCGAGGTACGATTTAAGCAAAAATTCCTATATGAGTTCCTAACTTTATTCCCAATTTGTATTTCCCGTGCTCTGCTCTTTTTCTTTGCTATACCAACATAGGTCTGTATTTCCCCCCGCATAACCGCTTTAAATGCTTCCCAGAAAATTTCCGGTTTATTAAAGTAACTTAAATTATCGGAATAGTATCGCCGCCACAGGGATCTTAGAAAGTTGACGAATTTGGGGTTTGTATACAGATATCTGGGGAAGTAAAAACTAGTCATTTGAGTCCTCTTTTTAAGACAGGTAAGGAGAGATACGGAGATAATCGCATGATCTGATATGATAATCTCTCCGATTCCTGTCTCTAGTTTCTGAGTGGAGAGTTTCTCTGTAATTAAAAGAAAATCAATTCTAGAGAAGGTGCCATGTGCTTTAGACTCACAGGAAAAAACCTGTTTATCCGGGGTTTTTACACGCCATACATCTACTAAGTTAAGCCTGGCACAGAACTGAGATAGATATTTTGCATTTTTTTTCGTAGGCTGCTCTATTTTTATTAGATAATCTATCTAAAGCAGGGCATAGGGTTGCATTAAAGTCACCCCCTAATATTAAATTTTCAGAGATAGAAGGAAATAATTTAATTTTTATACTCTCCCAGAATTCTCTAGAGAATTTATTTGGCGCATAGACATTACACAGTACAAATTTAATGTTCTTTATATGGACTTGAATAATAATATATCTTGCAGCCGGGTCTACTTCTACCTTGTCTATCTTATAGTCTAACCCTTTATGGAAGAGAATAGCAACCCCACATTTTCTAAACATCCCCGTAGTGGAGATTACTTCCCCTACCCATTTTATCTTCAATTTAGACGCTTCTTGCTCGTTAAGATGTGTCTCCTGAAGGAGAATAAATAAAGAAAGACAGGAGCACCAGTGGATGTGTGGATCAGCGTTTTATTCACCATAAACGCTGCAATAAAAGCACTCGAAAACATATGTCAAATTGTGAAGTGCTTCAAAAAATGAAATGAACTCCGTATTTGCTGACAGCAGCTGATTGCTCAATGGGATGTAAAGGTGGTTGAACAGCTGACGCGTTTCGGCAGTGTTGCCGTAGTCTTAGCTGAGTAAAACTTAAAAACAAGCGCCCTTTTTCAAGGGCTAACCTTCCTCCCATTGGGCAATCCGTTGAGCCAATCAGGACTATCAATAATTAAGACTATCAATAATTAACAGCTGCAAGTACTGTTTAAACCTCCGTGTTACTCCTTGTACCCAGATCTTATTAATACTTTATACAATACGATACAAATATTCTTTAAACAGAACAAAACAAATATGCCTAATTCCCTGTATATATAAATGGAAACCAAAAATGCACATATATCTTTAACTACAAGGCAGTAGAAATATCAGTAAAAAACATAAATACATAGGAATAAACTCCTTTGGGGCTGAGGAGAAGAAAATCGGCATACGGATACGGATTGCGGACGCCCGCTGATCAGGTTGCAGACCGCAGACCAACCACAGAAGAAACCCCTCCCTAGGACCGGACGCGGTAAGTCGACAGCACGTAAAGCTCTATTTCAGTGTGGAACTTTTGTTTGTTATATCGTTACAGGAGTGTGGGGTTCCGCTCCATTACCTCACTATTTGTAGAGCTTTTTTCATCACACGAGAGGGGTGAGCCAAGGGAGTGATAAGATGTCCAATACTGACAGCAGCTCACAGCTGCAAACACGTACTTTTTACTCTCTTATGACTGTTACAGAAAGAGATGAACATATTAGGGAAATTGAAGCTATATTTTCCACTGATCCCACCAAGTTATCGCTAACAGCTCTTTTTGAAGATGTGGAGCAATTATTAATCAAAGAAAATAGACTTAAATGGGACATTATAACTTTGAATAAGTATAATGAACTTGGTCTTATTCCCAGGGGATTGCGCATAAGCAAGTTCCCAACGTTTCTGACAGAGGATAGGGAATTTATAACAATGTGGAATGCAACACTATCTGAATGTTCAACTAAACTTATGCTGCTATTGATACAGTACAAAACCACACAGCTAAAGGTCATAGCAGATAAGATATCAGTAATTCAGAATGAGCTGAATAATCGTAGTGGGGATACAGATTACCCAACCCTAGACCAAATCCTCCATGACACTATAGCAGAAGCAAAACAAATTTTACTAGAGAGAAAACATACTAAATTTGTAAGAGATCAGACAGATTTCAATAATGATCTAGTATACATTTGGAATCGGAAAGAACGATTCACAAGGAGAAAAGAGTTCAATACCAGAGGAGGTAGCGGGTCTAGGAGGGGTAACAGGCATAGAAATAGAGGCAGAGGTGGAAGAGGACACCGTAGAATTCACTTTACAGAGACTGACACTGATTCACAGGGAGAAAGTTCAGGATCTGGAGGGGAAGACACTGATAGTAATTACACCCCTTATCCCCTAAGTAGTAATACCGTCCCCGCAGCTCAGGGAAACATTCCACAATTGAGTGGGCAGAGGGAAATAACCACACAAGTGGCTCCCATTCTAAAAAATGCCAAACCATATGCCTATTCAAAATATAATTTACATAAAACAGGGACTACTAATGGTGATACGGCATACACAGTTACTAACACAGAGAGGGCACAAGCCAACCAGGTTTTTTCGATTGCCCCCCCAGCAAAAAAAGACGTGGGGGGGCAAGATACAGGAGATTCTCAGAAAGGCAGATACACCCGGAAGAAAAAGTAGACAACATAGCTACAATGAGTATAGTTAATTTGTCCTCATATGAGCTGAATACACATGAAACCAGGGTGTTGGAGTTAGGATTAGGCTTTGTTCCTACCGCCAGCTTTAATTTATTTAACACACTTCTTGATGTAAACAAACTGGTAAGGAAACTCACACTTTATAAACATTTTGCTCGTAAGACATATGAGGATACATCAATTATGGAACCTGCACGCATTCACACATTAGGAGTAACTGATTCTAATGAGGAATTTTTGGACTTTGGAGAACAGTGTGATATAAGAACACTGGAATCTCTACTAATAGAGGAAGGGTCATATAGATCCACTACTCACACTGTTATTCCGAAGTTCAAAAAACCGTCTAAGTTTTACCCGATCCAGGATAGGGGTACTATAATAGAAAAGTTCCACTCCAGAATAGAAAGGGACTTAACCAATCTGTACTATCAAGAAAAGGTCCACAGACCCAATATCAACTTTTTAGAAAGACAAGCCCTACAAAGTTTAAGTAGGAATGACAAGATAGTAATTAGGTCTGCGGATAAGGGTGGATCCATTGTGATCATGGACACCAGTGACTTCAATCAAGAAGCACTAAGACAGCTTTCCAACACACATGAGTATAGAGCACTGAATGCTAACCCCACTAAAATATTCCAGCGACAATTAAGTGACCTCATAGATGATGGTCTTGAGATTGGCATATTTGACAAAAACACTGGTGATTTTCTATATGTTGAATGTCCAAAAACACCAGTGTTTAATCATCTTCCCAAAGTGCACAAGTCACTCACAGAGGTAAGAGGGAGACCCATAGTCAGTGGCATTGGATCTCTCCTCGAGCCTCTTTCTGAGTGGCTTGATGCAATTCTACAGCCCATGATCAAACAACTCTCCAGTTTTGTCCTGGACACAAAACACATTTTGAATCTGGTGTCCAGGATAGACTGGAAGGATGAGTATGTTTGGATCACAGTAGACGTGAAGTCCCTGTACTCATCAATTCCACATGAGCAGGGACTACTGGCTGTAGAGTATTTCATGAGGAAGTACCATGGGAATGACTTGTCGTTGTGTGAATTTGTGGGAAGAGTAACCAAGTTTTTACTCACCCACAACTTTTTTGAGTTCAATGGCCTTTTCTTTCTCCAGATATGTGGCACGGCAATGGGGGCCAAGTTTGCCCCCTCCTACGCCAACCTATTCATGGGTTGGTGGGAGGAGGACCACATATTTGGAGAAGGAAATCCACACCGAAAGGATATAATATTTTACAAGAGGTTCATTGATGACCTTCTCTTTGTGTGGAAGGGGGGTTTAACCAATATCCCCGGGTTCATTGAATACCTCAACAACAATGACAAGGGGATAGAATTCACCTTTGAGGTTGGGGAGACGAACATCAATTATCTTGATGTAACTCTAATTGGAAAGACAGGCGAAAAAGTGATGTCCACTATTTACAGAAAGCCCATTACGGGCAATACTCTACTACACGCCAGGAGCTGTCACCCTCAGAACCTCTTCAAAGCAGTGGCTAAAGGGCAATTTATGAGGGTGAAAAGAAACTGCAGCCTCTCAAGAGATTTTGAGAGAGAGAGTGGTGCATTGGCCGCAAGGTTGAAAGACAGGGGTTATTCGCATATAACAATAAAGAACGCCCAAGAGTCAGTCAGGACCCTGGATAGGGACAGCTTACTCACATTAAAATCTAAAGAGAGTAGAGAAAGTAAAGCCTTTAAACAAGGAATGACATTTCTCACAGACTATTCAGTAGAATATCCAAGGATCTGTAACATCATCAGAGAGCACTTTAAAATGCTCTCTGCAGATGATGATTTAACAAACATATCCAGCTTGGGTTGTCAGTTCTCCTACAGGAGAAACAAAACCATTGGGAATTCAGTAGCGCCCACTAGGGTCAAAACAAGCCCCCCAGGGGGGTCGGCATGGCTAGTGATAAAAGGCATGCACAGGTGCAACTACAGAGATTGTGTGGCCTGTGAGAAAGTTGAATGTGGGGAATCATTTCAGTCCACCGTCACAGGCCAACAATTTGAAATAAAAACATGCATCACGTGCAGGTCCAAATATGTGATATACTTAGTTACCTGCATTTTATGCAAGGTTCAATATGTAGGGTTAACTACACGCGAGATCAGGTCGCGGATTAGGGAGCATCTCTCTACCATCAGAGCAGGAAAATCAAGTACACCACTAGTGCAGCATTTCGCACTTGAACATTCAAAAAGCACAGAGAGTTTCAGGTGGAAAGCCATTGAATATGTACCATTGCCATCTAGAGGGGGGGATAGGGAGAAAGCCCTAGGTAGACAGGAGGTGTTCTGGATTTTCAAATTGAAGACCAGGACACCTTCAGGACTAAACTCAGCCTATGACTTGATAAATTATTGGTACTGAGAGGGACCACAAGAGTCCCATTACTATTGATACTATTGATATTGAATGGGGCGCAAGAGGTTAAATAGTTCTTCAAATACACATCTTAAAGGGTGTATATAATGGTTCCTTCAGCGAAGTATTAGACAGTATATTCCCATTACTACAATAAATGAAATAAAATAGATTATAGTATAGTTAGAGTGCATTTAACACATTCATGTAGAAAAGGAAAAAGAGTAATCCTGATTTAGCAGGTGCACATATACAACATATGGTTTACGCTAAATACTAGACAGGAGTTTATTCCTATGTATTTATGTTTTTTACTGATATTTCTACTGCCTTGTAGTTAAAGATATATGTGCATTTTTGGTTTCCATTTATATATACAGGGAATTAGGCATATTTGTTTTGTTCTGTTTAAAGAATATTTGTATCGTATTGTATAAAGTATTAATAAGATCTGGGTACAAGGAGTAACACGGAGGTTTAAACAGTACTTGCAGCTGTTAATTATTGATAGTCTTAATTATTGATAGTCCTGATTGGCTCAACGGATTGCCCAATGGGAGGAAGGTTAGCCCTTGAAAAAGGGCGCTTGTTTTTAAGTTTTACTCAGCTAAGACTACGGCAACACTGCCGAAACGCGTCAGCTGTTCAACCACCTTTACATCCCATTGAGCAATCAGCTGCTGTCAGCAAATACAGAGTTCATTTCATTTTTTGAAGCACTTCACAATTTGACATATGTTTTCGAGTGCTTTTATTGCAGCGTTTATGGTGAATAAAACGCTGATCCACACATCCACTGGTGCTCCTGTCTTTCTTTATTTACCTTGAATCATTGGATCCCTACGGAGAGCACAGTTGAGGCATTGCGCCTCCTCCCCTCCCCCTCCCGTGGATTGGATGGCGCACTCACCGGGTGATGAAGTCACAGGCCGCAAGCCAATAGGAGGAGCCGCACGCGTCTGAGGAGGGCGGGGGTTCAAGCTGGTTGTTGTCGACGAAACCAAGGAGCTCAATTTGGGGCTGAGGAGAAGAAAATCGGCATACGGATACGGATTGCGGACGCCCGCTGATCAGGTTGCAGACCGCAGACCAACCACAGAAGAAACCCCTCCCTAGGACCGGACGCGGTAAGTCGACAGCACGTAAAGCTCTATTTCAGTGTGGAACTTTTGTTTGTTATATCCTGAAGGAGAACAACATCAGGTTTATACTTTGCTAAAGTTTTGATAACTACTTTGCGTTTAATGGGGGAAGCTATCCCACCTATATTCCAGGATAGAATCTTAATCCCTTCCACCATCTAAAAACAGGCTAAATAGCCACTTTAAAAGGGTCAGCCCAATCGGGACGACCTGAGGGCGCGGCGTGAACCGGGAGGAGGGAACGGCGGAGAGAAAAAAAAAAAAAAAAAAAAAAAGGAAAACCAATAAATTATATAAAAAAAAAAATAAAAAAAAAAAAATAACAACTTTGCTTGCTATATCTAACATTAAGAGACTACTATTAAACATTGCGACGTGAAGCGTAGCCCCTAGCTGCTTTCCATAACCCGATTTCTAGGATTAGCTACTCTCAATGTATTTTTTTACTTCTGCAGCCTCGTCAAATATGTGTCTAATACCCTGATCCTCTACTATGATTCTGGCAGGATATACCATGTGAGCCTTTAACCCCTTATTTATTAATTGGGTGCAGAAAGGGGCCATTAGTCTTCTTTTGGACGAGGTCTCAAAAGAGAAGTCCTGGAATAATAATAATCTGCTATTTCCAAAGATTAATGGATCTGATTTTTTGAACAATTTCAATAAATCAACTTTGTCTTGGAATCTTAAGAGTTTGAATAAACAGACTCTACTTTTTATGACTCCATCTGCAGAAGGCTTCTTGGGGCCTAGTCTATGAGCACGCTCGATAGTGAGAGGTAGCAAGTGGGGGGGCATACCAAGTGCTAGCGGTAATGTTGTGGACGTGAATTTTATTAAGTCTTCATATTCTAATGATTCAGGGAGCCCCACCAGTCTAATGTTGTTACGCCTGGAGCGATCCTCGAGATCCTCCAGGCGTAGCTGCATATTTTTAATTTTAGATTCTTGTTTTTGTAATATGTCGACCTGCCTATGGGTCTGATCTTCTATATCAGAGATCCTAGACTCTGCTTCTGTTAACCTTGCAGAGAACTGCCTTACTTCAGAGGATAATGACCCTATTTCAGTAGAAATTGAGCCAAGCTCTTTTTTAATTGCTTCAAATTGAGGTGAAAAGATTTCTGAAATTTTAGCTATAAGATCTTGAGAATCAAAAGAGGGCCTGCTGGTTTCCATAGTGCTATCTGTACTGGTGTCAATTGTTTTATTTTTCTTGTCTTTTGTTTTCACAGGCATTTTAGGAGAGTTAGATTTCCCCTGAGTGATAAATTTTTCCATTCAAATCGTGCCAAAAAATTTTTTTTTACGTGAATATAATAAATAAAAAAACACAAATGCAAGGGTCACCCCTCACATACCCTGCTGGGCTGAAGCCAAGCGAAACAAACGTGCAAAATGTATGGCTTAAAAACACGTGAAACAAACTTATTCTTATACTACCCTCTTTCCCCTTTTCTCTGTTATTAAATACCGTGAAGATCTATATATAAATATCCTTTTCCCTTCCCCTTTTTTTTCCCTTCTTGTTTCCTTTCCTTTTTTCCCTTCTTTTTTCCTTCTTTTTTTCTCTTTCCTTTTCTTTTTTTTTTTTTTTTCCCTTATAGTGATTAGAAAGAGCCTGCAATCACATAGACATATAAAGTTTTTCCTTACTCCTTTAACCAGTTAGATAGATGCTCAAAAATTTGACAAACAGATTATAAGATTATACAAATTTAAACAAATTATAGCTTCTCAAGGCCCTCTTAAAGGTTTTCCAGCTAGGATATTCTAGCCTCCTGTGATTTTTATTTGGGGAGAGAGAAAAGAGAATTCGCCATATACATATTAGAGTGAACTTTCCCTTCCCTTATAATAATCACCAGATACTAAACAGGTTACTTATAGAGTAGCAAGGTAATCAGTAATGCATAACATTTGAAATTATTTAGCACTTCTCTAGATGACACGCTAAAATCATATATCAATTAACTGATAGGTGCATCAACAGAATACCACTAAAATCCTATGTACACCAAAATACATATATTACTGAGCCTTCAGAGACCCTAGATAAATTGAATCTTGGTATGAGTTATATAGTACTAGAGAGAGTCCATTTTTATCCTCTCTAATGAAGCTGCAGAGATACTGTTTTACCCTTCTCAAAATATAGAATAGAGGGTTTGTTTTGCAGAGTTCAGTTTATAGAATAATGCAGCAGTATGACATGCCGGGTACTTTGACCTAATATACCATCATGCTTACATGCATATAGCAGGAAAGTTCCTTCTTCCTATTTTATGGCTGCGGTAACACCACCCCTTCTCCAAGCCACCGCAAATAGGAAAAACCGACAGAGATCAACAGTTATAAATCAAGGTGGCAGATGAAAAACTCACAGTCTCTGCGCCTTGGTCTTGAGGGGACTACAAGCAGCTTAGGGGTTTCCGTAGATTGCAGCATTCACCCGCTCTCCTCACCGAGATGCGCAACTGGCACACTGTAAACCATCCGTTTCTGCTGTGACGATAGCTCCGCACACCTTCGTTTCCTGATTGGATAGATAGGAGGGCTCGGCTTATCCGGATTTTCTGATTGGGCACTAGTCTCCGATCAATTCTGACACCGCCGCCGTCTGCGGGGGACTAACTTTCCAAGCCCAGCTGTAGCCAAGAGGGGATACAATATATCCAGTACTCTAGGAGGTCAAGGGGCCCCTCAACGAGTACTTATTGCCCTCCGTCAGACGCCGACTGACCAAAAAGAGCCCCAATTCAGCCTCACAGCACTCAGGCTTACACCGAAGCCCCGGTCTCTTAGTGGGAGCCCATACTGACAGCGAGGGACAAACGTCAGCGTTAGTAACAATTTCCACACAATGCCGGTCTCAGCAATGGTCTTTAGGCAGCAAAGTCGTGGCTCTGTCCAGGGAGCCGGATAGTGTGACTCTGGAGAATTTTCCTGCTGGGGCTTAGGTGTAATCACCCCCTCTCCCTAGGATGCAAGCTGCACCAACAACGGGAGAAACAGCATGGGGAGAGAATTGTAATGGCAGTGCTCCGTGCAGACGCCAACTCCAGCGTGTGTGCTGCACAGCACAGCTCCTCCCACCGGAAATTCCTCACAATCTACATGCTCTATCTGAATCATGAAAGTTTATTTTGGCCTCGACTGTCCCTTTAAGCAATACTAACCAGTTACAATTCTTGCAATAAGGATCATAGTTCATATATATATATATATATATACACATTTATTCACTTACGCCTAGATTTAGAGTTCTGCGTTAGCCATCAAAACCAGCGTTAGGGGGTCCTAACACTGGTTTTGGCCGGCCGCTGTTATTTAGAGTCTTGTAGGTAAGGGTCTAACACTCACTTTCCAGCCGCGACTTTTCCATACCGCAGATCCCCTTACGTCAATTGCGTATCCTATATTTTCAATGGGATCTTTCTAACGCTGGTATTTAGAGTCTTGGCTGAAGTGAGCGTTAGAACTCTAACGACAAGACTCCAGCCGCAGAAAAAAGTCAGGAGTTAAGAGCTTTATGGGCTAACGTCGGTTCATAAAGCTCCTAACTAACACCCATAAACTACCTATGCACCCCTAAACCGAGGCCCCCCCACATCGCCGCCACTCTATTAAAATTTTTTAACCCCTAATCTGCCACCCGCACACCGCCGCCACCTACATTATCCCTATGAACCCCTAATCTGCTGCCCCTAACATCGCCGACACCTACATAATATTTATTACCCCCTAATCTGCCCCCCCAACGTCACCGCTACCTACCTACACTTATTAACCCCTAATCTGCCTACCGGACCTCGCCGCTACTATAATAAATGTATTAACCCCTAAAGCTAAGTCTAACCCTAACACCCCCCTAAATTAAATATAATTTAAATCTAACAAAATAAAATAAATCTTATTAAATAAATTATTCCTATTTAAAGCTAAATACTTACCTGTAAAATAAACCCTAATATAGCTACAATATAACTAATAATTATATTGTAGCTATTTTAGGATTTGTATTTATTTTACAGGCAACTTTGTATTTATTTTAACTAGGTACAATAGCTATTAAATAGTTAATAACTATTTAATAGCTACCTAGTTAAAATAATTACAAAATTACCTGTAAAATAAATCCTAACCTAAGTTACAATTAAACCTAACACTACACTATCAATAAATTAATTAAATAAACTACCTACAATTATCTACAATTAAATCAACTAAACTAAATTACAAAAAAAACAAACACTAAATTACAATAACAAACACTAAATTACAAAAAATAAAAAAAGATTACAAGAATTTTAAACTAATTACACCTACGCTAAGCCCCCTAAAAAAATAACAAAGCCCCCCAAAATAAAAAAATGCCCTACCCTAATCTAAAATAAAAAGTTTACAGCTCTTTTACCTTGCCAGCCCTTAAAAGGGCCTTTTGCGGGGCATGCCCCAAAGAAAACAGCTCTTTTGCCTGTAAAAAAACATACAATACCCCCCCCAACATTACAACCCACCACCCACATACCCCTAATCTAACCCAAACCCCCCTTAAAAAACCTAACACTAAGCCCCTGAAGATCTTCCTACCTTGTCTTCACCACGCCGGGTATTACCGATCCATCCAGAAGAAGCTCCGAAGTTTTCATCCTATCCGGCAAGAAGAGGAGATCCGGACCAGCAAACATCTTCATCCAAGCGGCATCTTCTATCTTCATCCATCCGACGAGGAGCGGCTCCATCTTCAAGACCTCCAGTGCGGAACATCCTCTTCTCCCGACGACTAGACGATGAATGAAGGTTCCTTTAAGGGACGCCATCCAAGATGGCGTCCCTAAAATTCCGATTGGCTGATAGGAGTCTATCAGCCAATCGGAATTAAGGTAGGAAAAATCTGATTGGCTGATTGAATCAGCCAATCAGATTCAAGTTCAATCCGATTGGCTGATCCAATCAGCCAATCAGATTGAGCTTGCATTCTATTGGCTGTTCCGATCAGCCAATAGAATGCAAGCTCAATCTGATTGGCTGATTGGATCAGCCAATCGGATTGAACTTGAATATGATTGGCTGATTCAATCAGCCAATCAGATTTTTCCTACCTTAATTACGATTGGCTGATAGAATCCTATCAGCCAATCGGAATTCAAGGGACGCCATCTTGGATGACGTCCCTTAAAGGAACCTTCATTCGTCGTCTAGTCGTCGGGAGAAGAGGATGTTCCGCGCCGGAGGTCTTGAAGATGGAGCCACTCCTCGTTGGATGGATGAAGATAGAAGATGCTGCTTGGATGAAGATGTTTGCCTTTTCCGGATCTCCTCTTCTTGCCTGATAGGATGAAGACTTCGGAGCCTCTTCTGGACCTCTTCTTGCTGGATAGGATGAAGACTTCGGAGCCTCTTCTGGACGGATCGGTGATACCCGGCGTGGTGAAGACAAGGTAGGAAGATCTTCAGGGGCTTAGTGTTAGGTTTGGGTTAGATTAGGGGTATGTGGGTGGTGGGTTGTAATGTTGGGGAGGGTATTGTATGTTTTTTTACAGGCAAAAGAGCTGTTTTCTTTGGGGCATGCCCCGCAAAAGGCCCTTTTAAGGGCTGGTAAGGTAAAAGAGCTGTAAACTTTTTATTTTAGATTAGGGTAGGGCATTTTTTTATTTTGGGGGGCTTTGTTATTTTTTTAGGGGGCTTAGAGTAGGTGTAATTAGTTTAAAATTTTTGTAATCTTTTTTTATTTTTTGTAATTTAGTGTTTGTTTGTCTTTGTAATTTAGTGTTTTTTTTTTTTTTTTGTAATTTAGTTTAGTTGATTTAATTGTAGATAATTGTAGGTAATTGTAGGTAGTTTATTTAATTAATTTATTGATAGTGTAGTGTTAGGTTTAATTGTAACTTAGGTTAGGATTTATTTTACAGGTAATTTTGTAATTATTTTAACTAGGTAGCTATTAAATAGTTATTAACTATTTAATAGCTATTGTACCTAGTTAAAATAAATACAAAGTTGCCTGAAAAATAAATATAAATCCTAAAATAGCTACAATGTAATTATTAGTTATATTGTAGCTATATTAGGGTTTATTTTACAGGTAAGTATTTAGCTTTAAATAGGAATACTTTAGTTAATAATATTTAATTTATTTCGTTAGATTAAAATTATATTTAAGTTAGGGGGGTGTTAGGGTTAGGGTTAGACTTAGCTTTAGGGGTTAATACATTTATTATAGTAGCGGCAAGGTCCGGTCGGCATATTAGGGGTTAATACTTGAAGTTAGGGGTCGGCGATGTTAGGGAGGGCAGATTAGGGGTTAATACATATTTATTATAGGGTTTTTGAGGTGGGAGTGCGGCAGTTTAGGGGTTAATACATTTATTATAGTGGCGGCAAGGTCCGGTCGGCAGATTAGGGGTTAATAAGTGTAGGTAAGGTAGCCTCAACGTTGGGGGGGGCAGATTAGGGGTTAATAAATATAATATAGGGGTCGGCTATGCTAGGGGCAGCAGATTAGGGGTACATAGGTATAATGTAGGTTGCGGCGGTGTAAGGAGCGGCAGATTAGGGGTTAATAATAATAAAATGCAGGGGTCAGCGATAGCGGGGTCGGCAGATTAGGGGTTAGTAAGTGTAAGGTTAGGGGTGTTTAGACTCGGGGTACATGTTAGGGTGTTAGGTGCAGACTTAGGAAGTGTTTCCCCGTAGGAAACAATGGGGCTGCGTTAGGAGCTGAACGCTGCTTTTTTGCAGGTGTTAGGTTTTTTTTCAGCTCAAACTGCCCCATTGTTTCCTATGGGGAAATCGTGCACGAGCACATTTTTTAAGCTGGCCGCGTCCGTAAGCAACGCTGGTATTGAGAGTTGCAGTGGCGGTAAATATGCTCTACGCTCCCTTTTTGGAGCCTAACGCAGCCCTTCAGAGAACTCTAAATACCAGCGTTGTTTAAAAGGTGCAGGGGGAAAAAAACACGCGTAGCTAACGCACCCCTTCTAACGCAAAACTCTAAATCTAGGCGTTAGAGTTACATAGTTAAGTATGATGTGGTTTGGATAGCTTTGCATAAAAATGATATATAGCAATGTGAAACTGGTCTTGAAGATTAACCATTTCAGCTGTTTTTCTCTATGGATGGGATGCTCAAAGCTTAGGCTCATTTAGTGGCTATCTGTAAGTTTAGCAGGTGAGGACTATAAGAAGTTGTTTAAAGCGGCAGGAGCATCTGCTATCTATCGCCTAGATTTAGAGTTTGGCGTTAGCCGTCAAAACCAGCGTTAGGGGCTCCTAACGCTGGTTTTGGCCGCCCGCTGGTATTTAGAGTCATTCAGGAAAGGGTCTAACGCTCACTTTGCAGCCTCGACTTTTCCATACCGCAGATCCCCCTACGCCATTTGCGTATCTTATCTTTTCAATGGGATCTTTCTAATGCTGGTATTTAGAGTCTTGGCTGAAGTGAGTGTTAGAATTCTAATGACAAAACTCCAACCGCAGCAAAAAGCCAGGAGTTAAGAGCTTTCTGGGCTAACACCGGTTCATAAAGCTCTTAACTACTGTGCTCTAAAGTACACTAACACCCATAAACTACCTATGTACCCCTAAACCGAGGTCCCCCCACATCGCCGCCACTCTAATAAAAAATTTTAACCCCTAATCTGCCTACCGCACACCGCCGCAACCTACGTTATCCCTATGTCCCCCTAATCTGCTGCCCCTAACACCGCCGACCCCTATATTATATTTATTAACCCCTAATCTGCCGCCCCCAACGTCGTCGCCACCTACCTACAATTATTAACCCCTAATCCGCCTCACTCCCGCCTCAATAACCCTATAATAAATAGTATTAAACCCTAATCTGCCCTCCCTAACATCGCCGACACCTTACTTCAAGTATTAACCCCTAATCTGCCGACCGGACCTCACCGCTACTCTATTAAATTTATTAACCCCTAAAGCTAAGTCTAACCCTAACACTAACACCCCCCTAAGTTAAATATAATTTTTATCTAACAAAATAAATTAACTCTTATTAAATAAATTATTCCTATTTAAAGCTAAATACTTACCTGTAAAATAAACCCTAATATAGCTACAATATAAATAATAATTATATTGTAGCTATTTTAGGATTAATATTTATTTTACAGGCAACTTTGTATTTATTTTAACCAGGTACAATAGCTATTAAATAGTTAATAACTATTTAATAGCTACCTAGTTAAAATAATTACAAAATGACCTGTAAAATAAATCCTAACCTAAGTTACAATTAAACCTAACACTACACTATCAATAAATGAATTAAATAAAATACCTACAAATATCTACAATTAAACCTAACACTACACTATCAATAAATGAATTAAATAAAATACCTACAAATAAATACAATTAAATAAACTAACTAAAGTACAGAAAATAAAAAAAGAACTAAGTTACAAAAAATAAAAAAATTATTTACAAACATTATAAAAAGATTACAACACTTTTAAGCTAATTACACCTACTCTAAGCCCCCTATTAAAATAACAAAGCCCCCCAAAAGGAAAAAAATGCCCTACCCTATTCTAAAATACAAATAGAAAAGCTCTTTTACCTTACCAGTCCTTAAAAGGGCCTTTTGCGGGGCATGCCCCAAAGAATTCAGCTCTTTTGCCTGTAAAAAAAAAACATACAATACCCCCCCAACATTACAACCCACCACCCACATACCCCTAATCTAACCCAAACCCCCTTAAATAAACCTAACACTAAGCCCCTGAAGATCTCCCTACCTTATCTTCACCACGCCGGGTATCACCGATCCGTCCAGAGGAGCCTCCGAAGTCTTCATCCAAGCCCAAGCAGGGGCTGAAGAAGTCCATCATCGGGCTGAAGAGGTCCATCATCGGGCTGAAGTCTTGATCCAAGCGGGCGCTGAAGAGGTCCATCATCGGGCTGAAGTCTTGATCCAAGCGGGCGCTGAAGAGGTCCATCATCCATCCGGAGCGGAGCAGAGCCATCTTCTTTCAGCAGACGCGGATCCATCCTCTTCTACCGAGGCCTACTTGCCGAATGACGGTTCCTTTAAATGACATCATCCAAGATGGCGTCCCTCGAATTCCGATTGGCTAATAGGATTCTATCAGCCAATCGGAATTAAGTTAGGAAAATTCTGATTGGCTGATGGAATTAGCCAATCAGATTCAAGTTCAATCCAATTGGCTGATCCAATCAGCCAATCAGATTGAGCTTGCATTCTATTGGCTGATCGGAACAGCCAATAGAATGCAAGCTCAATCTGATTGGCTGATTGGATCAGCCAATCGGATTGAACTTGAATCTGAGTGGCTGATTCCATCAGCCAATCAGAATTTTCCTACCTTAATTCCGATTGGCTGATAGAATCCTGTCAGCCAATCGGAATTCGAGCGACGCCATCTTGGATGACGTCATTTAAAGGAACCGTCATTCGGCAAGTAGGCCTCGGTAGAAGAGGATGGATCCACGTCGGCTGGAAGAAGATGGCTCCGCTCCACTCCGGATGGATGAAGATGGAAGATGCCGCTTGATAGAAGACTTCAGCCCGAGGATGGACCTCTTCAGCGCCCGCTTGGATCAAGACTTCAGCCCGATGATGGACCTCTTCAGCCCGATGATGGACTTCTTCAGTGCCCGCTTGGATCAAGACTTCAGCCCGATGATGGACCTCTTCAGCCCGATGATGGACTTCTTCAGCCCCCGCTTGGGCTTGGATGAAGACTTCGGAGGCTCCTCTGGACGGATCGGTGATACCCGGCGTGGTGAAGATAAGGTAGGGAGATCTTCAGGGGCTTAGTGTTAGGTTTATTTAAGGGGGGTTTGGGTTAGATTAGGGGTATGTGGGTGGTGGGTTGTAATGTTGGGGGGGTATTGTATGTTTTTTTTACAGGCAAAAGTGCAGAATTCTTTGGGGCATGCCCCGCAAAAGGCCCTTTTAAGGGCTGGTAAGGTAAAAGAGCTTTTCTATTTGTATTTTAGAATAGGGTAGGGCATTTTTTTATTTTGGCGGGCTTTGTTATTTTATTAGGGGGCTTAGAGTAGGTGTAATTAGCTTAAAATTGTTGTAATCTTGGGCGGAGCCAACTACCTAAATGGCCGGTCACATGTTGCAAGAGCTCTGACTCTAAAGTTTGAATTTTGGAGTTATACCATGATCTAAAGTATGATTTTACAGCAAGACTGAGTGCATCTACATCTCTCAACCATAAAGCTGCTTGCTAATCAAGCCTGAGCACCTACATACTTCATTTAACCCTGACTTAAGCCTCGCAGTGTGGCCCAGAAGATACAGTCTGGTGGCGCAGCTGTTGAAAATTTTGCAGCGACGGTGGTGAAGCTGGCAGTTTAATTGAGCCACATTTCAGCTTTTAAATATATCCAGCTTATTGTGAAATAAATGTGATAACAAAAATCCTAAAAGGAAAACCAAATAAAGTTCTGAATAAAGGATATGTCTGTGTCCTCTGGATGAGTTTTTCAGCTTGTTAGCATTCCTCAGTGAGATCCCATAAAAAAGGAAACAGAAAATTGCAACATAGTGTGAATCTGTAATGGCACTTTGAGGAAGTAGTTGTTTTGTAACAAATGACTACTCACATTTGTTGGAGCTTTCCACTAAGCTCAAGGATATGCGCACTCCCACTTTATACTGATGGGAAAACAGTACACTAGGCAAAACTTGGATACAAATTTATTTTAAAATATATAAAAGCGTCACATAAGCCTTGATAACACCACAATGTAAGGGTACAAAAGCAGATATGCTGTAATAAATGCTTCAAATCGCCAAACTTGCAAAGAGGTAAATGGATCAGCAGGAGTGTGACCGCCGAAACCAAAACCTCTTTAGTAGCAAGACAGTAGCGCTAAGCCCCCAGGTGTCCTGGCTAGTGTAGAGACGTGATAAAACTCAATATAGAACAGTTCAGTTCCGACGTACGTTTCGCAGGTATGCTTTGTCAAGGAAAACAACCGCTACGCATATCACCCCTATTCTGTTGGATCCTGGTCAGGAAATATGCAAAACGGGAGGCGGCACGCTTAACACAGACGCCGATATTCATAACTCCATGGCGGAAGCTCCGATTTACAATATTGAGCCACATCAGAAGACTCAGGACCGGAGCTGGATGAATACAAGTCACCGCAAACCCTGTCTACCACTTGCTTCTGAGAGCCCTTGTCTATTTAGGTCTACCTTTTGTCCTAGCGCGACATCAGAACTTACTGCGTGGAGCGGTGCTGAGCTGCAGGCGCCATACACTTTAGAGGAGTCCGCATATGAGCCCTGGAGCATCTGCAAGGCTGAATTGATCCGGTTCCCTACTGTGTTAGACCTCCTTGTCGAAGCTCATATGATGAGAGCAGCACATAGCTGGTCAGTATGGTCAGCACAAACAGCAGGCATAATCTTACGCTCTGGCATTGGGTGACATATTTCTCATATTGGAGCCCTGCGTTACCACACTGACACTTACTTTTCTGTTTAATGCATCGGTACCGACTCATACTCCTACAAGAACTACAGACCTGATCCCCTACTCTTATTTATTTTCTCCACCTCACTATTATATTGCCCCAAACATCTCTTACAGCTACGGTGCAAAGACAGGCTAATAACTTTTGTTTCTGCTTTAAATACACCGCTGTAGCTGCTCTATTTTTGTCTGTTTGTGCCAACCTCAATTACCCTAAAGGTTTCACATCTGTTAATACATATCCTGAATATCCTGAAGCAGCTGATCTATTCCTTCACTTAAACATTTTGATGTTTATTACATTTTCAGGTTTTATTTGAGTGTTATGGTTTATACATCTCCTCCTTATATTATAGCTAGGCTGCCTGATGTATTATGTAAGGGGGATAAAAGAGACATAGAGACTTGAAGTATACCATTTTCTCCATTATGTCTTTTAACCCATATGTTGCCTGATATGTTGCTCCTGCACATTTACATGATTGTAAGATGAGAAGCTCCTACTAAAGTTGAAACCTGTTACTGCATTGCAACCCTCAGATATAATACAGGTCTTTGCATCTTAAAAATGATAACAGGCACTAAGTATAATGTATAAAGGAATTGTTATGGGTCGAAATATACTGTTCGTTGTCAGACGGTGACTACTGCATTTTATTAGTGGCGTGGTTATTACCTATGCCACTATGTATTGCCGTGGGGTATAGGGCCCGTGCCCACACGGTGAGTTCTTCTAATGTATATCTACTGTTTGGGTTAATTATTGCATTTAATCGCATAACCGTATATAGGAACAGTCTGATATTGTTTAATTACATAATTGACTATACAGCAATATACCCATGACACATTGTATCATATGTATTTCGCCATCACTTTCTCTTACTTTTATGTTTACTATATGCTCGCAGGATCTGAAAAGTTTTTGTTTAAATATGCAGTAATTTTGGTATTAGTTCTTTATAGACCCAATAATGAGTTGAGAGCTCTAGCCATGTTTCAAATGTTTCATTTACAAATGTTGCATAACCGTGGCAAACGCATGTGATCTCACTATTACTTTTATTCGACCATATGTATATAGGAGTGCTGGAACCAAAGTATATATAAATACCACTACTAAGCGTAGATTACTATTACACTAGGATATTCTGTTTGCCGACCTAGGCTGGTCCTGAGTCAGCATCTAGTTCCATAGTTTCCTACCCTTATATTCATTACCAGTGTTGCATAACCCTTGTAACTTGTGTCAGCTTAAACTCTTGGATCCTAGAGAGCAAAATTAAGCCTTAGCCTATGCCCATCTAGTCCCCCATGCAGATATAATGTTTTGCTCCATCGCAATCTGCTTACTCATTTAATTTACTTAAATCCCCACCTCCCTCCCCCATCCCTCCTCATCCCACATAATATGCCACCTATAGCAGGAGGATTAGATACGCGGTTTCTCTCGTATATGCTGCACCTTACTTACCTTTTTGGTTAGCAAAATTTTGCAGTTTGCCGTTACACTTCTCATATCTCCTCCCCCCCCCCACCACCATAAAGAACCTCCTTTTACAGGAGAACTAACTGCGCGGCTTACCTTTCCTATGCCGCATCTCTATCATAGTTCTATCCCAATAGCACCATATGTCTTTACATCGCAATAACCCTTATTGTTCCGCACCCTAACTACCTTCTTTTAATCAGTTGAAAATGTTATTCTAATTAGACATATGTCCAAGAGAGACTATTCTTATCACCCTATTTCCTCTAGACATCATTCTAGATGACAGGAGTCCAAAAGTGGCTTCTTTTATTAAGAGAGGAATGTACTATAAAGCAGAAAATGAGGTTTCAGTTTGCCTGTTACAAATAAATATAGAGATATTATTTTGGGTTTTCTCATGAAAAATCTTTACCTATTTGTGACTATAGTATAGTTTTGAATTCCTAAATAATGTCATGGTTTAAAAGAATGTTTCTGAATGTGTGTGTAACATGTTTATTTGATGTTGTTTTGTCAATAACCTCAATAAAAAACCTATTAAAAAAAAAATTGTTGTAATCTTTTTCTAATGTTTGTAAATTATTTTTTTATTTTTTGTAACTTAGTTCTTTTTTTATTTTTTGTACTTTAGTTAGTTTATTTAATTGTTTTTATTTGTAGGTATTTTATTTAATTAATTTATTGATAGTGTAGTGTTACGTTTAATTGTAGATAATTGTAGGTATTTTATTTAATTAATTTATTGATAGTGTAGTGTTAGGTTTAATTGTAACTTACTTTAGGATTTATTTTACAGGTAATTTTGTAATTATTTTAACTAGGTAGCTATTAAATAGTTCTTAACTATTTAATAGCTATTGTACCTGGTTAAAATAAATACAAAGTTGCCTGTAAAATAAATATTAATCCTAAAATAGCTGCAATATAATTATTATTTATATTGTAGCTATATTAGGGTTTATTTTACAGGTAAGTATTTAGCTTTAAATAGGAATAATTTATTTAATAAGAGTTAATTTTTTTCGTTAGATAAAAATTATATTTAATTTAGGGGGGTGTTAGTGTTAGGGTTAGACTTAGCTTTAGGGGTTAATAAATTTAATAGAGTAGAGGTGAGGTCCGGTCGGCAGATTAGGGGTTAATACTTGAAGTTAGGTGTCAGTGATGTTAGGGAGGGCAGATTAGGGGTTAATATTATTTATTATAGGGTTATTGAGGCGGGAGTGAGGCGGATTAGGGGTTAATAACTTTATTATAGTAGCGGTGAGGTCGGTCGGCAGATTAGGGGTTAATAAGTGTAGGTAGGTGGCGGCGACGTTGGGGATGGCAGATTAGGGGTTAATAAATATAATATAGGGGTCGGCGGTGTTAGGGGCAGCAGATTAGGGGGACATAGGGATAACGTAGGTGGCGGCGGTGTACGGAGCGGCAGATTAGGGGTTAAAAAATATGCAGGTGTCAGCGATAGCGGGGGCGGCAGATTAGGGGTTAATAAGTGTAAGATTAGGGGTGTTTAGACTCGGGGTTCATGTTAGGGTGTTAGGTGCAGACTTAGGAAGTGTTTCCCCATAGGAAACAATGGGGCTGCGTTAGGAGCTGAACGCTGCTTTTTTGCAGGTGTTAGGTTTTTTTTCAGCTCAAACTGCCCCATTGTTTCCTATGGGGGAATCGTGCACGAGCACGTTTTTGAAGCTGGCTGCGTCCGTAAGCATCGCTGGTATTGAGAGTTGCAGTGGCGGTAAATTATGCTATACGCTCCCTTTTTGGAGCCTAACGCAGCCCTTTTGTGAACTCTAAATACCAACGGTATTTAAAAGGTGCAGGAGAAAAAAAGCACGCGTAGCTAACGCACCCCTTTGGCCGCAGAACTCTAAATCTAGCGGTATTTTAGTTACTGTGATAGTTATATATTACTTTCACTTGTATGCACTGTTTTGAAAAGAAAGTTCACATTAATAGAGTTTTAATTTTGCAGCAACATATATGTGTGTATGGGTCAGTCTATAATATCTATATACACATGTAGAGCTGCTTATAGGCACGAGTTAAATTTCACGTGTTGACTTGGACCAATTCCAGCAGTGTTGTGTGGCTGGCGTTGCTTTAGTCCTTGTCTTTTTTCTTCTTTTTTTTTGTTTTTTTACTCACTAACTTTTTATTCCTTTTTTCACATACTATGTAATCTTCGGTATTACTCGAGATAGATATAAGGTACTATTTAACAGACATTACTTAGATTTATTCTTATTGAGGTGTTGACACTAGACACTATCCACTCTTCCAAGCTATATGGAAAGATATATTTCACATTCTAAATCTTTATCACCTAACATGCCGCCTAAACCAAAAGATAAAAAGCTTAAGCCAAATGAAAGTAATTTAGAAATGCATATTTCCAATGAAGTTGGTTTGAGTGGGCCAGATAACTCACTGCTAATACAACAGATTTCAGAGTTAGTTATGCCACAATTTGAGGCTTTAAAACAAGAAATGGCCGTGGCTACAAATGAAATTAAACAGTTTTCCACTCGCATGAACGAATTAGAATCCAGAGTCTCAGATTTAGAGGATAGATCAGTAATCCAGGATCAGATGACTAGTTCACATGATACTAAAATTCATCTCTTGCAAGCCAAAATAGAAGAATTAGAAGACAGGTCTAGGCGCAACAACCTTAGGGTTGTTGGGCTCCCAGAAACAGCGGAATATCAAGCTCTGATAAATTTTGCTGCTACCCAAATTAGTAGGGAGCAACATTGATAACGTAAGGATACCCATAGAGAGAGCCCACAGAATAGGAGCACCTAGAAGAAATTTAGATGGGCTGACCAAGCCTAGGGTAGTAATTATTAAATTCTTGAATTTCCAAGATAAATTCCACATACTTAGATTATATCGCAAAAACAATAACATCATGTTAGGATCTAATAAAATATTACTTTTTCAGGATTTTTCCTTGGAGACTCAAAACAAATGTAGGGAAATGGCTCCATTTTGCTCCCAGTTAATTAAGGCCAATTTAAGGGCTAGACTGGTTTACCCGGGCTAAGGTAATTTTGGATAAAGATGGCGAAATCAATAGTTTTAACAAGGTTGAAGAGATTAGAACGTACTGTCAGAGCCTAGGGCTACATTAATTGAGAACAGGAGTGTGAGAGAATGGCCCACAATATAAAAATGACAATGTCTAGTATATATGGATTTGAAGCAGACAATATTGAGGGTGTAGATCACTTGTGGGGGGTGGGGGGAGAGGACGGGGGAGGGGGAAGAAGGAATGTACTTTTTTTTTCTCCCCGAGGATGGGTTTGTTATATCTACCCCCGTAACAATATAGATGGTTAAACTAAAATTACTCTCTTGGAATATTGGAGGGGTTAAGTCTCCAATTAAAAGAAAGTTACTGATTAGACATCTTGGATCCCTAAAACCAGATATAGTATTTATCCAGGAGACCCACAATAAACTGAAGGAAGCCAAAAAACTTAAAAGCAAATGGGTTGGAGAGGCAGTGCTCACCCCGTACGATAAGGCTAAAAGAGGTCTGGCTATTTTAATACGTAAACAGTTGAATTATAAGATAAGTGCAGTGGACAATGACCCCAATGGGAGATACCAAATTCTTGAGATTGATGTAAATGGTCTTAATTTTGTTTTTTGTAATATCTATGGCCCAAATGCGATAGATAAAAAAAATTTGGGATGATATTAGTTTGAAATTATTTTTGCATGCCGGCAAAAATGTAGTGGTTGCTGGAGATTTTAATATGGCCTTTTCGCATATTTTAGACAGATCAAAGATCAGGTTTGTACCAAGGAAAGTGAGGGAAGCAGATATTCTTCAAAGGTTCAGCAAGAAATTAGCATTACAAGATATATGGCGGGTACAAAACCCTGATCAACGGGAGTATACATGTGCCTCAGGTGTGCATGCTTCTTTTTCTAGAATTGACTATTTTTTAATCGCGAAACATATGTTAAAAATGAAAGTTTGGGCAGATATCCGAGATATCGTGATTTCCGATCATGCAATTATCTCATTAGAGATAGGCTGGACCGATAAAACTTCCTTAGTTAACGACAGGCTACATTTCCCGCAACATTTGTTCAATAATGCTCACTTTAAAAAGTGGATCAAAAATAGATGGCTTCAATTTCAGGCTGACAATGCAGGGCATCTAGACAGACCAGAACTTTTCTGGGAAACTGCGAAAGCAGTTTTCAGAGGGGAGATTAAGGCGTACATGGCAAGAATGCGGGCAATTTGGGGAAAGAGAGAGGAGCAAGTTTCAAACACTCTAAGAAACAACTATAGGATCTCTCTAGCCCCTCTGTTGATCATTGGCATAAATATAAAGACACTAAATTAGTATATGATCTGTTTTTGAAACAGCACTCTATTTCAGAAGAACAAAAACTCAAGGCTCTTTATTCAGGGGCACAGGGTGTCGCAGCTAAATATTTAGCAAGAATTGTCAAGGTTAGAAATTTTTTATCTCAGCACTAAAATTTAGGAATAATAGAGTGACAGATCCCCTAGAAATAAGGGAAGCCTTTCACCATACTTATCAAGAGCTCTATGCAGCTAAGCAGATCCATACTGAATCAAAGCAACAGTTCTGGCAGGAGGTAACCCTTCCCAAAATCGAGAGAGATGATCTGCAGAGATTGAATAAACCTATTACAGAAGAAGAAATAATCAACTCTATAAAAAGGTTGAAATTAGGGAAAACTCCTGGACCTGATGCTCTGCCCGCTTATTTTTATAAAATACTTCTTGGGCAGGTCCCGTCGGTTTTAGCTAAACTATTCAATGATTATTTCATAGGAAATAAATCCCAGTCATCTCTATTTGCAGCATTTAATATGGTTTTGATACCGAAGAAAGGTAAAGACCCGGAGCTTCCTTCATCATATAGGCCAATTTCACTCCTGAATCAGGATTATAAGATCCCCACTTATATTCTTGCTAATAGATTAAAAGCTCCCTTGGGATACATGGTACACCCGGATCAGACAGGCTTCATGATAGGCAGAAATCCAGTTAAAAATCTACGGAAAGTCCAACTGGTGCTGGACTTCTTCTGGAATAAAGTGGAAAAGCAGAGATCTTACTCAAAGCCGGATCTTGCTATTCTCACAATTGACACTATATAAAGAGCCAACTTCTGCAATCATAGTGAATGGGGGAGCTATCAAGAGGATTACCCTTAGGCGTGGAACACGGCAATGGTGTCCGTTATCACCATTCCTCTTTAACTTATCCCTTGAACCCCCACTATATCTTAGGCAAGAACTACAAGGTATACAGTTAGGAGGTCATAAGCTGGTTTTATCCCTCTTCGCAGATGACCTGTTGCTCTTTCTTAGTAATACAGCTGACTCTATCTCCTGACTTTTAAAGATATGTAATTTGTTCAGTTCTTTTTCAGGTTACAAAATTAATTACGAGAAATCTGAGATCATGTGGCTACGTAAACCTAGAATCCAGACAACCCACCCCTTTGTAGAAACAACACAGATTTCATACCTAGGTATTCTGTTAAGCAAGGACCCTAATCGATGGTATGCATTAAATTTTAAACAATGTATCAAGGGCTTTGATACAAAGTTACAGAGCTGGGGTAATCTACCTTTATCAATCACAGCCCGAATTATGTTAATTAAAGTGGTCTTGTTCCCCAAGCTTTTATATTTTTTGCAGAATCTCCCCCTTCTTCTGTACAAAAAAGATCTGATCTTTCTTAATAAGTGCTTCAATCAATTTATCTGGCAAGGTAAGAAACCGCGGATCTCATTATATAAATTATCACTCCCAAAAATGTATGGAGGGATGGCTTGCCCCAACGTGAAATTTTATAACTATGCAGTGTTGTGTAAATTCGCGCTAGACTGGATCACAGAAAAAGACCGGGTCTCATTTTATGAGATGGAATCTACGTTAATAAAACCTTATAACTTAAAGGCGATTTTGCATCACACGGCAAATAAACTCCCAGATACAATTAGATATATGACTACCTTTAAGGCTATTGTACAAGCATGGCAAAGAATATGTAAGGAGTTGGAAATAGATTATCGGAAATCAGAATTTTTGCCATTGCTCGGCAATCCGAGTTTTCCACCAGGCCTTGACTCGTCGATATTTTCGTTATGGGCGGAGCGGGGAGTAGAACAAGTAATAAAGATTTGTGAAGGGAATAACCTTAGGCTTCAATCTTTTGAGATGATTACCCAGCAATTCAACCTCCCTAGGTCTAGTTTTTATGCATATTTACAGGTCAGACACTGGGTAGAGAAATTGAGGCATGATACAGGTCTCGTAATAGATAGCAAGGACTTGAAAATAATAATTAGAGAATATCAGGAAGGGGTGAACACTATTTCCCGAATCTACGACACCATCATGAAATTTTGGGGTGAGAAAAATATGGCAGATATATCGATAAAGTGGTCTAAGGAAAAGTTGAGGCTAGGAAATGAGATATTCTCCCAGAGTATCACTCTTGTCGCTGGTGCGACGAGTGTGCACACTCTGAAAGAATCCCACATGAAGTAATTAAATAAGATATACCTTACACCAGCTAGATTAGAACTGCCCTAAATGTTGTTTTGAATCCGCAGATTTAGTACATTGTTTTTGGGCATGCCCAAAAATACATCAATTTTGGCAAAAAATAAATTTCTGGGGCAGCAAGATACTGGGGATAAAGTTCAAGCTAGCCCAGCATCAGATTTTTTTTTATGTAAGCACATCTCGGCCCTTCTCAATAATAGATTTGCTAACTTACTCATATTAATCAGGCAAAAGTTAATCCTAAAAAAGTGGAGAGGACAAAATGCACCTAAATTTACAGATTTCTTGAAGGAAGTCCAGCATTATTTGGTGATTGAACAATTTAATGTAAGAAACACTAATTTGAAACAGACTGCCAGATTCTTTAACAAATGGAAGAATTACATTAGCTCACTCCCGTTGGAGATGCAGAGACAGGTGGTGTCGCATTACAAAGCCTCTACATGGGTTCAACAACAAATACATCGGGGGACCCTTCCTTGAATATGGTTTAATGAAGTCTAACTAAAAGACTCAAATCATTTTTTTTTCTTTCTCTTCTTCCCTCCGCTACCCCCCCCCCCTTTGGTGTCTTTCCTTCCCCAGTTCCCTCATAGGGTTCCAGGTTCATCAGTAGGATGTTAGAGGTAAAGGAATTGTTACCACTCAGTTTAGTTGGATTAGGATTACCTAACATAGAGCAAGAGAATCATGAATAGTTGGTAAACAATAGGGTCCAGTTGAGTGATAAATTGCAACAAGTAGTGCAGGTGTTTTTAGTGACCTAGCTGGATTTAGAACAGTGTATATAGTGAAAATGTTTATCATTGTTTATTTGTAAGAGATAGAGAAGGATGAATAAATGGGGCGAGAAGTGATTTCTTCCTTGTCCCTATACAATTTTCTTTAGCCGTTTTTTGCAGTATATATGCAAGATTGTTGTTTTCTTTATTTATGGTCTGTTTTGTCCAAAGATGGTAGATCATATAATGTTTTTTGTGCATAAGAAAATGTGTATGCAACATATGTAACAATTGTTCTTTTTATTCAATAAAAACTTTTATAAAAAAAATAAAAAAAAATATTAACCATTGACTTGTAACACCAGAATAAAAATGCAAGCTGTAAAAAAAAAGAAAGAAATTAAACAATAATAACATTGGGAGATTATATTTTCCAAAATATCTTTTTGCAAAAAAAATCCATTTAAAAACTGGTTAAAATTAAAATGGAGAGAGTTCTCCAAATTCAATCATGCCCATATAGAAAATAGTGAACTATTTTGGGAGACATTTAAGGCAGAAGCTAGAGGCGAAATTAAAGCCTATTTAGTTCTAAACAAACGCGCAATGCAAGCTAGAGATTTAGCAGAAGCCCAGTGCCTTCACAACTCCTACAATTCATTTATAAGTGATCCCACAAATAAAAAGCTCTGGGAGAAATATATGGAGAGCAAAAAAGGAAAGAGAAGTGTTTTTAACACAAAGAATGGCACAGGAAGAATTAAGGACTAGAGCTTTTTTTTATATGGGGAAAAGCAGGGAAATCCCTGGCAAATTAAAAGAAAAAGACAAGTTATCGAAACTCTAAATACTAACGGAGAAAGGTGTACTAATGTGCAGGAAATTAGGAATTATGTAGCTCAATTTTTCTAAAAAGTTTATTCAAAAGGTGAAATTAATCAACAAGCAAAAACGGATTTCTGGGCAATAATTGAAGCCCCTAAGATCTCTAGGAAACAGCTAAATAACATAAATTCAGATATAACACAGTAAAGAAATCATCCAAGCTATTAAGTCCTCTGCGTTAGATAAAGCACCAGGTCCAGATTACCTATTTACCCATTGAACTATATAAAATACTTATAGAAGAAATTGTCCCAGCTTTACAACATTTGTTCAACAAATACTATATGCAAAACAATATGCAGTCGCATTATTTTAATGCTTCACTAATATCTTTAATTCTAAAAAAAAGATAAAGATCCAACAGATCTAAATGCATATAGCCCAATTTCACTATTGAATAGTGATTAGAAAATACTTACGACTATTATTGCGCAAAGAATAAAAAGTATTCTGGATCCGTTAATACATAAGGACCAGGTCGGGTTTATGCAGAAAAGAAATGTAACTTTTAATGTGAGGAGACTACAGTTAATTATTAATTACTATTGGATGAAACTTCAGGAAAAGAATCATAAGATAAATACTGATCATGCTATAATAGAAGTTGATGCAGAAAAAGTGTTTGATTCTGTGATGTTGGACCATTTATTTACAACCTTAGCTAAGTTTGGGTTCCAGGGAAATATTAATAACTTTATAAATTTGATTTATACAAACCAGTCAGTATCTATTTTAGTGAATGGGATCCCTACCCCAAATTTCTTGCTCCAAAAGGGGTCTAGACAAGGTTGCCCATTATCTCCATATTTATTTAACTTAGGTATAGAACTGCTAGCAATTGCTTTGAGGGAAAAGCTAGAGGGTACATAGCTAGGCCAAAGGGAAAGTACACTACTGTTTTATGCAGATGACCTACTAGTTTTTATTCGAGACTCAGAAAGAAGTATCCCAATCTTAAATAATGTTATGGAGGAATTTAGTGCTTTTTGTGGATACAAACCAAATTCTACTAAGTCAGAAATTCTATGGCTATATAAAATGAGAAACACTGTGAAAAATACCCAATTTAGAGAAGTAAATACAAGTTTCAAATATCTGGGTATTGTACTATCTAAAAATCCCAATGAGTGGTACGATATGAACTACCCCCTACTGTTTGTTAAAATATACAGGGACCTATCAAATTGGTCTAAATTTCAGCTGTCTCTCTCGGGCAAGATAAATTTGATAAAAATTATGATTTTCCCAAAGCTCCTCTATATGATGCAAAATTTACCTTTTTTATTAAAAACAGGGACCTTGCAGAATTTAAAAAATGCTGTCTACAATTTATATGGGGACAGAAAAGGAAAGCAATTTCACTTAAAAAGCTGTCTCTTTTAAGATCTGATGGAGGATTGTCTCTGCCAGATATCGAACTGTATAATATTGTCTGCTTAGGGAAAATAGCCTTAAATTGGATAAATGACAATGAATATTACACTTCTCCTAGATTAGAAAATCAGATGGTAGCTCCCTATTCATTAAAAGCCCTACTCCATTGCTCAAGGAATAAATTGCCTATGAAGGTCAAATATCTACCTGTTACCTGTCTTGAGTAATGTAATAAAGGCGTGACAAAAAGTAATAAAAATTCTGAAATTAAATTTTCTTTTCTAAATATTTGCCAATCATCGGAAATCCTAATTTCACACCAGTTCTTAATTCTAAAATTTTAGCGCAATGGAACCAACAGGGCCTGATCTATATTCAACAGTTGAAAGAGAAAGACAAGTATAGATGTAAAGTCTTTGCGGAATTAAAAAGGGAATTTAATTTGTTAGATTAAGACTTTTTCACATATCTGCACATACGTCACCTATTTGACGAAATTATGAAAGAAAGCCCTATTGAGACGGGCTTGATAGGAATAGAATCAGTGGTTAGTATATATATTTAAAGCAGGTACGTTTTCTATCTATTTGCTATATAAAACTGTGAAGGCATACCAGGGTCAAGATAATATTGATAAAACCATCATTTATGTAAGAACTTAGCTGATAAATTCATTTCTTTCATATTGACAAGAGTCCATGAGCTAGTGACGTATGGGATATACAATCCTACCAGGAGGGGCAAAGTTTCCCAAACCTCAAAATGTCTATAAACACACCCCTCACCACACCCACAATTCAGTTCAATGAATAACCAAGTAGTGGGGTGATAAAGAAAGGAGTAAAAAGCATCAACAAAGTAATCTGGAAATAATTGTGCTTTATACAAAAAAAATCATAAGAAAAGGGTAGGCCTCATGGACTCTTGCCAATATGAAAGAAATAAATTTATCAGGTAAGTTCTTACATAAATTATGTTTTCTTTCATGTAATTGGCAAGAGTCCATGAGTTAGTGACGTATGGGATATCAAATACCCAAGATGTGGAACTCCACGCAAGAGTCACTAGAGAGGGAGGGATAAAAATAAACAACAGCCATATGCTGAAAAATTAATCCACAACCCAAAATATAAGTTATTCTCATAAAGAAAAGAAAAACTTAAAACATCAGCAGAAGAATCAAACTGAAACAGCTGCCTAAAGAACTTTTCTACCAAAAACTGCTTCTGAAGAAGCAAAAACATCAAAACGGTAGAATTTAGTAAATGTATGCAAAGAGGACCAAGTTGCCGCTTTGCAAATCTGATCAACTGAAGCTTCATTCTTAAAAGCCCACAAAGTGGAGACTGATCTAGTAGAATGAGCAGAGATTTGTCCATTCAAAGTACTTGCAGACAAACCTTTATCCAAACCATCCTGAAGAAACTGTAAAATTCTAGGAATTCTAAAAGAATGCCAAGAGAATTTATGAGAAGAACACCATGGAATGTAGGTCTTCCAAACTCGATAATAAATCTTCCTAGAGACAGATTTACGAGCTTGTAACATAGTTTTAATTACTGAGTCAGAGAAACCTCTATAACTTAGCACTAAGCGTTCAATTTCCATACCTTCAAATTTAATGATTTGAGATCCTGATGGAAAAATGGACCTTGAGACAGTAGGTCCGGCCTTAACGGAAGTGGCCAAGGTTGGCAACTGGACATCCGAACAAGATCCACATACCAAAACCTGTGAGGCCATGCTGGAGCCACCAGCAACACAAATGATTGTTCCATGATGATTTTGGAGATCACTCTTGGAAGAAGAACTAGAGGCGGGAATATATAAGCAGGTTGATAACACCAAAGAAGTGTCAGCGCATCCACTGCTTCCGCCTGAGAATCCCTGGACCTGGACAGGTATCTGGAAAGTTTCTCGTTTAGATGAGAAGCCATCAGATCGATTTCTGGAAGACCCCACATCTGAACAATCTGAGAAAACACATCCGGATGGAGAGACCACTCCCCTGGATGTAAAGTCTAATGGCTGAGATAATCCCCCTCCCAATTGTCTACACCTGGGATATGAACCGCAGAAATTAGACAGGAGCTGGATTCCGCCCAAACAAGTATCCAAAATACTTCTTTCATAGCTTGGGGACTGTGAGTCCCACCCTGATGATTGACATATGCCACCGTTGTAATATTGGCTGTCTGAAAACAAATGAACGGTTCTCTCTTTAACAGAGGCCAAAACTGAAGAGCTCTGAGAAGTGCACTGAGTTTTTAAATATTGATTGGTAATCTCACCTCTTGAGATTTCCAAACCCCTTGTGCTGTCAGAGATCCCCAGACAGCTCCCCAACCTGAAAGACTTGCAACTGTTGTGATCACAGTCCAGGTTGGCCGAACAAAGGAGGCCCCTTGAACTAAACACTGGTGATTTAACCACCACGTCAGAGAGTGTCGAACATTGGGATTTAAGGATATTAATTGTGATATCTTTGTATAATCCCGGCACCATTGATTCAGCATACAAAGCTGGAGAGGTCTCATGTGAAAATGAGCAAAAGGAATCACGTCCGATGCTGCAGTCATGAGGCCTAAAACTTCCATGCACATAGCCACTGAAGGGAATGACTGAGACTGAAGGTGCCGACATGCTGCAACCAATTTCAAATGTCTCTTGTCTGTTAGAGACAGAGTCATGGACACTGAATCTATCTGGAAACCTAAAAAGGTGACCCTTGTCTGAGGAATCAAGAAACTTTTTGGTAAATTGATCCTCCAACCATGTTTTCGAAGAAACAACACTAGTTGATTTGTGTAAGATTCTGCAGAACGTAAAGACTAAGCTAGTACCAAGATATCGTCCAAATAAGGAAACACTGCAATACCCTTTTCTCTGATTATAGAGAGTAGGGCACCCAGAACCTTTGAAAAGATTCTTGGAGCTGTTGCTCGGCCAAATGGAAGAGCAACAAATTGGTAATGCTTGTCTAGAAAAGAGAATCTCAGGAACTGATAATGTTCTGGATGAATCGGAATATGAAGGTAAGCATCCTGCAAGTCTATTGTAGACATATAATGTCCTTGCTGAACAAAAGGCAGAATAGTCCTTATAGTCACCATCTTGAAAGTTGGTACTCTTACATAACACTTCAAAAATTTCAGATCCAGAACTGGTCTGAATGAATTTTCTTTCTTTAGGACAATGAATAGATTTGAATAAAACCCCAGACCTTGCTCCTGAAAAAAAACCGGCATGATTACCCCTGAAACCTCCAGGTCTGAAACACACTTCAGGAAAGCCTGAACTTTTACTGGATTTACAGGGATGTGTAAGAGAAAAAATCTTCTCACAGGAGGTCTTACTCTGAATCCTATTCCGTACCCCTGAGAGACAATGCTCTGAATCCATTGATTTTGGACAGAATTTGCCCAAACATCCTTGAAAAACCTTAATCTGCCCCCTACCAACTGAGCTGGAATGAGGGACGCACCTTCATGCGGACTTAGGGGCTGACTTTGGTTTCTTAAAAGGCTTGGATTTATTCCAACTTGAGGAAGGCTTCCAATTGGAAACAGTTTCCTTGGGGGAAGGATTAGGTGTTTGTTCCTTATTTTGATGAAAGGAACGAAAATGATTAGAAGCCTTAGATTTACCCTTAGGTTTTTTTTATCTATCTTCCATACTATCTTCCATAGGAACAGCGGTTCATTTAGCAAGAGTAGAAATAGCCCCATCAACTTTGGGGATCTTTTCCCAAAACTCTATTGAAATTGCTGGTAAAGGATACAATTTTTTAAACCTTGCAGAAGGATTAAAAGGAGTACCCAGCTTATTCCATTCCTTAGAAATCATATCAGAAATAGCATCAGGAATAGGAAAAACCTCTGGAGTAACCACAGTAGGTTTAAAAACAGAATTTAAACATTTACTGGTTTAAATATCAAAAGGACTAGCTTCCTCAATATCCAAAGTAATTAACACTTCTTTTAACAAAGAATGCATATATTCCATTTTAAATAAATAAGTAGATTTGTCATTGTCAATATCTGAGGAAGTATCTTCTGAATCAGATAGATCCTCATCAGAGGTGGATAATTCATTATGTTGTCGGTCATTTGAAATTTCATCAACTTTATGAGAAGTTTTAAAAGACCTCTTACACTTATTAGAAGGCAGAAATGCAGACAAAGTCTTCTGAATAGAATCAGTAACAAATTCTTTCAAATTCATAGGTATTTCATGTACATTAGAAGTTGAAGGAACTGCAACCAGCAATGCACTATTACTGATGGACACACTATCTGCATGTAAAAGTTTATCATGGCAACTAATTCAAATGACATTAGGAGATAAAGGGCCCGATCCGATATGCAGCGTCGCCCGTAAAAGCCGGCACCGCCAAATATTGCGCTGGTTTGGTATCCTATATACGGTGCAACCTAGAAGTTACGCTCGTATATTTCTGCCTTCGGCCGTAGTTTTTTGGCCCATAGACAGGTATAACAAACCCGCGCAGTTTGGTATCCAATATACAGCGTAAGGACTTACATGGCGAAAATTGAGAAATCTTACTCCATTTTCACCTCGCCACAAATTGCAGGCGTAGTAAGCCTTACGCTGAATATTGGAGCCCCCTAACTCCCTAAACTACCTGCAAAATAAAACCTAACACCTAATGCATGCGCAATGTCTATCTACCTGTCAACCACAATCCCCCGCCGCAATCCCTACACTATCAATAAATTAATGAAATAAACTACAATTATCTAAACTAAAATATAATTAAATACACTAAACTAAATTACAAAAGAAACAAACACTAAATTACAAAAAATAAAAAAAGATTACAAGAATTTTAAGCTAATTACACCCAATCTAAGCCCCCTAATAAAATAACAAAGCCCCCCAAAATAAAAGTAATCAGCTCTATTACCAACCCTTAAAAAGGCCTTTTGTGGGGCATTGCCCCAAAGTAATCAGCTCTTTTACCTGTGAAAAAAGAACAACCCCCCCATTACAACCCACCACCCACACACCCCTACTCTAAAACCCACCCTATCCCCCCTTAAAAAAACCTAAGTCTAACCCCCAAGTGCTCCTTACCTGTCCTGAAGACCAGCGGAGAAGGTCCTGTTCCAGGCGGAGAAGTCTTCTTCCAGGTGGCAACCTCTTCTTCTTCCAGGAACCAGCCGGCGCGGAGCGGAGGAGTTGAAAACCTATGACCGTGGAGCTGAAGACCGTCCTCCCTATAACTAAAGACCGGCAATGCAGGAACTGAAGATCGGCGACGCTGGAACTGAACACCGGAGCCATGGAGCGTGGAGGATCCTCTTCATATGATCGCCGCCGTACACTGAATCGGAATTCAAGGTACGCGATTAAAAATGGCATCCCTTGAATTCCTATTGGCTTATTTGAGCCTTCAAATTCAAATCAGCCAACCGGATCAAAGCTACTTTAATTCTATTGGCTGATTTTTTTACCTTGAATTCCGATTCAGTGTACGGCGGCGATCGTATGAAGAGGATCCTCCACGCTCCATGGCTCCGGTCTTCAGTTCCAGCGTCGCCGATCTTCAGTTCCTGCATCGCCGGTCTTCAGTTCCAGGGAGGACGGTCTTCAGCTCTGCGGTCATCGGTCTTCAACTCCTCTGCCCTGCTCTGGCTGGTTCCCGGAAGAAGAAGAGGTCGCCGCCGCCTGGAACAGGACCTTCTCCGCCGGTCTTCAGGACAGGTAAGGAGCACTTGGGGGTTAGACTTAGGTTTTTTTAAGGGGGGATAGGGCGGGTTTTAGAGTAGGGGTGTGTGGGTGGTGGGTTGTAATGGGGGGGTTGTTCTTTTTTTTCACAGGTAAAATAGCTGATTACTTTGGGGCAATGCCTCACAAAAGGCCCTTTTAAGAGCTGGTAATAGAGCTGATTACTTTTTGTAATTTAGTTTAGGGTAGGGACATTTTTTTTTATTTTGGGGGGCTTTGTTATTTTATTAGGGGGCTTAGAATAGGTGTAATTAGCTTAAAATTCTTGTAATATTTTTTTATTTTTTCTAATTTAGTGTTTGTTTTTTGTAATTTAGTTTAGTGTATTTAATTATATTTTAGTTTAGATAATTGTAGTTTAATTAATTTATTGATAGCGTAGGTGTATTTGTAACTTAGGTTAGGATTTATTTTACAGGTAAATTAGTAATTATTTTAACTAGGTAGCTATTAAATAGTTATTAACTATTTAATAGCTATTGTACCTAGTTAAAATAAATACCAAGTTACCTGTAAAATAAATATAAACCCTAAAATAGCTACAATGTAATTATTCATTATATTGTAGCTATCTTAAGGTTTATTTTATAGGTAAGTATTTAGTTTTAAATAGGAATATTTTAGTTAATAAGATTAATATTATTTAGATTTATCGCAATAATAATTAAGTTAGGGGTGTTAGGGTTAGATAGGGTTAATACAGTTAATATATATAATATAATAACTATATTAACTATATTAACCCTAATATAATTAGGGTTAATATAGTTAATATAGGTGGCGGCAGTGTAGGGGGGTCAGATTAGGGGTTAATATAGTTAATATAGGTGGCGGCGGTCTAGGGGATTAGATTAGGGGTTAATATATTTAATATAGGTATATATATATTTAATATAGGTGTAGGGGGGTCAGATTACAGCTAAAAGAGTTGATTACTTTGTGACAATGCCCCGCAAAAGGCCCTTTTATGGGCTGGTAATAGAGCTGGTTACTTTGTGGCAATGCCCCGCAAAAGGCCCTTTTAAGGGCTGGTAATAGAGCTGGTTACTTTGGGGCAATGCCACGCAAAAGGCCCTTTTCAGAGCTATTTGTAATTTAGTTTAGGGTAGGGACATTTTAGTATTTTAGGGGGTAATACATTTATTATAGGTGGCGGCGGTGTAGGGGGATTAGATTAAGGGTTAATCATTTTAAAATAGGTGGCGGCGGGGTAGGGGGATTAGATTAGGGGTTAATCATTTTAATGTAGGTGGCCAAACACCAAGTAGATAATCTCAAAAGTAGGAAATCACAGCAGCATCACTTGTAATATTCAAAATCTTCTCTTTTATTCCATAACACAAGGATAAAAAGGCATAGAAACAGAACGACGTTTCGGGTTATGCACCCTTATTCATGTTCATATAATGTGAGTATCTATACACAGACTTAAATACCTATAACCAGGTGTGGCCCCACCTACTTAATTAACACCTTCAGGTATAGCAACCTGCTCTTTATTTCTAAATGCTGACACCTAGTGGCCCACACAAAAATTTTTTACAATTTAAAACTCAACAATATAGATATGGAGAAGGCAGATCTAATATAAAGATTACATCAAAGGCAATGTTCAACTTATCACTATGTTATTTGCTTTTAGAGTTTAGCCTCAAAAACAGCCTCATAAAAATACACTCAAATCAATTTCCCTATTCATCCCTTTGGGAATAAGTGACTCCAATTTATTAATCCAAAGTGCCTCTCTCTTTTTAAGCAGACGTTCCCTATTACCCCCTCTTCTCAGAGGTGGTACATAGTTAATAATCTGAAATCTTAACTGCGAAACTGTATGACCCTTCTCAACAAAATGATGTGCTACAGGGGCATTGAGATCACCATTCCAAATATTGGATATGTGTTGTAGGATTCTACCCTTTGGGTCGTCTCGCCAATATAAATTATGCCACATGGGCATTTAATCAGGTATACCACATAGGTGGCATTACAATTATAGTATCCTTTGATTTCAAATTTCTGACCTGTTAGGGGGTGGGAAAAACTTTCTCCTTTTATTAGATTGTTGCAATTTAATATAGGTGGTGGCGGTGTAGGGGGATTAGATTGATTAGGAGTTAATCATTTTAAAATAGGTGGCGGCAGGGTAGGGGGATTAGATTAGGGTTTAATCATTTTAATGTAGGTGGCGGCGGTGTAGGGGGATTACATTAGGGGTTAATAATTTTAATGTAGGTGGCGGCGGTGTAGGGGGCTCACATTAGGGGGTTAGACATTTAATATAGGTGGCGGCAGTGTAGGGGGATTAGATTAGGGGTTAATAATTTTAATATAAGTGGTGGCGGTGTAAGGGGGTCAGATTAGGGGGTAGTACATATAATGTAGGTGGCGGCGGGGTAGGGGGCTCACATTAGGGGGTAATATAGTTAAAATAGGTGGCGGCGGTGTAGGGGGATCATATTAGGGGGTAATATAGTTAATGTAGTTGGCGGCGGGGTCCGGGAGCAGCGGTTTATGGGTTAATACATTTATTGTTAGGAGTGAGAGGGGGGATTGTGGATAGAGGGGTATACGTGTCGGGCTATGTTTGGGAGGCGTGTTAGACAGTTACGGGTGATTTTATAATTTAGTCAGTTTTTGTAGGCGGCGGCAGTTTCTAATGTGCCGTAAGTCACTGGCGACTCCAGAAATTTGTACTTACGCAGATTTCTGGACATCGCTAGTTTGTCAGACTTATGGCACTTTAGCATCTGATGGCGCCATATATGTGATAGCTTGAGTTGCGAGCTGAAACTACGGGCGGCGCAGGTTTCCACGCTTGCGCCGAAACCTGCTCCGTATATCGGATCGCGCCCATAATCTCCACAATTTTACAACAAATGCACTTAGCTTTGGTAGAACCGATGTCAGGCAGCAAAGTTCCAACAGATACATCTGAGGCAGGATCAGATTGAGACATCTTGCAGAATGTAAAAGAAAAAACAACATATAAAGCAAAATTATCAATTTCCTTATATGACAGTTTCAGGAATGGGAAAAAAATGCAAATAGCATAGCCCTTTGACATAGAAAAAGGCAAGAGGCAAACAGCAATGGGGCAAAAAAATAATGAAAAAAATTTGGCGCCAAGTATGATGCACAACGTAACTTAAATTTTTTTTGCCGCCAACCATGTCCGGAAATGACACACTCGCGTCACTAACGACGCAACCCTGTGTGAAACCTCTGCATCAATTACGATGCCAGAAATGACGAACTTGCGTCAACGGACGTGCCTTTTGCGCCAAAAAATTCTTGCGCCAAGCATGACGCAATAAAGTGTAGCATTTGGCGCACCTGCGAGCCTAAGTCAGCCCGCAATTTGAAACAAAGTAGTCAATAAAAAAAAGACTAAACCCCAGGTAAGAAAAAAATATTTCTTAATATTAATACATGAACCTGACTCATGGCAAATATAAGTACAATACATATATTTAGAACTTTATATAAATGCATAAAGTGCCAAACCAAACCATAGCTGAGGTGTCTTAAGTAATAAAAACATACTTACCCACAAGACACCCATCCACATATAGTAGATAGCCAAACCAGTACTGTAACAGTTATCAGTAGAGGTAATGGTATACTAGAGTATATCGTCAATCTGAAAAGGGATGTAGGAGATGAATCTCTACGACCGATAACAGACAACCTATGAAAAAGACCCCGTTAGGAAAATCATTGCATTCAATAGGTGATACTCTCCACGTCCCTCTGACATTCGCTGTACTCTGAGAGGAATCAGGCTTCAAAATGCTGAGAAGCGCATGTCAACGTAGAAATCTTAGCACAAACTTACTTCACCATCTCCATAGGAGGCAAAGTTTGTAAAACTGAATTGTGGGTGTGGGGAGGGGTGTATTTATAGGCATTTTGAGGTTTGGGAAACTTTGCCCCTCCTGGTAGGATTGTATATCCCATACGTCACTAGCTCATGGACTCTTGCCAATTACATGAAAGAAATAGCAGTGAATAGGAAAAATTCCACCAACACGATTCACAAGAGTTTCAAGCTGGTAGAGAAAGCCACGATAGCAACTTCGTTAAGAAAATCACATTTTAAAATAATAAATAAAGCATATTTTACACCATATCTGAAATCAAAGTGGGATAACAATGTCAGTGTATGTGATAAATGCAGTTATGTGGCAGCTAATCTTTATCACTGCCTGTGGAATTGCCCCAAAATTAAGATATTTTGGAACAAAATTGAATTCTGGGTGAGTAAAATACTGCAAAGTCCTTTAGAAATCCAGGATAACCATGTCTTTTTTCTGATGGAGGAGTAAAAAAACCCAACAAAGAAGTTTTGTAAACTTGGTTATACTTAACAAATGGACTTTAATACTAAAATATTGGAAATCTAAAAAGTACCTATGTTAGCTGAGCTTAAACAGAAAATAAATAATCAATTAAAAGTTTGATCCTTTCGTATCCAAGAGGAACCCAAATACAGGTGATCTCCCCCTTTAAGGGTTCGGTATTCCTAGAAACAGCAATAGAGTGAAACGAATTCCCTAGAGACTAGTGCCCCCCCCCTTTTTTTTGGGTCTATTTTAATTTTTTATGTTAAATATACCCAAAGTATAAATAAGGAATTATGTGATGTTTGTTGCGTATTAGGCAATGACCAAAAAGGCTGACATTTATTTGTTATCATGTTTTGATTATGAACATGCCTTGTTCTTTTTGATTTATATACAGAATTGGCAAAACACCCTGCAAGGTGAAATTAAAGCCTAAAAAAGAGGTTGTGTATTTATACTATGGGAATATAAATAAAGAAATGAAGGAAAAAAAAAGAAATTGTCAGAGTGGAGCAAAGACAAATAATAAAAGTGTTTACTCACCCTGTGCCAAAATCCACCACTTCTGACACCAAATTGAAAAGGCTTATTTCTTTCATGTAATTGGCAAGAGTCATGAGCTAGTGACGTATGGGATATCAAATACCCAAGATGTGGAACTCCACGCAAGAGTCACTAGAGAGGGAGGGTTAAAAATAAACAACAGCCATATGCTGAAAAATTAATCCACAACCCAAAATATAAGTTATTCTCATAAAGAAAAGAAAAACTTAAAACATCAGCAGAAGAATCAAACTGAAACAGCTTCCTAAAGAACTTTTCTACCAAAAACTGCTTCTGAAGAAGCAAAAACATCAAAACGGTGGAATTTAGTAAATGTATGCAAAGAGGACCAAGTTGCCGCTTTGCAAATCTGATCAACTGAAGCTTCATTCTTAAAAGCCCACGAAGTGGAGACTGATCTAGTAGAATGAGCTGTAATTCTCTGAGGCGGGGCCTGACCCGACTCTAAATAAGCTTGATGAATCAAAAGCTTTAACCAAGAGGCCAAGGAAATAGCAGAAGCCTTCTGACCTTTCCTAGAACCAGAGAATATATGGGATATACATTCCTACCAGGAGGGGCAAAGTTTATCAAACCTCAAATGCCTATAAATACACCTCCCTCCACACCCACAACTCAGTTTTACAAACTTTGCCTCCTATGGAAGTGGTGAAGTAAGTTTGTGCTTGATTTTTATGATTCTTCTATGATAAGTGCTTCTTAGCATATTGAAGCACAATTCCTCTCAAAGTACAGTATTTGTCAGAGGGATGTGAAGAGAGTATCGCCTATTGATTTTATGGTTTCTCTCACTGGAATTCTTTTCAAGGGTTCTCTGTTATTGGTCGTAGGGATTAATCTCCTACCTCCCTTTTCAGATTGATGATATACTCTTATATACCATTACCTCTGCTGATAGTTTTCAGTACTGGTTTCGCTATTTGCTATATGTGGATGGGTGTCTTTCGGGATGTATGTATCATTATTTAAGACAATCTCAGCTATGGTTTGGCCCTTTATGTATATATGTTAATATAAAGTTTTAAATATATGTATTTTACTTATATGTGCCATGAGTCAGGTCTATGTATATTTCCTTTTGCAGTCTATCAGTTTCAGTATGGGAATCATGTTTTAGGAAGTTATTTTCTTACCTGGGGTATAGTCTCTTTTTCAAATTGACTTGTTTTTTCTTAAATTTTGCGGGCAAAATTAGGCTTGCGAAGTCGCAAAATGCTGTTATTTATTGCATCATTCTTGGCGTGAGAATTTTTTGGTGCGAATGTGTGTCTATGATGACGCAAGTTCATAATTTCCTGCGTTTTAGTTGACGCCAGGTTGTTCGGCACAAAGTTGCGTCTGTTATGATGCGAATTGCGTCATTTCTGTCATTTGGTTTTATTTTACCTCACTTCCTTCTTGCCTTCTTTATGCTCAAGAGGGCCATGCTGTTTGCTTTTTTGCTTATTTTAGCATTTGCATTTTTTTCCCATTCCTGAAACTGCCATATGAGGAAATTGAATATTTTATTTAAATGTTATTTTTTCTTTTACATTTTGCAAGATGTCTCAATCTGATCCTGTCTCAGAAGCTACAGTAGGAAACATGCTGCCTGAACACAGTTCTACCAAAGCTAAGTGTATCTGTTGTAAATTAGCTGAGGTTATATCTCAAGCTGTAGTATGTAACAGTTGTCATGATAAGCTTTTGCATGCCGAAAATGTTTCTATCAGTTCTAGTACAGTATCTGTTGTTCCCTCAACATCTAATGTACATGACATCCCTGTTGATATGAAAAATTATATTGCTGATGCATTACAGAAGGCTTTGTCTGCTATTCCGCCTTCTAATAAAAGTAAAAGGTCTTTTAAAACTTCTCATAATACTGATGAATTTTGTAATGACCGACAACATACAGAAATATACTCCTCTGATGAGGATCTCTCTGGTTCAGAAGATCCTACCTCAGACATTGACATTGATAAATCTACTTATCTTTTTAAGATTGAGTATATTTGTTCTTTGTTGAAAGAAGTGTTGGTTATGTTGGATATTGAGGAGTCTGGTCCTCTTGATAACAAAACCAGTAAATGTTTAAATTCTGTTTATACTCCTGAGGGTTTTCCTGTTCCTGATGCTATTTCTGATGTGATTGCTAAGGAATGGACTAAGCCTGGTGCTTCTTTTATTCCTTCTTCTTGGTTTAAAAGGTTGTACCCTTTTTCAGTGGCTAAATTAGAGTTTTGGGAAAAAGTCCCTAAGGTTGATTGGGCTATTTCTACTCTTGCCAAGTGTACTACTATTCCTATAGAAGATAGTACTTCTTTTAAGGTTCCTTTAGATAGGAAAATTGAATCTTATCTAAGGAAAGCTTATGTACATTCTGGCTAAATTCTCAGGCCTGCCATTTCTATGGCTGATGTTGCGGCTGCATCAACTTTTTGTTTGGATAGCTTAGCACAACAGGAAACAGATCCTGATTTGTCTAGCATTGTTCCTTTACTTCAACATGTTAATCATTTTATCTGTGATGCTATTTTTTATATAATCAAGATTGATGTTAAATCTATGTCTTTAGCTATTCTAGCTAGAAGAGTTTTATGGCTCAAATCATGGAATGCTGACATGGTATCTAAATCAAGATTACAATCTCTATCTTTCCAGGGTAGTAATTTATTTGGTTCCCAGTTGGATTCTATCATTTCCACTATCACTGGGGGGAAGGAAGTTTTTTTGCCTCAAGATAAAAAATCTAAGGGTAAACCTAAAGCTTCTAATCATTTTTGTTCCTTTCGTCCGAATAGAGAACAGAAAACCACTCCTTCTCCTAAAGACTCTGGTTCCAATTGGAAGCCATCTTCAAGTTGGAATAATTCCAAGCCTTTTAAGAAACAAAAGCCAGCCCCCAAGTCTGCATGAAGGTGCGGTCCTCATTCCAGTTCAGCTGGTGGGGGACAGATTGAAATTATTTCAAGACATTTGGGCTGATTCTGTTCAAAATCAGTAGATTTAGAGCATTATCTCTCAAGGGTATTGAATAGGTTTCAGAGTAAGACCTCCTATGAGAAGATTTTTTCTCTCTCATGTTCCAACAAATCCTGTGAAAGCTCAGGCTTTTTTTTTTTTTTTTTTTAACCTAAGAAAACATTTTTATAAATATACTTCAAGAGGACAAAAACATTTTGAGACAAAAGAATTTAGGATATTTTAAAATGACCATCTTAACACATGATAAAATAAGCACACACACACTTGGGATTACAAACAAGTGAAAAAAGTATATGAATATAATTTAAATAGCTTGTATAGGTGTAATTTTTATGAAGAATTGGGTTGTGAACGTGTAATGAAGTGACAATCTGAACTCAAAATATGAATGGAAAAGATTTCATTGTTTTCCATTTTAAGTAAAACAAATGTGCTCTGTAATGCTTAAAACTTGCATATAAGAAACCAGAAACACAAACAAATTCTAAGATAGCCACTTAGCCAACAGATATTATATATCAGATGCTACAAATGGTGTTAGCATCAGCTGATGCAATAGCTGGAATTAACTTTGTATGATAGCTCAGTTTCTGTAAAAAAAAAAAAAAAGTTCAAATTATTTACCACCATTTAGCTAGTATTGTGTTTTAGAGGAGTTTCAAACTTGTCCTTCAAAGTAGAACATAACACATGGTTGAGGGTTTTTAAATACAAAGAAAAATAAATGTTGCTCTATAAAAGCATGTCACAGAATGCAATAACGCGTTTCATTTGTTGCTGTATGACTAGAAGCAAGCAAGGCAGAATCAAATCTCACACTATAATATAGCACATATTTTTGTCAGTTTGAAAGAGAATCAAAATTGGAACATTTTGTAAGACAGTTGTTTCTGAGTCTCATTTTCTGATAAAATGCTCTGCTACTCTGTAGTACCACAGCAGAGCTGAGATCATTATGTGTTCCTGGAAATCATAATACTGGGAAGCAGTAAATACTGTTGTGATAAACAAAGCCCTGTGTTCTACCAGACTGCCACACTGAAAATGGGAGAAACGCACGTTGGTCTATTAAATAAGTGAATGTAAAATGCTGAAAAATAAATGTCTGACCCAGCAGTCCCAAAATTTAACCCAGTGTACAAAATCCTTGTTTGCAGAAAGCTGATGAGTTTGTCATTTTGTGTTTTTTTGTTAGCTGCAGTTATACGAGAGAATGTACCAGGATAATTACGCATTTCTGGTTAGTCATTCTTCTACGCTCATCAGTTGAATCTGTTTGCGCTGTGAGACAAAAACCGTTGTGAAATCTCAAAAATATTGGCAGACTGAAAACATTAAATATGCTTTATCATAGCAGAAGTGCAGTGGTTGTCTCTTCAGATGCTACATATCATTTAGCATCATTCAGTGCTGGAAATCTTCCGATTTCAGATGTGCTGGACCACAGCTATTAATATTTAATCGTCTGTGCATAGTCAAGCTAATGCTTTCTTTCTCCTGGGAGTATCTGAAATCCGGTTTTGCGGGACTATGAAATCTCCAGATAATTAATGTTGTATTATTGCTGAGTTCTGGACTCTCTGTCCCTAATGATGTTTTGGAGCTCAGGAGCAATGTACGAAAAGTTTCTGAACTCGTCCTGGCTGATCATAGGAAGGAGTCTTTCATCAATGGGAGTTAATGTGGCTTCTTCTTTTATGAACTCGGGGTCGAAATTACTGACGTCCTCTCTAGATTTTATCCTGGGAGTGAAGGGAGGGGGAATCTCTTTCTTGTTCAGCTGATCCCAGTTAATATCTTTAAAAAACGGGTGCCACAAAATGGCTTTCTCGCCCCCCAGGGCCAGGCTGCCCAAACGCTTGCTCGGCTTCTTCTTCATAAAACCTTGTAGAATCGCAACAGCATCTTGCTGGAGCCATGACGGATAGGCAACTTCATCGTTCAAAATGGCTTCAAAGAGGTCATCCTCGTTTTCTGCTTCAAAGGGGGCGTGGCCACACAGCATCTCGTAAAGAAGCACTCCCATCGCCCACCAGTCTACAAGAGGTCCATACTGCATCTCCTGCAATATCTCTGGTGCGATGTAATCAGGGGTACCGCAGAAAGTAGATGTTGTGCAGCCCTCACGGATTCCCTCTTTGCACATGCCAAAGTCCGCTAGCTTGCAGTGCCCTTCATGGTCCAATAGCACATTGTCTAGCTTTAGATCCCTGTAAATGACTCCGTTATCGTGAAGAAACATGAGTGCAGACGTAATCTCAGCGCTGTAGAAGCAGGCACGCGCTTCCTCAAACCGCCGAGACTTCTGGATGTGGAACATGAGGTCTCCGCCATTAACAAATTCCATGACAAAGAATAGTCTGTCCTGTGCCTGGAAACAACAGAACAGCTGGGTGAGGAAGGGGTGTTTGGAAGCCATAGAGAGGATACGTTTCTCCGTCATTGTACATTCCACATCATCATCCTGTAAGATGACGTCCTTTTTCAGAACTTTCACTGCGTACAGAATGTCAGACTCCTTGGCTTTGGCGAGCAGGACCTTCCAAAACTGCCTTTTCCTAGGACACGAATAAATGAGAAATCATCAATCCCGAACTTGGACTGAGAGTGGTTTTCTTCGTAGCTGAGGTTATCGGATCCCATGCTCCTCGACACAGAATCCGTTTTGAATGGAATGTTTGAGGGTTGCAAGCCCATCCCTGCTAAGGTTTTTGCCAGTTCTATGGAATTCACTCCGCAATGTAGTGCCACATTTCCTTGACAGCGTTTATGCACATTCATTTTGCATATTTTACACTGAAGTCCTTGCTTCACGAGCCCCCAGAGCAGAGATCCACAGTGATCACAAAATGTCGGCACTTTGTAATTGTGATCTCGGAACTTGTGCGGTAAATTGATCCCGAACCTCTGTTCATAAATCTGTTTCTCCACCTTGGCATTGTTCATGCAAGTGTAGGCCGTTACGATCAGCTGGTGGCAGCGCTTATGCACCACGCACGTGCACACTTGACACTGGTATCCTTGTTTCCCAAAGACGCCCCAGATGAACTCTCTGCAGTGAGAGCAGTATGTGGGCTGGCGCAGATACGTCGCCATGAACTTGTGCCCATTGACCTGGTGAACTCTGCGTCTCATGGCTCCTTGGCGCTTCCTTGTAAAACGTTTCAGGAGCCTCCCATCTGGCAAGGTTCCTCCTTCTATAAAGCTGCCCATGAGAGTCACCACTACAAACACTTTGCCGTCTGGCTCCAAATCCACCCAGCCTTCAAAAGAGTCCGCCTGCCCACAGCTTTTGAGAAGCTCCTGGAAACTGAGCGTGCAGTTGGCCACAAAGTCATCATACCCAATAGTGGTGCTGTGGAAGACAGCTAGTTCCATCTTGATGCCCTCCGTTACAGTAAGACAAAACTCCTCGTTGTATGTGGGCTTGTTGGTCCGGTGCTTGGTGGTGGTCTGACCCACACGACACTCATCCACATTAATGGTCATATAGGGGTCCAGTAGAAAAAGTCCTTTCTTAAACACTGAGTGTCTGAGCGACCAGCGGGTGGGTTGTAACCCCACAGCCTCCCCTATCCTCAGCTTTATGCTGCCACTAAATCTCATGGTCCCAGTGGCCATTGTCCTGCTATCAATCCAAGGTGGGCCAAATTAAACAACCCACTGTGGACCCCTAGTAACTTCTACACTAGGGACCCTTCCAAACTATAACCTGAATCTTACAAAGCAAGACCATCCCACTCAGGAACTCTTTAAACAAACTTCTGACCACCCACTACTTCATCCCACTCTGTAGCCTTGCAAGACCTCCAAAATTATCTACACATGACAAATCCTCTCAGGATCCCTAACCTCCAAAGAACACACCGAATTACTTACTTTAGGAGTGTCCCAAAAAAACCCTCAAGGAAAGAAATCTCCAGGCAGAACTGCAAAAAAACTCCCCTATTCTGGGCCACTTAAATCTAGCAATCTACCCCACTCATGACCACACCAACCTAGTTCTTTCTAGTGTATCCTTGTTTCTCCCACTCAGGGCACCTCCAGTTTCTCTCACAAAGGATTTCAGCAAGATATTCATTAGGAAGTGCGGTGCTAAACAGCAGATACACCTAACTCTCCCAAGCTGTCATTCTCGCTAAGCACCCCACGCAGGATCTCGTTCTCCTGAATTCCACGCAAAGACACTTCCTAACACGGACATTTTATACTACTGGACACCCCACGAAGCACCAGAAGTAATCAGCGCCACGCAGGAAAACTTCTCACTGAACAGCACGCACCTGCTCTGCACTTGCAGTTTACCCACGCCGACGCCTCACGAATATCAACTACGCACCACCAGAAACAGCTCGCTGCTGTCAGTGCCCCCCGCGTTACGACACCAGGGGAGTCCCACTCACGGTCCGCTCACTCCAGGTGAATGTCTGGCACAGAGTCCATGACAGTAAAACTCGCAGGGAGAGTCTGGACTGACACTGAAGCCTGAGAGGGCTCAACCAGGAAAACCGAAAGCTCAGGCTTTTCTGAAGTGTGTTTCAGATCTGGAGCTTTCAGGAGTAATTATACCAGTTCCGCTTCAGGAACAGGGTCTGGGGTTTTATTCAAATCTATTCATTGTTTCAAAGAAAGAAAATTAATTCAGACCCATTCTGGATCTGAAATTTTTTAATTGTTTTTTAAGGGTCCCAACTTTCAAGATGGTGACTATAAGGACTATTCTTTTGTTCAGCAAGGTCATTACATGTCCACAATAGACTTACAGGATGCATATCTTCACATTCGGATTCATCCAGACCACTATCAGTTTCTGAGATTCTCTTTTCTAGACAAGCATTATCAATTTGTCGCTCTTCCATTTGGCCTAGCGACAGCTCCAAGAATCTTTTCAAAGGTTCTCGGTGCCCTTCTATGTGTAATCAGAGAGCAGGGTATTGTGGTGTTTCCTTATTTGGACAATATATTGGTACTAGCTCAGTCTTTACATTTAGCAGAATCTCACACGAATCAACTAGTGTTGTTTCTTCAAAGACATGGTTGGAGGATCAATTTACCAAAGAGTTTCTTGATTCCTCAGACAAGGGTCACCTTTTTAGGTTTCCAGATAGATTCAGTGTCCATGACTCTGTCTTTAACAGACAAGAGACGAATGAAATAGGTTTCAGTCTGTCTAAACCTTCAGTCTCGATTATTCCCTTCAGTGGCTATGTGCATGGAAGTTTTAGGTCTCATGACTGCAGCATCGGACACGATCCCCTTTGCTCGTTTTCATATGAGACCTCTGCAGCTTTGTATGCTGAATCAATGGTGTAGGGATTATACTCGGATATCACAATTGATATTCTTAAATCCCAACTCTCAACTCTCTCTGACTTGGTGGTTAGACCATCATCGTATTGTTCAAGTGGCCTCTTTTCTTCATCCTTCCTGGACTGTAGTCTCTATAGATGCAAGTCTTTGAGGTTAGGGAGCTGTCTGGGGGTCTCTGACAGCACAAGGGGTTTGGAATCCTCAAGAGGCGAGGTTACCAATCAATATTTTAGAACTCTGTGCTATTTTCAGGGCTCTTCAGGCTTGGCATCTGTTAAAGAGAGAACCATTCATTCGTTTTCAGACAGACAATATCACAACTGTGGCATATGTCAATCATCAGGGTGGGACTCGCAGTCCTTTAGCTATGAAAGAAGTATCTTGGATACTTTCTTGGGCGAAATCCAACTCCTGTCTAATTTCAGCGATGCATATCCCAGGTGTAGACAATTGGGAAGCGGATTATCTCAGCCGTCAGTGGTCTTTCCTTCAGATGTATTTTGTCAGATTGTACAGATGTGGGGTCTTCCAGAAATAGACCTGATGGCTTCCCATCTAAACAAGAAAATACCCAGGTACCTTTCCAGGTCCAAGGATCCTCAGGCAGAGATGGTGGATGCATTAGCAGTTCCTTGGTTTTACCAACCTGCTTATATTTTTCCGCCTCTAGTTCTTCCTCCAAGGGTGATTTCCAATATCATAATGTAACAATCGCATGTGTTTCTGATAGCACCAGCATTGCCTCACAGATTTTTTTTTTGCGGATCTTGTCCAGATGTCAAGTTGTCAACCTTGGCCACTTCCTTTAAGACCAGACCTTCTGTCTCAAGGGCCGTTTTTCCATCAGGATCTCAAATCGCTGAATTTGAAGGTATGGTAATTGAACGCTTATTGCTTAGTCATAGAGGTTTATCTGACTCAGTGATTTATACTATTCTACAGGCTCGTAAGTCTGTTTCAAGGAAGATTTATTATCGGGTTTGTAAAACCTATATTTCATGGTGTTCTCATAAAATCTCTTGGCATTCTTTTAGAATTCCTAGAATTTTACAGTTTCTACAGGTTTATCTGCAAGTACTTTGAAGGGAAAAATCTCTGGTCTTTCTGTTTTATTTCATAGAAAGATTGCTAAGCTTCCTGATATTGACTGTTTTGTTCAGGCTTTGGTTCATATCAAGCCTGTCATTAAATCAATCTCTCCTCCTTGGAGTCTTAATTTGGTTTTGCAGGCTCTTCCTTTTGAGCCTATGCATTCTTTGGATATTAAACTACTTTCTTGGAAAGTGTTGTTCCTTTTGGCTATCTCTTCAGATAGAAGAGTTTCTGAATTGTCTGCTCTTTCTTGCAAATCTCCTTTTCTGATTTTTCATCAGGATAAAGCTGTTTTGCTGACTTTGTTTAAATTTCTTCCTAAGGTTCTGAATTCTAACAACATTAGTAGGGAAATTGTTGTTCCTTCTTTGTGTCCTAATCCTAAGAATGCTCTTGAACGATCTTTACAGTCTTTGAATGCTGTAAGAGCTTTGAAATACTATGTCAAAGCTACTAGACTTCTAGTTTATTTGTTGTTTTTTTCTGATTCCAGGAAAGGTCAGAAAGCCTCTGCCATTTCTTTGGCATCTTGGTTAAAGATTTTGATTCACAAAGCTTATTTGGAGGAGGAGCAATCTCCGCCTCAGAGAATTACAGCTCATTCTACTAGATCAGTTGCCAATTCTTGGGCTTTTAAGAATGAAGCTTTGGATCAGATTTGCAAATCAGCAACTTTGTCTTCTTTGCATATATTTACTAAATTTTACCATTTTGATGTATTTGCTTCTTCTGAAGCAGTCTTTTGTAGAAAGGTTCTTCAAACAGCTGTTTCAGGTTGATTCTTCTGCTTATGATTTAAGTTTTTTTCTTGAGATTTATGAGAAAAAATTATTTTTGTTTGGATTCAATTTCTCAGTGGAAATAGCTGTTTTTATTTTATCCCTCCATCTCTAGTGACTCTTCTGTGGTCTTCCACATCTTGCGTATTTCTATACCATACGTCACTAGCTCATGGACTCTTGCAAATTACATGAAAGAAAACATAATTTATGTTTATTTATATTTAACTTACCTGATAAATTAATTTCTTACATATTATCAAGAGTCCATGAGGCCCACCCTTTTTATGGTGGTTTTGATTTTTTGTATAAAAGCACAATTTTTTTCCAGTTCCTCTTTTTGTATGCTTTTTTACTCCTTTTTTGTTATCACCTCACTACTTGGCTATTCGTTAAACTGAGTTGTGGGTGTGGTGGGAGGTGTATTTATAGGCATTTGAGGTTTGGGAAACTTTGACCCTCCTGGTAGGAATGTATATCCCATACGTCACTAGCTCATGGACTCTTGCCAATATGAAAGAAATTAATTTATCAGGTAAGTTCTTACATAAATTATGTTTTCTAGGACCAGGGACCATTTAAGACTGCAGCTTTAAGATTCTCTCTCTCCTGCTGGACTCTGGCATATACAGTCTTCAAGCGCTTGGAGAACTGAATTCACACACATTTGAAATACAGTGTAAAAACAGCTCTGTTCATTTTAGAAACACATAGGAACTGATTTATGAAAGTCGAGCGGACATGATAGGATGTAGCGTATCATGTCCGCCGCACATCGATAAATGCCGACAGCATACACTGTTGGCATTTATCATTGCACAAGCAGTTCTGGTGAACTGCTTGTGCAATGCCACCCCCTACAGATTTGTGGACAATCGGCCGCTAGCAGGGGGTGTCATTCAGCCTGATCATATAGGATCGGGCGTATTGATGTCCGCAGCCTCAGAGCAGGCGGACAAGTTATGGAGCAGCAGTCTTAAGATGAAGGCTTGCACAGAAACACAGGCATTAAGCTACATTCGGAGCTTGATAATTCGGCCCCATGGAGTTTATATACTATTCAGACATACATTTTATATTTATATTTATATAATAATAATTTGCGATTTATATAGTGCGTTTCTCCCTGTGAGACTCAAAGCACTTTACAAATATACCAACATAAGACATAAAAGTTAGGAGTTTCTGAAGGTCAGATAAGCGGATTGAATGCCTGATGGAAGAGGTGGGTCTTTAGCTTTTTTTAAAAAGTCTGTAAGGACGGTGCCTCTCTGATTGCGCATGGTAAAGAGTTCCAGAAAGTAGTGGCAGAATGCTCTGGAGCCTGAGTTTGTCCTTATTCTTGGCACTGAGAGGAGGGATGTGTTGGCTGACCTAATAATCCTTAACTCATTCTTAAGGTTGAATAACAACAGATGTATCCTACTCAGTGTTTCTTATATCTTTAGGTCTAAAAGTAGATTTGACTTTACAACAAAAAAATAGGAATCCTGAAATACACACTTGTAATATATAGTTCTCCTTTTGCCTTTGCCTGTGTGGTCAACATTTCTTGCATGTGGCTAGAGAGTTCAACAGTACATGTAAAATATTTATACAGAGTTCATGATTAACAACAAATTATAGTATTAAGTTTGATACAATAAAGATACTTAATATAAAGTTATAGTTAAAGGTAAATAAGGATACATACTTATAAGATATAAAGTATAACATAATATACATAATATAATATTCTTACATTGCCCCAGATAAAATTGTTATCTGGCTCTGATGCCAGATTGTCTTGACCTTGGCCTTGTTTCTTTCCTGGTACTTCAAAGATAAAACTATTACCTGGATCTGATCCATGGAACTGTATACTGACCATGGCCTATTTCTTTTTCCTGAGTTTCTACCAAACCTATCTCTTTCTCTGAGGGTTCTTCATGTCAGCTTTCAAGCACTTCCCTGTGACTATTATCTGCTCTGTGCCACATCTACATTTGGAGCTAGTCACAGCCAGGAGTTTTCCAGAGTCTATACTCGGCTATACCTAAATCCTACCTCATTCTCTGAGTCATTTCTGACTAGGACACTAATTCGAGTAGTGTGACGCAAGGGGGTTTAGCCAGTACCCATAATGATTGCCAGTCAAGGTGAGGAAATCACAGAACCATCTGATATTGGCACAAAGGGGTTCAACAATTGCTCTTTGTTAATGTTAGCCAATGGGAGAAAGGAAGGTAGCATCTCTGATCTGTGTTACTAGGAGCAGAAGAGATAAAAATACAGCTCTGATACGTCATATTCTAAATTTAGAGGAATACAAATCAGTTTATATTCAAATGACAGCAATATGGGATACATATGTTGCTTGTAAATTTCAATATCTGATGTTTAGCTTTGAAACAGCATCCTAGCTAAAGAAGGTTGTATATGGATGCTTTTTGTGTCTGTCATAATTTGGCTAAGGTCTTAAGGTGGCAAGAATAAGAGACTACAGAACAGATGTATAGTATATATGGGCAAACAAAGTGCAATATGGAAAACAAGCTCTTATACTCTGACATTTATTAGAAGTTATCTACTGTGGTTTAACGAAAAGAGAAAAATGTAAGATATTTATGTTTGCAATGTTTACGATTTCTTTCTTATGTATCCTTGATGTTTTCAATAAAGTTGATCTTAAATTTTATATATATATGAGTGTGTTAGCGGCACAGAAGATTTAAACCACTGCTTCATGTGTATAACTCCAAATCTGATATGTCTTTTCTATCAGTCATTATTATGTCTTGCAAAATATAAGCTTGACAGAGACATCCAGTGGATGAGAAAGTGGTTACTAAGGCTGGACCATGCTACAATTTTTTTATACACCTTATATTGTACTGTATGTGTATCTGCTTCACATGCAGAACCTGCATAGTGAGATAAACATTACTCAAGATAAAATTTGCCTTTATAAAATTATTTGAGGAACCTCATCATACTGGCAAGACTTATTAGATCATGGCCTGAACAGAGAGCTTTAGCTCATCAGACTCTTAGGGGCCCATTCATCAAGCTCTTCAGACTCGCCAGAAACACAAGTTATGAAGCAGCGGTCTAAAGATCGCTGCTCCATAACCTGTCCGCCTACTCTGAGCAGGTGGACAGACATCGCCGGAATTCAACCCGATCGAGTATGATCGGGTTGATTGACATCCCCCTGCTGGTGGCCGATTGGCCGCGAGTCTGCAGGGGGCGTCGTTGCACCAGCAACTCCGTATTCAGCAAGGTCTGGCGGACCTGATCCGCACTCTCGGATCAGGTCCGCCAGACTTTGATAAATTGGGGCCTTACTGTTAACATTACAAAATTGTTATATTCCATTCTTCTTAGAAAAAAACTAAATTGTGAATTAGTATTATTGTTTGTGCAAATGGTAAAGCAATTTTGTTTGAAAAGCAGAATAACATAGTATTATCATTATTATATATATAAAAAATAATAAATACATAGTTGTTTAAAAGAATGTCAGATTGATGTGTTTGCATTTTAATTTTATAAAATGTATATATATCAAACTAATGTACATTGCATACTACAGGGGTCAATTGTTTGACTTCATAAAGAATTACCAGCAGGTGTCAGTGCTGTCTTCGCAAACTGCTTTTTTTGAAGTGTAAAATTAGCTGGTTAACCACTATAAAAAACATGCAGTGATTTTTTATTTGACCTCACTTTACTTACATTTTGTGTTCCAGACCAATAAATCTAAAGTATTGTTTCATCAAATCGAAATGGTACAATCTTAAAATGTTAATGATTTCAGTGATGTTTACTTTTAATGAATATCAAGTCTGCTTTTTAAAAACGTAAAAACTACTTATCCATACCTTGTGAATGTCATAATTCAGAATCTTTTAGTCATAAAGTATACATTTGTGATTTCATCTTAAATCGTGGGACCATGTATATGAATACTGACCTAAAACTTGGCAACAACATTGGGGTAAACATCTGCCTTCCCTTTTGCCATTTCACTAATTACAAATGAATCCATATTTAGGTATTAGCGTGCAGTCATACTATTTAACTTTACTTATGGAAGATCTGAAAACATATTGGGCCAGATTACAAATGGAGTGCTAATTTATTGCATGCCCGCAAACGGGCTAATTCGCCCGTTTACGGGAGTGCAAGAAATAACTAGCCATTACAAGTGGCTGGTTATTGCTACCACAAACTCGGGGTAGCAATTAGCGCTCAGAAAATTAACCAGAGATCAGATATCTGGTTAATTTTCTATATGTCCCCCAATTACCCACAAAATAAAGTGGTGTGTTTTGGTTGTACAAAAAATAAATAAAAAAATAAGCAACTTTATTTTCTAAAAATATAACTGCTAAAAGCAGTTATAAGGGGTTAAAAGTGTCAGGTGTGGGGAGTTAGAAACAAAACAGCACTGAAAAGTGCCTTTACATTGCGGCCTATGGGAACAGTGTTATTACTGTAAATATATATGTATATTCTTATTTACATATATATTTATGTGTTATGTATTATTTACATATATATTTATGTGTTATGTATTATTTACATATATATTTATGTGTTATGTAATATTTACATATATATTTATGTGTTTATATGTACATATTAACACATAAATATATATATGCATATATTCATATACATTTATATTTGCTGTGCAAGTTCTCATGCTGTATCTGATGGCATAAGAACAAGGCTCCCATTGCAGCCTATGGAAGCACACTCTCTTGAGTGTAATGCTTGCATTCAATGTGAACGCAAGACAACGTTCGCATTGCACCTAACTCATAATACCAGCGCACATTTGCTTTAACAGAAGCAATATTTTGCTCAAAACTAGTAATCCGGCCCATTGTTAGGCTTATTCTGTTTTCTACAATCTGCCTTTCTTCTTGTGAACATCACTACCCATTTGATAATGCTTCCTGAATATTTACGGAAGCTTGGTTTTCTAGGTAACCAGTAGTTAAAGGGACATGAAACGCATTTATTTCTTTTAGGATTCAGAACATACAAAGTAAACAACTTTCCAATTTACGTCTATTATCAAATTTGCTTCATTCCCTTGATATCCTTTGCTGAATGAGCAGTAATGCACTACTGAGAGCTAGCTGAACACATCTAGTCAGCCAAGCACAAGAGACAAATGTGTGCAGGCACCAATCACCAGCTAGTTCCCACTAGTGTAGGATATGTACATGTTCTTTTTCAACAATGGACACAAAAAAAGCAAAATACATTTGAAAATAGAAGTTAATTTAAAGTGTCTTCAAAATCCCATGTTCTATCTGAATAATGCAAATTTATTTTTGACTCTCCAGTATTTCAAATGCCAGCCCATTACAATATATTTTAAAAAAATGTTTAACTGTGAGTGATCTGAGGTGTATACTTCCCAACAATCCAGAATCTTACAGAATTCTCAAGGGTTGGGGTGTCTGCCCAACCTACTGCAGCTCCCACAGTCAGGGCTTATGTTCCAGTTTCCAGAAATTGTTCAGGCTCCAGCCTCCCTACTAGCAACTCCACCCAAACCACCCATGACATACCAGCGACCCTGCGCCCACTGGGAGTATAACTGACTTTGTGCATTGATTATTATGCACTGATTTTTTCAGTAGCATAATATTTCATTTAGGCAGTGTTTAAATAGTCAAACTGTTTATTAGGAAGCAAATAGTTTCTGTGTATGAAAATTTTGAATACAATGTTGCGATTTTTTTAACGATACCAAGGGATTCCCTGTGATGGCAGTACTGTTCTGATGAGCGCAATACAAAGCTTGTTCACAGTAGCGCTGTCAGAGTTTTGCCAAATATTGTAGTTAGTTGGCAGCAGTATAGTGTTTTGCAGATGAAGTTGGAGTGGATCCAATATATATATATATATATATATATATATATATATATATATATATATATATATATATATATATATATATATATATAGTCCAAGTAAAGGATAAGCACTCCCAGACCCCAGACTGGGGTAAATATATACCAGGGTGCTGAATCAAAGAATGCATAGTCCAGAGAAAAGACAGCACTCACTGGATTTCCATAAAAAATAAGTTTTATTAGGAAAAGTTAAAAAATGAATGAAGTCCCATGACGTTTCGGTGCCCACTGGCACCTTTATCAAATGGAATCACCCCGCTTGATAACAGATGTAAAGTCCTGACTTGGGTGATTCCATTTGATAAAGGTGCCAGTGGGCACTGAAACGTCATGAGACTTCATTAATTTTTTATCTTTTCCTAATAAAAGTTATTTTTTATGGAAATCCAGTCAGTGCTGTCTTTTCTCTGGACTATATATATACTATATATATATATATATATATATATATATATATATATATATATATATATATATATATATATATATATATATATACACATATATATACATATGTTTAGGTGTATTTGAGTGAGATCTTTCTAAATTTCCTGTATAGTCATTTTGCCTAATGTAACAGTGAGTACCTGTCACCCTCATTTCCCCGTCTCCAGTCGGTGGCATATTAGGTTACCTGTGACCCGTAGATGGCGTCTCCTGTTTCCCAATCCTGAAACTGATTTGCTGCCCTATATTGGCCCCAATTACGCATGTTCGTGACGTCACATCCGGAATTCCGATTTTCTCACTGGGTTTGATCGCTAGCTGCTCCGTGCAGCTACCTCCTTTCAGCTGCTCAATCAGCTCCTTTGCCTTGGACTCAATCCTGGCTTAACCGCACAGTACCTAACAGTAAGTTTTTCGCCAACCGCACGCTCCATACTCTTGCCGTGCCACCTGGCCACTTACACATTTTTTATTCTTTTAGCGGTGGAATGTTTTAACCCTTTGCGTATTTTATACATGCATTACAGTTTTCAGTTAACATTACAGCTTTTTATATAACCATACTTAGTTGTTTCTGGCGGACACCTAGTTCCCCTTTATCAGCTCCACACTACATTCATTTTGGCGTCTTGTTAGCATTTTATTGCATAGTTTTTTCACGCCATTTCCACTTCATTATGTACATGAAATATTTTTGCATGTGTACTTGAATATTTATATATTTTTGTATATCTACCTCTTCATTAATCATATATTCATTTTTCCTCTATTTTATTTACTCGAGTAATTGGTATTAATTACCCCTCCCCTTTTTATACCCCCCACTAATTTTAAATCATTTTTAAATTTTCAATATTAATAAAATGTGTTTTTTTATATATCTTTTGCTTATGAATTTTTCTCATTAATTGTTCAATACATATATCATTTTTTCTATATTTTTCTCTATATTTTTCTGGATATCAGCTTATATAAAAAAGGAATTTCCTTAACTTTTACCCTCTGTCTAAACATACAGAGTGGTAAGAACAGGAGAGTCCCACATACATCCTCTGTTGTCTCACTGTTGCCTAGTTGTTGCCTCACGGTCCAGATTGCATATGATATTTTATATATACTCTCCTATACATTTGGTGTATATATTCCTTCAACTATTCTCTTGATCTTATGTGGTGTACCTGTTTTGTGTCTACACACACCACTAGTATTTCACTCGATGTTGATTGCTGGTCCCTGTGATCCAACAGGTGAGCATTTATTATCATTGATTTGATCTAATTGATTTATTACTCATTTGGGATATTTCTCCTCTTGTATTCTCCCCATCACATGCATATGAGGAACATCTTCTGCAAGCGCTATTAGAACAAACCCTATCCACTATATATATATATATATATATATATATATATATATATATATATATATATATATACATGCATATGTTTAGGTGTATTTGAGTGAGATCTTTCTAAATTTCCTGTATAGTCATTTTACCTAATGTAACAGTGAGTACCTGTCACCCTCATTTCCCCATCTATATATACATATATATATATGTTTAGGTGTATTTGAGTGAGATCTTTCTAAATTTCCTGTATAGTCATTTTACCTAATGTAACAGTGAGTACCTGTCACCCTCATTTCCCCATCTATATATACATATATATATATATATATGTTTAGGTGTATTTGAGTGAGATCTTTCTAAATTTCCTGTATAGTCATTTTACCTAATGTAACAGTGAGTACCTGTCACCCTCATTTCCCCATCTCCAGTCGGTGGCATATTATGTTACCTGTGACCCGTAGATGGAGTCTCCTGTTCCCCAATCCTGAAACTGATTTGCTGCCCTATATTGGCCCCAATTATCCCCCAGCTGCCCTTCTGTTAGCTGTTGCTGTTGGTTTTTCTTATGTCTCTTCTTCCCTCCCTGTCTCTCTCTCCCATTCACTGCTCTTTGTCTCTCTCCTTGTTCTTTATTTCTCCTTACTTAGGGCTAGATTACGAGTGGCGCATGCAAGCAATAAGGGGTTTATTGCAGCTGTTTGTGTGTGTCTGAAGTAACAAAAGTATTATGAGTTTAAAGAAATGTGTTCGCTTGAGCGCCATTCAATTTAATGTGTGTCAGGTTAGTGCGACTTCAGATTTCTGGTTAACCATTATGCAAGACAAAAAAGTTGCACAAAACATAAAAAATACACTGTAAAGTACAGTTACACTCATATTAACACTGATAAAAATTATTTATTTAACGGTGATACAATACAAAACAAGACACAGCACAAAATTTAATAAACAAATACAAGGGGAATTGAGGGCCCTATTCCCGTGGGAACTTACAATCTACTATAGATGGGTAGGAGGGTGAGAAACAGAAGGTGAGGACTGCAAAGGTGAGAATGTACAGAGTTAGATGAGGGCGATTTTTTAGGTAAGTGTTATTAATTTGTTATTGATTTAGGTGATAGGCTTTCCTGAACAAAAAGGTCTTAAGGGAGCGTTTAAAGGAGGAGAGGTTAGGGAAAAGTCTGACATCTTCAGGAACTGCCTTCCAGAGTGTTGGTGCCACACAAGAGAAGTCCTGCAGCCTAGCATGTGAGGAAGTGATGGTAGAAGATGAAAGGAGCAGCTCATTGTTAGATCTTAGCGGGTGGGTTGGAGTATATTTGTTGATGAGTGAGTACAGGTGGGGGGCAGCATTGGTAAGGGATTTGTAGGTCAGGGTGAGAAATTTGAATTTAATTCTGCTGTGAATGGGAAGCCAGTGAAGGGACTCACAGAGAGGTGCAGCAGATACAGAGCGTCGGAGAGTGGGATTAGCCTACCAGAGGCATTTAGGATGAATTGAAGGAGAGAGAGGTGGAAGAGAGGAAGGCCAGTTAGTAGGTTATTACAGTAATCGAGTCTGGAAATTACCAGGGAGTGGATAAGCTGTTTAGTAGTTTCAGCGCTCAGAAACAGACACATTGTGGAGATATCGCGTAAGTGGTTGCAGGATGAAGAGAGCAATTGGATGTGGGGTATGAAGGACAGATTGGAGTCAAGTGTAACTCCCTGGCAGTGGACTTGGGTGATGGGGAGATAGTAGTGTCTCCAACAGTGATAGAAAGGGTAGAAGGAACTCAGTTTTGGACATGTCAATTTTTAGATAGTGAGAGGCCATCCAGGAAGAAATGCCAGATAAGCAGTTGCTGATGTGGAAAAGGACAGAAGGAGAAAATGCCGGGGAGGATAGGTAGATAGGTAGATCTGAGTGTCATCAGCATAGAGGTGATATTTGAAGACATAGCTATTGATAAGTTTACCCAGTGAAGAAGTATAACTAGAGAAGAGTAGAGGACCATGAACAGAGCATTGATGTACTCCAGCATACAGAGGCAATGGAGAGGAGGAGATGCAAGCAAATGAGACAGAAAAGAACCTATTAGAGAGATAAGAGTGGATCCAGTAGAGGGCAGTGTCACAGAGCCCAAGAGAGCTGAGAGTCCATAGGAGGAGGGGATGGTCAACGGTGTCAAAGGCAGCAGAGAGGTCATTTAGATAAGTATAGAGTAGTGGCTGTTGTTTTTAGCAGAAATAAGATCGTTAGTAACCTTGGTGAGGACAGTCTCAGTTGAGTGTTGGAGACGGAAGCCAGATTGCAGGGGGTCAAGCAATGATTTAGAGGAAGGAATTGGGTTAGGCGATCAAAAACTAGTTTTTCCAGTACTTTTGAAGCTAACGGAAGCAGTGATAGGGGGTGGTAGTTTGCAGGAGAATTAGGGTAGAGAGAGGGTTTTTTGAGGATAGGGGTGACCATTGCCTGTTTGAAGGAAGATGGGAATGAACCGGTATTAAGATATAGGTTGGATATGTGAGTAAGTGTGAGGAGTGAGGAAGACAATAGGGAACCCACTACATTGTCAGTGGTTGGGAGGAGCGTGCAGGGAGTGGCGGAGGGTTGACCGAGTAGGGGGGGGATGGAAGATTGTAGTCTTGTGTTGGGATGTTGCTTCGGATGGTGTTTTGTTGAAAAAGTAGTCTGCCTGGTCTTGAGCAATAAAGACAGAGGAAGGGATGGTGCAGGTGGGTATAGGAGAGAGTTGAAAATGGAGAAGAGTCGTTTAGGGTTTGAGCAGTGAGTAGATATAAGAAGTAGCATTGCTTGGCTAAGTGAAGGGCAGATGTGTAAGATTAAAGAATTAACTTATAGTAGAGGAAATCAGGTTCAGAGCAAGTTTTCCTCCAGGCAGGCTCATATTTTTATATATATATATATATATATATATATATATATATATATATATATATATATATATATATATATATATATATATATATATATATATATATATATATATATATATAAGTACATTGGAGCCCTTTGCAGTCAAGTAGCTGAAAACATGTAAAATCATATTTATGCAATATTCATATTTAATATATTTATGCTTTGCTGTGTATTTACTGTAAATATTTCACATTCCAATGTTCTTCACGCAGGGGAATATGTGCTAAGTATTTTAAAATAGATATTCCTAAACATATATCTATCTGTATAAATCTATACCTATATATAAACATATACATACATACATGATTATACATGTATGAATGTATGTATCTATACATGTATATATATATTCTACCAAAAAACATCACATATAACATAAAACATTATGAGTAAGGGTGTTACTTTTCATTCTCCACTGGACTCTACGGAAGAATACGTTAACGTGTTTGTGATATTCGAAGTCCGGCTTTCTGCGTGCATCGGGTAATCACTTTTGTCTTGTGATTTTCTTTATATTTATTTTAATATAAAGCTTGGACCTAACTATGGGGTTAACCCCTTAGAAAAGTTTATCTAATGATTTTTTAACAGAAAACCACCATTAAATGGGGATCTTTGTAGAGAAATCATTTGATGCACTTTTCTAAAGGATTGTGATCTTCCCCTTAGTCATTAAAGATGTCACATGACTAATAATAATCATTTCTATTATTGACCACTGAGCATTTTGTATTGGGCGACAAACACCAGGTTCTTGCACCTGGGCCTTCTATACATCAGTGCTGCCATTGCTAGGCCCATAAAACTTTGGTTAACTTCTATGCAAACATCCTATTGATCTGTATTCCATATAATAATCCTTTATTTTTCTTTGGATGTCAATAGTCAACCTTATTTTTAATTTTTTGCTGCAAACTTTTATAAACCTTTCTAATTACTACTGTTATTCAGCTGACTGAAATATCTGTTTTATATCAAAACTGATTTTTTTTTTTTGTCCTTCAGAATACTGAAAACTTGCAGATATTTAACAGTAAAATTTTAGTTAACAGTTTTAAATATGATACTGAACATTTACCCTATTAAAATGTTCTGTTACTGGCAGGGTTATGGGCTAAAATGCACAATATTTATTTTAAAATCTTCTGCTTAGCAACATAAAGCAATAAATATGTCATTTGCATTACTCTTAGCTCAAATCATTAAACTTTATTGTTTCCGATGCTGTCTGTTTTTTTTTTTATTCATATTTTGTCCTAGGGGTAAGTTCATGATTTTTTTCCTTTCCTGACCAGTGCTCATTTGTTCAAAGATAAAGTTTGATGGTCTGCATGTGTTGGATATGTTTTGAATTTCTTCTGTTATCCCAAGACAGGCCTCAAGGATTTCATTACTTTCCCTCCAGTTGGATTCTTTTAGCATTTACAGTGCCACCACTATATTAATTTCTATGTAGGATTTTACGAGTTGAAACGAGCGGCGAAGACCAAATATATATATATATCTGTATATGCATTGTATGGTTTCATTTATATACAAAACAGTATTATTAGTTTTGTGGTTATAGAGTTAGTATAGGATACTTTAAAAAGAACAGTTTGAAAAGATAGATTTTTTTTCTGTTAGCTAGTTTTAATTACTATTTTTAGTGAATTACAAAACAAATCAATTTAATAGAGTTTAAGTTTTGTGCTGAATTAACCATTATGCAAGTGACTTCATTTGATGAGACCTAGCCCATGCTTTGAAAAGTGCATCTCTTTGTGCTGGTGACTGGGGTAGACAATGGTGCCTGATATAGTCTTTTGAAAAATGCAAAAAGAAAATGCTTTAATGTGTTAGAGCATGTTAGAGCTGCACAGTTGCTAGCATATAACTATACTAGCATATAACTATTCTAGCATATAACTATTCTAGCATATAACTATACTAGCATATAACTATACTAACATATAACTGTACTAGCATATAACTATACTAGCATATAACTATAATAGCATATAACTATTCTAGCATATAACTATTCTAGCATATAACTATACTAGCATATAACTATTCTAGCATATAACTATACTAGCATATAACTATTCTAGCATATAACTATTCTAGCATATAACTATACTAGCATATAACTATTCTAGCATATAACTATACTAGCATATAACTATTCTAGCATATAACTATACTAGCATATGACTATACTAGCATATAACTATACTATCATATAACTGTACTAGCATATTCTATAACTACAGACAGGGCCGGTTCAAGTATTTTTGGTCACACAGGCGAGGATACATTTTGCCTTCCCCCCATTATATACCATACCATTGCTGGTTTTTACAAAATGTTACAAAGATGTTCTAAAAAATAAATAAAAAGAAAATTATTTTACCTATAATTATAGAAAATATAATTTCTCATTACCCCATAAAATCATACTGTTAATCTGATTTATATAATAGTTAATTGATTATTTTACAGTTATTAATTAGTACATCACAAGATGCTAGTGACACAGAGCACATCTCTAAACTTACACAAGCACCAAAAAAGGTTTAAAAAACAAAATATATATTATATATAAATGTGTATATATATATATATATATATATATATATATATATATATATTATCTATATCTATATCATACCTAATCATAGATAATAAAAACCACAGGCTAGCAGAGAGAGCCCAGGTAACTCACTTTACAAATCAACTGGCTATTTATTTACAAGGTAACCATGCCAACATCCTGTACACTTTCAATCCTACAATAATGCAGAAATTGTTTTGTTAATATAAAGTATAACATAATAGCTAGAAACATCTAACTCCCAATAATCACTTCCAATGCTAAGTGCAGCAGCAAAGGAAGCATTTCTATTGCCACTGAACACAATAATTACTGCCAGGGGTGGCTGTGCTGGAAATTAGTTTCTCTTGTCAATATCAAGCATGGGCTCATATTGCTGCTCAGATATTGAGCAAATACAGCTTCCTTATTTACTTCCCCTCCACAAATTTCCCCTGATAAAGCTCTGCTATAAAAAATTGAAGCAAGGTAGCCCATGGAAATGATCACTGTGATACTGTGCACGGTCGGTAATCTCTGTAATTGTATTGTTAGTATATTTACTGTTGTGTGGTATTTACTGCGTCTTCATCAAACAACTGGATTGTCACTGCATGTCTGCAGTTTGGGGAGACTCACCGGTAAAACTTATTGTCCTCCCGCTCCCAGTCAGAGTTCCTGAAATCCGGCGCTGGTCCCAAGTATCCGGGAGTTTACATGCACCTGCGTGGGTGGGTGGGTCCGGGTCGGTGTGCTGGGTGGTATTGGTTGGTCGGGAATCGGACCATAGGAGGTATGCCATGCGCTGCAACGGTGCACTTTTACCCAATTTGCATTATAAATGAATGCAAATTGGCTGAGCCTGAGCCAAAAAAGATAAGGGAGTGGGGCATAAAAATAGAAATAAAAAATTAGTCACAAGCCTGCCACAGGTGTTACGGGGATGTTCCCTTAGCCTCCTCCTGTTGTGTCATCATTATACACCTTACATAGATCCTCTGGTGTTACTCACACAGTATTGGATAGGCTCTCTACTGGACGCAGTCTATTTCTGCAGCTGTGGGTAAGAACGGTAGAGTGGGGGCATCTAAAGGTAAATTAATAGATTCATGCACTTGCATAGCCTGCAGGCTATTAGCGGGTACACTATTCACAGGGTACAACATAGCCAGGGTACATTGTAATATACAGGATAGTATATAGACATGGCACTTTATACACTAGACTTTTTTACCTAAGCAGTCTAGTTTTTTTTTTTTATACCTTTATTTATTCTCACTCAAAAATCATATACAATAATCATCAGATAAGGAAGTCAACAGCATGATAACAAAACAAAACAGAGAGAGAAAGACAAAAAAGGGCACAAACATAACTTTAGTGCATATCTTGCAATAATAACATAAAACATGTTTGTCTATATGTCACAATTTGAACCTTATTTTGAACTATACCTGCTACATGACCTCCTACAATAGCAGTTGAGATATTTTCTAATTCATAAAAAAAATATAATAAAACAACACAAATAAACACAAAAAAAAAAAAAAGGGGGGGTTCCTTCCTCTCGCTCAGCAGCCCCCCACCCACCGTCCCCTACCCTACCTCTCTAAAATTTGAAACCCACATTGGTGGAAATTCATTCAAGACTACCAAGTCAGCAAAACATTTGGAGCTAAGAAAAGGGTTAAGAATATGTTTTTGTATAGCAAGCGAATAGGATTTAATTATTGGTAACCATGTATGAATAAATTTTGCTATTTTCTTTTCAGAGGCTAATCTTTTATAAAAAGATTCAAATATTATATGTGTTTGAATCTCTTTAAGGAATGCCCCCATAGAGGGCGCTTCTTGGGCCAGCCAATTTTTAATGATGAGAAATCTTACTATTAAAATAGAGATTTTAACCACATATTGAAAATGCACTGGCATATCCTTGGATAATTCAAAGAGAAATATCTGCTCTGGAGATATTTGCCATGATTCTTTAAATATCTGGGTAATCCAATACTGGATTTTTTGCCATAACTGAAATATTTTAGGACAAAGCCAAAAGATGTGTAACATATCCGCTTTAGGGTACCGGCAGCGATTACAAACAAAAACCTGGTTAGGGAAGAAACGTGACATCTTGAAAGGTGTCAGATAATAATTATTAACAAGTTTAAAATGTGACTCTTTCCAGCTTGTAGGAATAACACATTTATCCAAAGAATCAAAACTCTGCTTAATGGTGTCTGCCTCGCACCTAGGCAATATCTTCATCCAACTATTACATAAATTCTCTAACACAGGCAAGCTTTGTTTAGCCAACAACAGATCATATAATAAAGAGATAGATGTATTACCATTCCTAAATTTATTAATACAGATGCCGAGGTCTGCCCATTTATCCACTGCGTCCATAGCGAGATTCTGTTTATAGCAAAAATGAGCTAGCTGGAGATATGCAAAATCATTACTCCTATCCAAGCCATATTGACTAAAGAGGGTTTCTCGCGGAAGCATTTCCATGTTTTCATTAAGTGCTTGGATTACATTAATAAGCCCTTTCTCTTCCCATAATCTGAACATTTTATATTGGCACCCTGGCTTAAAGTCTGGATTCCCAATTATAGGTAAGAATTTCGAAAAGTGTGGTTCAATTTGCATGATATTACAGAACCTTTGCCACACTATAACAATATTTTTAATTGTAATCATTGATCTAACCTTAGATGTAAGTGACTTTAAAGTACAATGTAACAAAGCTTTTAAAGCAAAAGGTTGTATAAGAAAACTTTCTATATCAATAGTTGCAAAATTATTAGAATCTGTAATCCAATCTAACACTATTTTAGCTAACGTAGCCAAATTATAAAATCGAAGATTGGGAAGAGCTAAGCCTGCCGCGTTACGCTTCTGCATAAGTTTATTTAAAGAAATACGTGGGTTTTTTCCTCCCCATATAAACCTGGATACAGATCTTTGAAAACACTGTATATCTCTATTGGCAAGCAGTAGAGGTAGATTCTGTAATGGATATAAAATACGTGGAAGCATAATTGATTTGATTAAATTAATTCGAGCAGAGCTAGATAGAGGAAAGGCGGCCCAGAGCTCTAGATCTTTCTTTGCCTTCTCTAAAATTGGATGAAAATTTAAATTATACCATTTTTGTGGATTTTTATGCAGTATGATACCTAAATATCTAAAGGACTCTACTATTTTAAAAGGATGAGACTGACAGCTCGCCCTAAATTTATTTACCCATAGAAGTTCACTTTTTTCAAAATTTATTTTATAGCCGGAGATAGAACTGAATTCGGCTAACATGAATTGAATTAGTGGCATAGTTTGTGGGGTATTCTCACAAACTAGTAACAAGTCATCCGCATACAGTAATACTTTCATCGTATGAGAACCAAAAGAGACCCCCGATAAATTATCCCTCAACCAGATTGCGAGCGGTTCAAGTGCCATATTAAATAGTAGAGGGGATAAAGGGCATCCCTGCCTAGTACCCCTTTCGAGTGTTAATTTTGGTGACAGAGTATCATTAACTATAAGATAAGATATCGGAGAATCATATATTTTGCGGACAAAGAGCATAAATTGATCCTTTAAACCAAATTTTTCCATAGCCTGAAATAAATAACACCAAATGATCGAATCAAACGCTTTTTCTGCGTCAAGCGTAAGTAGTGCGAGATCGGTAGACCTCTTGCTCAATTTACTCTTTTCCAAATTCCTGAAATAGTCTAATAATAAAGTAACCTTACGGATATTTTTTAGTGAACTCCTGGCAGTCATAAATCCCGTCTGATCGGGATGTATAATATGTTCTAACCCTTTAGCAAGCCTAGTCGCGATAATAGAAGTTAAAATCTTATAATCACTATTCGCTACAGAGATCGGTCTATAAGAGGCCGGATTTTCTGCATCTTTATTTTTTTTCAGGATTAAAGAAATATTAGCCACCGCAAAATATTTAGACATAGGATTATTAGAGCAGAAATAGTCATTGTATAATTTTTCCAACAAAATTTTAATTTCATCTGCTAAGATTTTATAATATTCTGCGGGTAACAAATCCGGGCCCGCCGCTTTGCCCTTTTTCATTTTTTCTATTGCTTTGAGAATTTCTTCCCCTGATATCGGTGCATTTAAAATTTTAAGATGTTCAGACGGGATTATAGGCACTTTTATCTTTGTCCATAATTTTTCTAGGTTATCTATATTGATATTGACCTTATTATAAATTTTCTTATAAAATGCATGAAAAACTTGACTAATGTTTTCCGAATCTAAATATCTATTGCCTTCTGTTTTGATTGCGGGTATAAAATTCCGGCTCTTTCTATTTTTAACTAACCTAGCTAAGTGTTTGGCTGAGCAGCCAAATGAACCTTTAAATTGAATATTAAGTTTTACCTCCTCCCGATAAGACTTTTGCTTTAACATAATATCACGATCTTTTCTGGCTGCACAATATATTTCCCAGTTTTCTTTGGATCTCTCATTACAAAATTTTCTATAAGCGTTCCTTATCCTATTAGCAGCTTGAATTTCACTTGCCCTATTTTTTTTATTCCAGGCGTATAAATACGCCTTGATTTCCCCTCTTAACACGGCTTTAGAGGCCTCCCAGAAAGTCTCAATTTTATTAAAGCTGGCAATATTAAAGGAGACGTAATCTTTCCATTTCTGCTTTAACCAAAGAGTAAATCTAGGATTATTTACCCAGAAACGAGGAAAGACGAAATTTTGAGAGCCATTTTTAGTTCTTGTCAGGGCAGGAAAAATTAGAGAGATAATGGCATGATCCGATATTTCTATATCATTTATCCGAGGAATTATATTCATGATAGAGAGTGATTCTGAAACAAATAAGAAGTCAATCCGAGAAAACGTTTTATGGGACTTGGATTCACAAGTGTAGACCTTAGCATCTGGATTATTAATCCTCCAAATATCAAACATCTTAAGTTTAGAAAGAAAAGATTTAAAAGTTTTTGCAATCCTATTATAATCATGCATCTTTTTCTTTGATAATCTATCCAGCTCCGGAACAGGGGACATGTTAAAATCACCTCCAATTATGAGATTCTGACCCTTAAAAGGATATAATTTTATTTTTCATTTTTCCCAGAATAGAGGGCTATGTATATTAGGGCCATAGAGATTGCATAGTACAAAGCGAACACCATTAATTAAAACTTGAGCAATAATGTATCTAGCTTCCATATCCAGGTCTGTATTGATGACTTTAACCTCTAGATCTTTATGAAATAGAATTGCCACTCCAGCCTTCCTGTTTCTGACCGGTGTAGCTATTAGATCACCTACCCACTTCATCTTGAGTTTAGGCAATTCCACTTCAGAAAGATGTAGCTCTTGCAGGAATACCACATCCGGTTTATGTTTGGCTAAACATTTAATTATAAGTTTACGCTTTCTTGGCGAAGATACTCCACCAACATTCCATGACAGGAAGTTCACATTTTTACTCTGATTAAAACTCATCATCTCTTCTCTATTTTGAGTAGCATTTTTACTGTCAATATCAAGCCGTTAAATCATGGAGAGGGGGCAGAAGGGAGGTGAGGGAGGGCGGAAAAAAGAGGAGAGGAAGAGGGGAGGAAAAAAAACCCCAAAAAAAAACAAAAAACCAACACACCAAAAACACTCTATACAAAAAAAACATAAAATCCCAACATCGTCTAAACGACGTGGGCACCGCCATAAGGACCATTTAAGGAAAAATATACAGAGCATATCCTTGTCATTATGGAATATCTGGAGTGAACAGATTATACTCAATCTTTGTGATAATACGCAAGACTTAGCTACAGAAAAGGCATACATAAGATATCTTTAAATATATGGGCATCACCCAACCGATGAATAATATGAACCACCCTTTCAGATCTATTTGTTCATAGAAGAAATATATTCTTGTACCTCTGTAACATTATTAAAGGTGTACCTGTTTTCATTATCCTCTAGGACAATCTTAGCAGGGTATATAAGTCGGGCTTTTAAGCCCTTATTGATGAGTTGTGTACAATAAGGTGACATAATTTTTCTTTTAGCAGAGGTTTCAGTGGAGAAATCCTGGAACAATAGTACTTTCTTATTACCTATCAAAAGTGTATCCATTTTCTTATAGAGTCTCATGAGTTCTATCTTATCCTGAAATTTAAGTAATTTAAAAATACACATTCTATCTCTGTCAAACCCCTTATTTTTATTTTTTGGGCCGATTCTGTGAGCTCTTTCAACTGCTAGAGGGAGGTGCTGAGGAGGTAATCCTAAGGCTAGTGGGAGTGTGTTAGCGGTAAAATTCAATAAATCCTCGTACTCAGATGATTCAGGTAGCCCTACTATTCTAATATTACTACGCCTGGAACGGTCTTCTAGGTCGTCCAGGCGATTCTGTAAATTACAGATTCTAGATTCATGTTTATGAATTTGATTATCCTGATTATTAACTAAGTCCTCCAGATCAGAGATTCTGGTCTCCGCCTCTGTTAATCTATTAGCGAAGTGTCTTACTTCAGAAGATAAAGAGGATATCTCTAAGGAGATACTTGACAAATCCTGTTTAATTTCTGCAAATTGGGGTGTGAAGTATTCTGAGAGTTGAGTCATTAAAGGTTGCATATTTAACGTTGAAATATCCCCCTCAGCAATAGAGTCTAGACTGGTGTCTGTATTCCTAACTTTCCTATCCCTATCCCTTATTTTTGCAGGCATAGTGAGTGAAGTGGTTTTAGCCTGCGTGATAAATCTATCCATGTGCTAATGCACCGTGCAATAAAAAAAAAAAAAAAAAAAAAAAAGGATTTTTCTCTCTTTTTTTTTTTAGATTAAACACAAATATCAACACGCTAAATGCCAATTACATGACCCGTTAGGTATAAAACACAAACCTTAATGGTGTAATACAAAACAAACAAACAATGTATCCAATTAAATCAACATTGATCCCTTACATGTGTGTATTTATATACAAGGAGGAAGAAAAAAAAGAGAGGGGAGGAAGAAAAAGTTTCCCCTCTCTCTTCTTCTCCCTCTAGAGTGACTAATGTCTTGTAAGAACCAGCAACAATTAACTGATATCTCTCACAAGACTACTACTAAGTAAATGCAGCAGAAATTACATTCTATTACATAGATGTGTATAGGAAAAAAAGCATGACCTCTTTTCCTGTGCAGTGAGGAAAAAAAAACAAAAAAGAAAAAGGAAAAAGAAACCAAGGGAAGAAAAGCAGGATATATATCAAGTCCAGATCAACAGCTTCTCTCACATAAAATGATTATGTTAAATAAAGAACTGCTTGAAACGTCTGTGTTTTTTTTTTTTTTCTTTTTACTCCTTCAATTTATCCTCTTCTTATGGAGCAAGGTTATTAAAGTAAAGCACTTAAGTTTTTACCCTGAGTTTAACTTTTTCACCGTCCTCTCAATACCGTTCACAGACAGAGATGGCTTTAGACCTCCTTATTTAGCAAAGACAAACAACCCAAATGATGATAGCAAATAGCTGTCCCTTAAATAAATTGCAAACAGCATGAAAATTTCAGTGCAGCTTAGCGTCCAGAACACTTTATCCAAATTTTTATGTAGCTGACAAGATATTTTATCCAAAACTTGTTTAGTAACTGAGAACCAGGATTTTAAATTAGGTGTTTAAATATCTCCCCATATGGAAACACTCATGTATACTTGCGGCTTTCAGAAGTGAAGATGGAACTTGCTTCAGAGAATAAAAAGCACTCTTAAACGGACACTGCTTAGTGGGCAGCAATATGCCGGGGTATAACTTCCTCTACCAGGCAGGGCTAGCTGGCTCTAAACGAAAGGCCCAGGAGCTTGCGTCTTCAGATCTCAACCCACAAGGCTCAGCAGACAGATACTGGACACCTCCAACCTCTCTCTGCTACAGCTTACCAGCGGGACCTCAGATTCCAATAACGCTCCTTACATCACCTTTGGTAACACTGATATGTAACCAGCAGCACAGCTCCCAAATGGTAGGTTTCCTTTTTTCCCCCGGCAGCTTCTTTCCTTATGCGGCTTGACGAAATCTTTAGCGGACACACCGCTCTTCTCAGAGGATTCCGACACCATCGGCGCCTGTAGCGCCAAATGCCTACATCCAGCCCCAAAAGAAAAGGGCCACGAGGCGGATGGCGGAGGGAGATGGTAGCGTGGTAGGAGCAATACTTCCACCACCACGGAGAAACACAGCCAGCGTGCAAATGCTCCGCCCTCAACCGGAAGTCCCCCCAAAAAAGTTCTACTGAAAGGCAGTCTAGTTGTTAATGAGAGGCTTTGTCTGAGCTAATTTTTATTTTTTAAATTGTTTGGATTTTTTTGTATAGCGCCCCACTCTGTTTTACTTTGTGCACTTCAGTCGTTTTACTTAGCGCTCACTCCTTTAAAAAGATATGTCAGTACTTTTGAATGCACCTCCCTTCTCTTTGCATGGTCCAGCTCTATCCCTCACTCTAGACTTCAGTTAATGAGCACCATTTATTTCTCTGCATCGCAGCACAACAGTTTAATATGGCAGTGTGACGGTTAATCTTTTCCCACCATGATGTGGCTCTTTCTGGCTCTGTTTTATGAGGTAAGGTTCCTCTGTATTCTTGGCGGCCATCTCTGCTCTGAAGTGTTTGGAGGGGGGTAAGTTTTTTATTCTCCACAGAGTTGGAAAATTCATTTTATGGGAGTATAATTTGCTGAATTAATAAGAGGGTTCTATTTTGCTCACTCTTTATGCTTAAGTTTCTGGATCCTTACTGTGCAGGATTCAAATGCTTATTTTCTTTCACTGTCTCCATGTATTTATTTGTTGTTAAACGATAATTATTTGTGGTATTTATCTTATGTTATTTATCAGCAATTCTTTTATTATTATGGAGCATTTTGGAACTGTCCCCAAAAGCATATATTTAGATCCTTAAGAGGGGAGATCCTCTGCTTAATTGTTCACCCATTTTAAGTGTGTTTATTGCAAACTTGTAGCTGTGGTTCCTCCAGCTCAGCTTTGCAATTAATATATGGTTCATTTTATGTATACTAATCAACCTAATACTCTTGCCTCTAAAGGACTCTGTTCTCCCTTTGTCTGTTCTGTGCAAGGGAATTCTTCAGATTTTGCTCCAGGATTGAAAGATTTTGTGTGCCCTATAATTTCTGAGATGTGGGCGGCTGTGTCTCCTCCAAGTAAATGCAAATGACTGTGTCTGACGCACAACCTAAAGTTAGTTTATCTAGTAACTCTGATGCCCAAAAATTCAGATCAGCTGAACACCTTGTTATTTCAGACTCTGTCGTTTCAGATTTGCCTTCTGAAGGTGAACTAATTTCAGATGTTCAGAAGTCTCTGATCAGTATACCAAATTCTTATATTATGTTCAAGCCTGAACATCTTCCCTCTCTACTAAATTAGATTTTATGTACTCTATGGGGCATATGTATCAAGCTCCGAATGGAGCTTGTTGCCCTGTGTTTCTGGCGAGCCTGCAGACTCGCCAGAAACAGCAGTTATGAAGCAGCGGTCACAAAGACCGCTGCTCCATAACCTGTCCGCCTGCTCTGAGCAGGCGGACAGACATCGCCGGAAATCAACCCGATCAAGTACGATCGGGTTGATTGACACCCCTCTGCTGGCGGCCTATTGGCCGCGGGTCTGCATGGGGCGGCATTGCACCAGCAGCTCTTGTGAGCTGCTGGTGCAATGCTGAAAACGGCGAGCGTATTGTTCGCGGTATTCAGCGAGGTCTGTCGGACCTGATCCGCACTGTCGGATCAGGTCCGACAGACCTTGATAACTAGAGGCCTATGTGTTCAGTATTTATCTTTCAGGAGGATGTCTATCAAACCAGAGGTTTTCTGGTGTTGGAAGCTATTGCAAATATAATTATTATGGAATATTCAAACCAGGTATTCATTTTAATATACTGTAGTTTCAAAGTTTAAGAGGATATTTCCTTTACCAGCTTCTAGTATTGAGCTTTGGGAAACTATTCATACGTTTTATGGCACTATCTAACTTTATTTAAGTATACTATTATTCCTTTAGAGGATATTTTTTCTTTTTAAAGATCCAGTGTACCAGAAATTCAAGTCTTTTCATAAAAAAAGGCTTTTCAACAACCAGGTTTTCTGTTCAGGCCAACAATCAGTATCGCTTTTGTGGCTGCAGCCTCTACTCTTTGGTGTCACAATCTATCTGATAATTTATCAGATGATTCTGTAGAGGAAGATTTTCAACATAAGTTGAAACTTTTAAGATCTGCTAATGCCTACATTTGTGGTGCAATCTTTGATATAATCAAGATTAATGCTAAAATGTGGCTTTTCCTGTTCTGACCAAAGGTCCTTGTTGTTGAAATCATGGTTAACTGACATGGTTTCCAAAACTAGTTTTTTTTTATTTCTCCCTTTTCAGGGAAAAATATGGTTTGGGCCTTGTTAACTAAAGTCTAAGAACAAAGGTCCTCTTCACAGAATCAGGAATCTTCCAGATCTTCCTGGATGTCCAATCCAATTTGGGATTAAATTAAGCATCCCATAAAGCTTTATTCCTCTTTCAAATCTGCATAAAGGTGCAGCACCCAACCCAGATCTTTTTTCTAGTAAGGGCAGATTTTACCCTCTTAGGGATGCTTGGTCTCCTTCTGTTCAGTATCCTTGGATTCTTAATAAAGTTTCCCATGGGCACAGAACAGGTGTCAAATCAAGACTTCCCAGAGGAAGGTTTCTTCTGTCTCATATTCCTAAGGATCCTGTAATGGCACATGTTTTTTTTTTCCAATGTGTCTTAGTCCTGGATCATATGGAAATTATATTTCCAGTTCCTGTGTTGGAACTAGGCAAAGGGTTTCACTCAAACCTTTTTATTGTTCTTAAGAAGGATTGGACTTTACAGGCCTTTTTTAATTTTCAAAACACTAAACAAGTTTCTTATGGTTCCTACTTTCAAGATGGAATCATTTTGGGCTATTATGACTCTGGTACAAGTCAATATATGTCCTTGATAGGTTTGAAGGATGCCTTTCTTCATATACCTATGCACTAAGACCTCTACCATTTTTTAAGTTTTGCCTTTAAGGACATGCCCTTTCCTTTTTTTCACTCTTTCATTTGGTTTAGCTTTAGCTCCCAGAATTGTTATCAAGGTTCTGGGAACTCTCTTGTCTGTTACAAGGGCTCAGGGTATTTTGGTGCCTCCATTACTGGACGTTATCTTGGTTCAGGCTATATCTTTAACTTTAGTTGTTTCTCATTCAAACAAACTTTTTTTTTGTTTCTGGAAAGGCAGAGTTGGAGAACCAATGTTCCAAATAATCATCTTTCTTCACATACAATGTTCTCTTTCCCAGGAGTCTTTATTGACTCAATTTCTATGATTCTTTAATGGATCAAAGGTCATTAAGGCTTCTGACTTCTTGTGCATTTCTTCTCTCTCTTTCCAATTCTAAAGTAGCTCTTTGCATGTAAGTGTTAGGCCTGATGATAGCACCGTCAGATGCTATTCCTTTTGCATGGTTTCTCTTGAGACCTTTTCAACTCTGCATTCTACGTCTGTATTGAAAGTACTTGTTTTCAAAGTGAGACAGTATCTGTCTCTAATTTTTTCTCAGGGGGGCATTCCTTTGACCAGCCAACCAGTAATTTAGTCTCAACAGATTCAAGTCTTTTGAGTGAGGGTGCAGTATAGGGGTCCAGGAAAGCACAAGGCATTTAATCTCCTCTAGAGGCAAGATTTTTTTAAAGGGCATGAAACACATTTTTCTAGATTTAGACAGAACATGCGATTTTAAACAACTTTCCAAAATACTTCTATGACAAATTTTGCTTCATTTTCTTGGTATCCTTTATTGAAGGAGCAGCAATGCACTACTGGGAACTAGCTAAATACATCTGTAAGCTGATGACAACAGGCATATATGAGCAGCCACCAATCAGCAGCTAGCTCCCAGCTCCCAAGCCTACCTAAGTATTCTTTTTTAAACAAAAGATGCCAAGAGAACGAAGCAAATTAGATAATAGAAGTAATTTAAAAAGTTATTTAGAATTGTTTGGTCTATCTGAATCATGAATGAAAAATGTTGGGTTTCATGTCCATTAAATTATTTTCAGGATAGCTCCAGTGATTTATCCAGTTTCTCCTTTCTTGGAACCTTAATTTGGTTTTAAAACTTTTGAAAGTCTCTTCTTTTGAGCCTTTGTATAATTTGGTTATTTTTCTTCTGTCTTATTGTTTCTTTTAGCAATATCTTCTGCTAAAAGAGTTTCTTGCAAGCCTAGAAGGATTTAGTTTATCCTTTAATTTTTTTCCCCTCTGGTCCACCCAAAGTCCAGAAGGACTCAGCTGTTAATTTAGCTTCTTGGTTAAAATTCTTGATTCACAAGTCTTACTTGTAGTCGGAAAAGTTTCTCCAAAAATGTAATACAGCATATTCTACTAGATAAGTTTCCAGTTCCTGGGTTTTCAAGAGATTTCTATTAAACAGATATGCAAGGCAACAACATAGTGGTCCTTATATTCTTTAATAAATTCTACTACTTTGATGTTTTTTACTTCTTCTGAAGCAGCTTTTGGTAGGAATTTCCTCCAGGCAGCAGTGTCTGGTAATTAGCGGCTAGATTTAGAGTTCTGCGTTAGCCTTAAAAAAAAGCATTAAGGGATCCTAACGCTGCTGGTATTTAGAGTCAGGCAGGAAAGGGTCTACCGCTCACTTTCTTTCCGCGACTCGAGGCTACCGCAGATCCCCTTACGTCAATTGTGTATACTATCTTTTCAATGGGATTTGCCTAATGCTGGTATTTCGAGTCTTGGAAGAAGTGAGCAGTAGAACCTCTACCGACAAGACTCCAACCTCAAAAAAAAAGTCAGTAGTTAAGAGCTTTATGGGCTAACGCGGGAACATAAAGCTCTTAACTACTGTGCTATAAAGTACACTAACACCCATAAACTACCTATGAACCCCTAAACTGAGGCCCCCCCACATTGCAAACCCTATAATATTTTGTTTTAACCTCTAATCTGCCGCTCCGGACACCGCCGCAACCTACATTATAGCTATGATCCCCTAATCTGCTGTCCCTAACATCGCCGACACCTATATTATATTTATTACCCCCTAATCTGCCCTCCCTAACATCGCCGCCACCTACCTACAATTATTAACCCCTAATCTGCCGCCCCCAACGTCGCCGCTACTATAATAAAGTTATTAACCCCTAAACCTAAGTCTAACCCTAACCCTAACACCCCCCTAACTTAAATATAATTTAAATTAATCTAAATAAATTTACTATAATTAAATAAATTATTCCTATTTAAAACTAAATACTTACCTATAAATAAACCCTAATATAGCTACAATATAACTAAAAGTTACATTGTAGCTATTTTAGGATTTATATTTATTTTACAGGCAACTTTGTATTTATTTTAACTAGGTACAATAGCTATTAAATAGTTAATAACTATTTAACCTCTTAAGGACATATGGCGGAATTTTTCCGTCATAAAACAATTGAGCAAACTGAAAGCTGTGTCCTTAAAGGGTTAATAGCTACCTAGTTAAAATAATTACAAAATTACCTGTAAAATAAACCCTAACCTAAGTTACAAATACACCTAACACTACACTATCAATAAATTAATTAAATAAATTACCTACAATTATCTAAACTAAAATACAATTAAATAAACTAATCTATAATACAAAAAACAAACAAACACTAAAATTACAGAAAAAAAATTACAATAAGTTTAAACTAATTACACCTAATCTAAGCCCCCTAATAAAATAAAAAAGCCCCCCAAAATAATAAAATGCCCTACCCTATTCTAAATTACAAAGTAATCAGCTCTTTTACCAGCCCTTAAAAGGGCTTTTTGCGGGGCATTGCCCCAACATAATCAGCTCTTTTACTTGTAAATAAAAATACACCCCCCCCAACATTAAAACCCACCACCCACATACCCCTACTCTAACCCACCCAAACCCCCTTAAATAAAACACTAACACCCTGAAGATCTCCCTACCTTGAGTTGTCTTCACCCAGCCGGGCCAAATTCTTCATCCAAGCGGAGCAACAAGATGTCCTCCCTCCGGTAGAAGTCTTCATCCAAGCGGGGTCTTCTATCTTCATCCATCCATCCGGAGCGGAGCAGGGCCATCTTCCATACAGCCGACGTGGAGCCATCCTCTTCAACCGATGAACTAATGACGAATGACTGTTCCTTTAAGGGACGTCATCCAAGATGGCGTCCCTCGAATTCCGATTGGCTGATAGGATTCTATCAGCCAATCGGAATTAAGGTAAGATCGGAACAGCCAATAGAATGCGAGGTCAATCCGATTGGCTGATTGGATCAGCCAATCGGATTTCTTACCTTAATTCCGATTGACTGATAGAATCCTATCAGCCAATCGGAATTCGAGGGGCTCCATCTTGGATGACGTCCCTTAAAGGAACCGTCATTCGTCGTTAGTTCGTCGGTTGAAGAGGATGGCTCTGCGTCGGCTGTATGGAAGATGGCTCCGCTCCGCTTCGGATTGCTGAAGATAGAAGACTCCGCTTGGATGAAGACTTCTACCGGATGGAGGACATCTTCTTGCCTCGCTTGGATGAAGACTTCTACCGGATGGAGGACCTCTTGTTGCTCCGCTTGGATGAAGAATTCGGCTCGGCTAGGTGAAGATGACTCAAGGTAGGGAGAACTGCAGAGGGTTAGTGTTAGGTTTATTTAAGTTGGGTTTGGGTGGGTTAGAGTAGGGGTATGTGGGTGGTGGGTTTTAATGTTGGGGGGGGTTTGTATTTTTATTACTTTTATTACTTTGGGGCAATGCCCCGCAAAAAGCCCTTTTAAGGGCTGGTAAAAGAGCTGATTACTTTGTAATTTCGAATAGGGTAGGGCATTTTATTATTTTGGGGGGCTTTTTTATTTTATTAGGGGGCTTAATAAGTTTGTAATTAGTTATTAGGGTGTAATTAGGTTAAACTTTTTGTAATTCTTTTTATTTTCTGTAATTTAGTGGGGGTTTTTTGTATTATAGATTAGTTTATTTAATTGTATTTTAGTTTAGATAATTGTAGTTAATTTATTTAATTAATTTATTGATAGTGTAGTGTTAGGTGTATTTGTAACTTAGGTTAGGATTTATTTTACAGGTAATTATGTAATTATTTTAACTAGATAGCTATTAAATAGTTATTAACTATTTAATAGCTATTGTACCTAATTAAAATAAATACAAAGTTGCCTGTAAAATAAATATAAATCCTAAAATAGCTACAATGTAACTATTAGTTATATTGTAGCTATCTTATGGTTTATTTTATAGATAAGTATTTAGTTTTAAAAAGGAATAAATTATTTAATTATAGTACATTAATTTAGATTAATTTAAATTATATTTAAGTTATGGGGGTGTTAAGGTTAGGGTTAGATTTAGGTTTAGGGGTTAATATATTAGCGGCGACGTTGGGGGCGGCAGATTAGGGGTTAATAATTGTAGGTAGGTGACGGCGATGTTAGGGAGGGCAGATTAGGGGTTAATAAAATTTATTTTAGTGTTTGCGAGGCGGGAGTGCGGCGGTTTAGGGGTTAATACATTTATTATAGTGGCGGCGAGGTCCGGTTGGCAGATTAGGGGATAATAAGTGTAGGTAGATGGCGTCGATGTTGGGGGGGAGCAGATTAGGGGGTAGTAAATAAAATATAGCTGTGTGCGATTTTAGGGGCAGTAGATTAGGGGTTCATAGCTATAATGTAGGTTGCGGCGGTGTCCGGAGCGGCAGATTAGGGGTTAATAATATAATGCAGGTGTCAGCGATAGCAGGGGCGACAGATTAGGGGTTAATAAGTGTAATGTTAGGGGTGTTTAGACTCTGGGTTAATGTTAGGGTGTTAGGTGTAGACTTAGAGAATGTTTCCACATAGGAAACAATGGGGCTGCGTTAGAAGCTGAACGCTGCTTTTGTGCAGGTGTTAGGCTTTTTTTCAGCCAGCTCAGCCCCATTGTTTCCTATGGGGAAATCGTGCACGAGCACGTTTTTCCAGCTTACCGCTACCGTAGGCGACGCTGGTATTGAGGGTTGAAGTGGAGCTAAGTTATGCTCAACGCTCCCTTTTCTGAGGCTAACGCAGCCATTCAGACAACTCTAAATACCAGCGTTGGCTTAAGGGTGCGCTGGAAAAAAGCCTTGTTAGCACCGCGGGTCTTTACTGACAAAACTCCAAATCTAGCCGATAGTATCTTCCCCATTGTTTCCTATGGGGAAATCGTGCACAAGCAAGTTTTTCCAGCTTACCGCTACCGTAGGCAACACTGGTATTGAGGGTTGAAGTGGAGCTAAATTATGCTCAACTCTCTCTTTTCTGAAGCTAACGCAGTGATTCAGACAACTCTAAATAACAGCGTTGACTTAAGGGTGCGCTGGAAATAAAAGCCTTGTTAGCACCATGGGTCTTTACCGACAAAACTCCAAATCTAGCTGATAGTATCTTCCTTTCAAAACAATTTTTTTATCCTGTCCAAAGCTTGGGTATTAGTTCCTCGGAGTAGTGGTTCATAGACTCTCATTACCTTATGAAAGAAAACAAAATGTATTCTTACATAATAAATTAAATTCTTTCAGGGTGGTGAGAGTCCACGAAGCCCATCCATTCTCTCTAAATTTATGTATTTTTTTCTGGTAGCAGTTCTAGCTTGCACCATTTTCTCTGTGTTGTCCTTTTCTACCTTTCTACTTCTTCTTGCTTGGCTATACGTAAGACTAGCATACCTGAGGTATGGAATGTATTAAGTACTCTTGCAGTTTTTGAAATCTTTGCCTCCTCCTAGTGGACATGAGTTGAATCCCAGGAAATGTCTTGTGGACTCTCACCACTATGAAAGAAATTAATTGTTCAGGTAAATATAAATTGTGGTGTTTTTGTATAGATAAAATACACTGTGCTTGTTAGACAAGGGTTGATCAAAAGCTTGTGCTCGTTTTCGGCAGACAATTTCTGAATGCCAGCAAATATTGTTAGTGTTTTTCTATTAATCACAATCACAAAGTGCTTCTGCCATTATTACCCTCAAGCTCAGAAATGTTACCTCCCAAAATCATTATGTTCACTGCATATCTCCAAATATAGTAATCCAAAAATCATGATCGCGATTTGTAACAAACAAAATGACGATTTTGGGGTTTTAGCGATTACATCACAGGTTTAGGTGCATGCATGTTGATTGATTCCTTTTAGTAAGTGTAGTGATGCTAATAGGTGACATGTATGTAATTTACGTGTTCAAAAACATAGAGATGTGTATATGTCCTTTTTAGGGATTTTAACAGGGACAATATTGGTAAAGGGGGCATGTGTTTTAGGTTATGGATTTTTTTTGTATGAAAGTGCTGATTTTTACTATTTGACATTTGATTGAGCAGGTAGTGCCTGTATCTGTTTGGTGATGTTTCTTCCTAATATGTATACCCCAAAATTTTAGATCACCTATTCTTCCCTTATGTACATCCTGAAAGTTTTTGTATAGATGTGTAGTGTCTACTTTGTTATCAATACTACATAGGTGTTCCCTAATTCTGTCTCTCAGGCACCTCTTTGTTTCGCCAATATATAATAAATTGCAAGTACACTGTGATAGATAAATTATGTTTTTATGTGTGCATCTATTAAGGTCCCTAATTACATATTCCTAATTTATATTAGGGATCAAGATACTTTTTTTTCTTTATGCTGTGTTGACAGGCTCGACATGTGTAGCATGGATAGAAATCAGTATCTTTCAGACCTTTGTTGCTTTTGTTTTGTCTTAGATAACTTGGAGCTATAATTTATTTTAAATTTGGTTTTGGTGTTAATTTATCACCTATTAATGGGTCTGCCTTAAGAAGATGCCAATGTTTGTTGATTATCCTCCTAATGATCCCATGATCTGCATTATAATAATCTGTAATAAAAATATTTTTTATGTCCATGGTGGTCTCTCTATTTTCAGTTGATTTATTTTTATATTTTAGGAGTGTTTTTCTCTCATTTTTTATTTACTTTTAACAATGCATTATTAAGATTTTCTTCTTTATATCCCCTTACATTAAATTTCTCTATGAGAGAAATGACTTGGCTTTCAAAATCTTCTACTCTAGAGCAGTTTTTTCTTATTTGTATACATTGTCCCATAGCTATATTCTGTTTCCACTTATTGAGGTGGCAGCTATCTGCATGGATGTAATTGTTGGAGTTCACGGCTTTGAAATGTGTTTTTGTCTCTATTTTTTTCCTATCACCATAATCTCCAAATCTAAAAAAGACACAGATTCTTTACTAAAATTATGGGTAAAAACCAGACCTTTGGTATTTCTATTCATATTGTCAAATAGTTCCATCAGTTCTAACTCAGGACCCCGCCATACAATCAAAAGGTCATCTATATATCTTTTATACAGTGCAAGGTTTGCACCATAGCTATTCATATTAAAAAAGTTCTCTTCCCAATCTCCCATAAATAGATTGGCGTAGCTAGGTGCCAACCTCTATTTGTAGGAAATACTTTCCATCAAATGCAAAATATTTATTTTCTAGAATGAAGCTGAGACTTTCTAGAATAAACTCTCTTTGTTCCTTATTAATTTATTTATCTCTTTTAAGGTATTTGTCAACCAATTCTATTCCCATTTTATGGTCTATTATAGAGTAAAGTGATGTGACGTCGCAGGTTGCTATTATCATACTACTGTCCCATACCAGATTGTCTAATAGATTTAATACCTGAGTGGAATCTTTTAGGTAGGAATCTAGATTTCTTACATGTTTCTGGAAAAACCTATTCACATATTGAGAAAGGTTAGCAGACATGGAGTCAATCCCAGAGATTATTGGTCTCCCCGGAGTCATGATAGAGAGGCTGCATGGATTACAAAAAAGATCTATTATGATCCAAATGGAAGAAAATATAAAGGGATATTGCTGATACTGGAGAACAGGAAATAGTGATAGAAAATACCCCAGAACATACTAGTGGTGCACAAGCACAAAAAAGTATCCCCTATAGGAATACCCAAAAAGAAAGGCAAAAATCCTGGGTAGAGGTAAAGAATCAAAAGAGAACCAATAAGAATTGGAATAATTATAGTAGACCAATACATCAGGGCAGTAATAGGAGTTATTATAATCAAAATTACAATCCTTATAACACCTACTATAACCATGAACAATCAATTAGAAACAATCAGGGTCCAATGTATGAAAGACACAATTGGCACTATCAACAAAATTGGAGAACACAAAATGAGAGAGAATTCTGTCCTCAGGATAGGTAATCCAACATATGGTGTTACAAGACATCAAAAAAGCCATCCCTCCAAATATGTGAAATACAATTTAAGTAAAAAAGAAAGAAATGTAATAACGGATTGACAAAAGAATGAGAGAGTGACCATTAAACCTGCGGATAAGGGGGGTGGGATAGTTGTCATGGATACAGACAAATATCTAAGAGAAGCCTACAGATTGTTAAATGACCAAAAAACATATAAAAATCTAGATCTGAATCCCACTAACAAATTTTTAAATAAATTAAATAAAATACTAAAAGAGGGAACAAAGATGGGAATCCTAAATGAAAAAGAACAAAAGTTTTTAACATCTACTTTTCTGAGAATTCCCATCTTCTATTTCTTACCCAAAATCCATAAGGATCTGGTCAACCCTCCGGGGAAACCAATAATCTCTGGGATTGACTCCATGTCTGCTAACCTTTCTCAATATGTGGATAGGTTCCTCCAGAAACATGTAAGAAATCTAGATTCCTACCTAAAAGATTCCACTCAGGTATTAAATCTATTAGACAATCTGGTATGGGACAGTAGTATGATAATAGCAACATGCAATGTTACATCACTTTACGCTATAAAAGACCATACAATGGGAATATAATTGGTTGAGAAATACCTTAAAAGAGATAAGGAAATTGATAAAGAACAAAGAGAGTTTATTCTAAAAAGTATCATCTTAATTTTAGAAAATAATTATTTTGCATTTGATGGAAAGTATTTTCCACGAAGAGAGGGAACAGCAATGGGTACAAGGTTTGCACCTAGCTACGTCAATCTATTTATGGGAGATTGGGAAGAAAACTTTTTAATATGAATAGCTATGGTGCAAACCTCGTACTGTATAAAATATATATTGATGACCTTTTGATTGTATGGCGGGGTCCTGAGTTAGAAATTCAAAGCCGTGGACTCCAACAATTACATCCATGCAGATAGCTGCCAACTCAATAAGTGGAAACAGAATATACCTATGGGACAATGTATACGAATAAGAAAAAACTGCTCTAAAGTAGAAGATTTTGAAAGCCAAGCCATGGACATAAAAATTCCCTTTATTACAGATTATAATGCAGATCATGGGATCATTAGGAGGCTAATCAACAAACATTGGCATCTACTTAAGGCAGACCCATTAATAGGTGATAAATTAACACCAAAACCAAATTTTTTTTTCAGAAAGGCAACAAAATTAAAATCAATTATAGCTCCAAGTGATCTAAGACAAAACAAAAGCAATAATGGTCTGAAAGATACTGACTTAAAAGGAAATAACATTTCTGGTTTCTATCCATGCTACACATGTCGAGCCTGTCAACACAGCATAAAGAAAAAAAGTATCTTGATCCCTAATATAAATTAGGAATATGTAATTAGGGACCTTAATAGATGCACACATAAAAACATAATTTATCTATCACAGTGTACTTGGAATTTATTATATATTGGCAAAACAAAGAGGTGCCTGAGAGACAGAATTAGGGAACACCTATGTAGTATTGATAACAAAGTAGACACTACCCATCTATACAAACACTTTCAGGATATACATAAGGGAATAATTGGTGATCTTAAATTTTAGGGTATATATAAGGTAAAAGCTAATTGGAGAGGTGGTGATATTGAAAAGAAACTGCTCATTAAAGAGGCTGAACTAATATATAAATTTTACACATTGTACCCAAGAGGCCTGAATTCAGAGTTTAATTTGTCTCCTTTCCTATTTGAATAGAAAAAAATAAATAAGTATATAGCTTGTTGATGCATTTTATATGTAGCATATAAATATAAGGAGTTGCATGTTACAATTAAGAACGTCTATGAAACCGAAAACATTATTTCTGACTGTTTAAGATACACATTATGAGCCCAATATAAATAATTGTATACTATTCCCAATGTATGTTGTATAATAGAACTGTATAGGATCACTAACACCTTTAATATGTCTCCTTGAGAAATAAGGCATGATCCATCTCTGGCCATAGCACCTTAAAAATGGACAATTAAAAAATGGACGAATGAAAAGATTTATCTGGATCTATAAAAGGATATCCACCTATGCCTATAACCTATCTTGATAAAGCCCACTATAGGGTGAAATATGTTGATGATCAAAAGACATTAACACTGTGAATTGGTGAGGTGTTAAACTTGTAACTTTAGAACTTTGGAGGAACTGGTTTGTGAAAATCCAGATACCAATATACGACCTCCATGAACTTTCTTGATAACCAGGGTTATTGTGTATTTCTTACGACACTTGCATGCATTTAGCACTATGTGTAAGTAATTTCAACATTAGGAAATTGGATATCTTTGTTCTTCAAAAAACATTTTACCGCACTTGCATCAAAGGTATAAAAGCCGACACACGTAAAGCTCTGTAACCGTGACGTAACCAAGGAAGTCACGTGAGCATATACGGATAGTCAAGGAACGATGCTAACACAAGGGTGGGACAAGCCTCAGCACCGAAAAAAGACCATAAAAGTATTTCGGCTAACAGAATTGCAAGACATTTCGCAAAAGAATAAGGTACTTTTGGTAACTTGTATTCTCAACTGTGACAACTGTCAAAATATTCACCTTTATCTTGTCACATTCTAAGGGGTCTGAGTAAAAGGTGTATGACGTAATAGACTGTTTTCTGTCCACCTACTACCCTCAACACAGATCTTGGATGGGTATATTGTTTTATTTATAAAGAACTATCCTAGTGGAAGTAAAGTACTTTCTCTCGACTTAAAGGTGGTATGTTCCAGTGTCAGAACTTTGACAACTTTGCTGAGTTTGATTAGCATATGATTTTCTGTATGCATACTGCATTATTCTAATACTCTGCTCGTATATCAAGTTTATTTAGATATACTTTTTTTATTAGTTATTATTTATTTTTTATTATTATATTATATATCTCATGTGTTGTTATTGTATCAAGTAATTTTAGGGAGACGTTCCATTTTTATTATATGCTTGTGAATAAATGTAGCACTGTACTATAGCTTTGACATTGCTACTTATTTTTCTACTACTTAACATATTTTGGTATCTCAGGCTTTTGGTACCGCCCTCTGAATATATATATATTTTTATGTTTTAGCCATATACAAAACAGAACATAGAGGAAGTTGTGTTTTTTTAGAGGTTTCTGATATCCTTTCTGTTTGGCACGCGCAGTACTAGTAGTCTGTTACCTCTGCCAATTATCAAACAATAGACTGCTATCAACCCCTAGTTTGTAGAAGTGTCGGGTGCTGCCATGTAAAACCATGCAGAACCCACAATTTGCTGCTTTTTCATAATGCCCCATAACTTTATGATGGAAAACATATTGTAAACAGCTGTCAGTTTACAGTAAAGGGCAAGATACAATGTCCTGTCTTTATATTGAACAAAACAAAAACACATACACAGCCCAGCACAAGCTTAATAATCAGATGCAAAGCTGATATAGGATCCTGCACTACAACCCCATGCATTAGCATTCATGGATGTTTATTTTGAACAAGTCTCATGCTGTCCAATAATTGTCAAGTAGGTTGTTTGACCATTTTTAATTACATTTTTTTAGTGATTACCTGCAAAACCACCGGTTTTTAAATTTTATTTTCCTTGATTTAACCACGGCAGCCATCTTTGTGTCATGGTGCACGGCAAATTTTGGTAATACAGATGTTTACAGAAACCTCAATATCTCAGATCAGGATGGTTCTACAAGGTACATGTACATATATAAACATTTTGCACATTCTTGTTCTATAGACTTTGAACTTAAGTCATACTGTTATTATCAAGATTGCTAAAAGTTCCACTTTTAGGGTCAATTTATATTCAGAAGGTTTGGGTTTCAGTCCTTATTTTTTAGGGGGTACCTAGGTAACTATAGTTTGCCCGCAGAAAATTTCAGGTTTGAGAATTTTCTTCTTTTTTTTTTTTTATTGGGGCAAGAGTGCAAATTTTTAACATTTCCCCTCACTTTCGGATTGATTATCTCTGGTGGAGGACCAGATAGGAATTTTAGATTTTCATAGATATAGGTCCTCTATTGTAGATTTGTAAAAACATTTAGTTGAAGATTTTACTGGTTACAGCGCTAGGGTTTGTAGAAATCTGTGGAAAATCCTACTTTATTCATTTGTTTTGAGCAGTATTCCCTCTAAGGTCAGTTTTGTAAGCAGTCCAGCAGTGAAACAGTTAATTAAGGAACCACACCCTGCAATTAGCAAACACTGCACAACACAGACTGCAAGGTATGATTCTCTTATTAACAGTTTCACTGCTGGACTGCTCACAAAACTGGCCTTAGAGGGAACACTGGTTTTGAGGTATGAACAGATGTAATATAAACATTTTGTTTATGATCGTCAATGAGCTCTAAACTACATTTGATATTGACAACAGTGAAGCATGAGCTATCATGATGGTTCCAGCAAAAACATGAGGATAGGACAGGAAGACTTCTTTTTCATGTCTGGTGATGCACAAAACTGCAAGTGTGTGGACAAAGCTTATCATGTTGGCGGTATTCATGTGAGTTAGATGTTAGGAGCTGTAGAGTGACAGTTTCAAGTGATGCATGAATAGATTTTATCCAGATATAGAAATACAGTGTTCAATTGGGTGTGTTACAAATAATTTTAAAACAGAGAATGATCTAACAGAGAGACTGATGCACACTAAAATCTGTGGCGCTATTAAAGCTTAATATAAACTATACGGCTAAAAATATTTAAATTGAAATTTAATGACATAAGGTTGGGTAAAGTTTAAAAATGCATTTAATATAGATCATATTAGTAAAAAAAAAGTTAATCAAAGTAAAGTTAATGCTAAAAAACAGATTTTTTTTTAAAATTGTACATAAAAAAATCTACATATGTAGCATGCCAAATTTTGCAGAAACAACACACTATAAATATAGAATACACAATTCAAATCAAATCAAAACACAATCACAACATATTTCTTAAAAAAATATTTCAGATAAAAACAAACATATGCAAAGTAGGTATCCTTTCCAAGATACCCTATTAAAATTGCTTAGATACAATGTAGTAAGCAGAAAGTGCTCTGTTAGCTCAACGTACCCTGATTATAGAGACACAGTTCTCCGATATCAGAAATACAGATTCCTCACAGTTAATTCCAAAAGCAGAGAGTCTCCTTAAAATTAGTCTTTCATGGCAAGAGGTTTTCCTGTTTAGGAGAAAGGAGAGACAAGAGGACTTGTCACCAGAAAAGAAAATATCCAAATAAACAGTGTTAACGTCTTACTTACACAGGGTGGTGTCAGACGTCTCCCAGGGATTGATCACAGATAGTTTCCAATCCAACAGTTGGTGTGGTAGGGTGCAAAACGGATCTCCTTCAGTCTGGCCAGAACCGGCAAACTCAATTTGCCGTTTAGTGTCTGGGGCTTTGGAGCCCTGAAAATTCAAGTATGGATCCTCAGACAGATCAGAAATAGAGCAACACGTTTCGGCTTTTACGCCTTTGTCAAGCTCTACCTTGCGGTTGAATTCTAGTGCCTTATATAGGGGTATTGCCAGATAAGTATTCAAAGTGCCAAGTGCAATATATAAATTTAATTAATCATAGCTCTATAAATGTAACTATTCAAAGCTCTATTGTGTTATATTAGCGATGTGCAAATGGCAGATTTTAAAAGGCAATTAAAAAAAATATATATATAAAATATACAATATACATATAAGACCAAATTAGTACTATATTAATAACAGACCAATTAAGTTTATATTATCCTTATAAAAGAGGCTAGTTGCAACCGCTTACAATCTAATATTGAACTTAAACACAGAAAATTGTTACTATGCATATATAAGATGTCCCAAAATATTAGTTATAAAAATATAGGTAATAAAATATATATTTAAAACTCAGTTAATAAATCCTAGATTATACTTCTGAAATAAATTATAGATATTCCAAAATTATTTATGGTAATATATAGGTAGTTAGATTGAAACATTAATACACTGATTTTTATTGAAACACTAATTTTATTATTATTTCAAACTAATTTCATTGGAAACTACTTTTATTGGTACACTAATTGCTATTGAAAATATTAAAAATATTAGAAATATTAATATATTAAAAGTGGGAGACATTTTTTTCTGAAAATGTTTGAAGGGAAGGAGGTACATTTATTAATTTTATTGTAATTAAAAATACTATATTATTAATCTGAAAGAAAGCAGCCTAACTCAAAATCTTGATTTAGCCCGTTGGGGTAAGGGTCTTCATTTTGAAGATCCATTTATTCTCTAATCTTAGTAAGCTATTATGTATGTCTGTACCCCTCCAGTTCTTTTTAACTCTGTGTATTTTAGACATCTAGTATTTGCTTTGTTACAACTTGAGAAATGTCTTGGTATAGGGAGTTCTTTATTTCTTTCCTGATCATGGTTCTCAATTGACAGGCTTTTTTTCTTCATCTCTGTGGGAGCAAAAATAGATTTTAGATTTTGGGATTTCTTATAAACTATATTGTGGTATTTTGGCAGAAGTTCACCAATCCTTTCATCGCTTTTTAGGACTGACCAATGCTTCCTTATAATTTTTTCTTTTAGATAATTGTTTTGACTGTACTTAGTGATGAAGGGAAAAAAAGTTCTTTACTTTCTGTTTTTTTAGGTGTTACATTCTTTTTTGTCAATAAATCTTTTCTATCTCTTATTTTTACGTCCTCCTTAATTGCTATAATTTCTGTTTCTTTGTAGCCTCTAGATATAAATGTATCCTTTAAAATTTCTGGTTGTGTATCATAGTCAATGTCACTACTGCAGTTCTTTTGAATATGTAAGAGCTGTCCCTTAGGTATTTTTTCCTCTGGTGGTGGCAGCTAGTCTGATGTATGTAATTGTTCACATCAACGGTCTTAAAATGTGTTCTAGTATTAATTGTATTCTTTGCGATATAGATTTCTAAGTCCAGGAAACTTATCTTTTCATTACTAAGTTCACTGATAAATTTCAGATTTTTGTTATTGTTGTTCATCTCTTATATAAATTGTTTAAATTCCAGATGACTTCCCTTCCAATTGAATACTATATCATCTATATAGCGTCTGTAAAGGACCAGATTTTGTGCAAGTATGCTGGATGCCAGGAATTCTTTCTCCCATAGCCCCATAAAGAGGATCGCATACAGTGGGAAAAAAAAGTATTTAGTCAACGACCAATTGTGCAAGTTCTCCCCCTTAAGAAGATGAGAGAGGCCTATAATTTTCATCATAGGTATACCTCAACTATGAGAGACAAAATGTGGAAACAAATCCAGACAATCACATTGTCTGATTTGGAAAGAATTTATTTGTAAATTATGGTGGAAAATAAGTATTTGGTCAATATCAAAAGTTCATCTCAATACTTTGTTATATATCCTTTGTTGGCAATGAAAGAGGTCAAACGTTTTCTGTAAGTCTTCACAAGGTTGTCACACACTGTTGCTGGTATGTTGGCCCATTCCTGCATACAGATCTCCTCTAGAGCAGTGATGTTTTGGGGCTGTCGCTGGGCAACACAGACTTTCAACTCCCTCCAAAGGTTTTCTATGGGGTTGAGATCTGGAGACTGGCTAGGCCACGCCAGGACCTTGAAATGCTTCTTACGAAGCCAATCCTTCATTGCCCGGGTGGTGTGTTTGGGATCATTGTCATGCTGAAACACCCAGCCACATTTCATCTTCTATGCCCTTGCTGATGGAAGGAGGTTTGCACTCAAAATCTCACAATACATGGCCCCATTCATTCTTTCATGTACACAGATCAGTCGTCCTGTTCCCTTTGCAGAGAAACAGCCCCAAAGCATGATGTTGCCACCCCCATGCTTCACAGTAGGTATGGTGTTCTCTCTCCTCCAAACACGACAAGTTGTGTTTCTACCAAACAGTTCTACTTTGGATTCATCTGACCATATGACATTCTCCCAATCCACTTCTGGATCATCCAAATGCTCTCTAGCATACTTCAGATGGGCCCAGACATGTACTTGCTAAAGCAGGGGAACACGTCTGGCACTGCAGGATCTGAGTCTCTGGCAGCGTAGTGCGTTACTAATGGTAGCCTTTGTTACGTTGGTCCAGCTCTCTGCAGGTCATTTACTAGGTCCCCCCGTGTGGTTCTGGGATGTTTGCTCACCGTTCTTGTGATCATTTTGACCCCACGGGGTGAGATCTTGCGTGGAGCCCCAGATCGAGGGAGATTATCAGTGGTCTTGTATGTCTTCCATTTTCTAATTATTGCTCCCACAGTTGATTTTTTCACACCAAGCTGCTTGCCTATTGCAGATTCAGTCTTCCCAGCCTGATGCAGGTCTACAATTTTGTTTCTGGTGTCCTTCAACAGCTCTTTGGTCTTCACCATATTGGAGTTTGGAGTGTGACTGTTTGAGGTTTTGGACAGGTGTCTTTTATACTGATAACAAGTTCAAACAGGTGCCATTAATACAGGTAATGAGTGGAGGACAGAGGAGCCTCTTAAAGAATAAGATACAGGTATGTGAGAGCCAGAAATCTTGCTTGTTTTAGGTGACCAAATACTTATTTTCCACCATAATTTGCAAATAAATTCTTTCCAAATCAGACAATGTGATTGTCTGGATTTGTTTCCACATTTTGTCTCTCATAGTTGAGGTATACCTATGATGAAAATTACATGCCCGTCTCATCTTCTTAAGTGGGAGAACTTGCACAATTGGTGGCTGACTAAATACTTTTTTTCCCCACTGTAACTTGGGGCAAATCTTGTCCCCATTGCTGTTCCACAGTTTTGAATATAGAACTCATTGTTATAACTAAAATAGTTATGAGTTAATATAAAGTTTATACCCTCTAATATGAAAGATCTTTGTAGTGGTTTTATAGTGTAATCTTTATCCAAAAAATGTTGTACTGCCTCTAATCCATCTTTGTGTGAGATGCATGTATACAGTGAGGTTACGTCGCAAGTTGCAAACCAATAGTTATCTTCCCATTTGATATTTTCTAATAAATTTAACACTGCCGTAGAGTCTTTTAAAAAGGAAGATAAATCTTTGACATACTTCTGGAAGTAAATATCAATATAGTCAGAAATATTGGAGGTTATTGAGTTAATTCCTGACACTATCGGCCTGCCACGTGGTGAAACCAAAGATTTATGAATCTTTGGAAGGCAGTATAGTAGTGGATTTTTTGGTGTGAAATTAGTAATGAAAAGATAAGTTTCCTGGACTTAGAAATCTATATTGCAAATAATACAATTAATACTAGAACACATTTTAAGACCGTTGACACAAACAATTACATACATCAGACTAGCTGCCACCACCAGAGGTGGAAGTAAAATATTCCTAAGGGACAGATATTACGTATTCGAAAGAACTGCAGTAGTGACGTAGTGACATTGACTATGATACACAAGCAGACATTTTAAAGGATACATTTATAGCTAGAGGCTACAAAGAAACAGAAATGATAGCAATTAGATTAAGTAAAAATAAGAGATAGAAAATATTTATTGACAATAAAGAATGTACACATAAAAAACAGAAAGTAAAGAACTTTTTTTCCCCTTCATCACTAAGTACAGTCAAAACAATTATCTAATAAAATGTTTTATTAGTAAGCATTGGTCAGTCCTAAAAAACGATGAAAGGATAGGTTAACTTCTGCCAAAATACGCAAATATAGTTTATAAGAAATCCCAAAACCTAAAAAATATTCTTGCTCCCACGGAGATGAAGAAGAAAAGCAATAGGGACCAAGACCTTATGGGCAAAGTAATAAATGTTTTTTTTATGTGGCTTACATGCAAGGCCTGCAAAAAATCTAACGTTACAGGAAATAGCTATAAAATCAAACAACTCAGATGTTCAGACAAAAATGTTGTTTACCTTCTAGAATGTAATTGTGGCCTACAATATATAGAGAGTCAGAAAGGCTTCTTAGGGACAGAATTAGGGAACACATCCTGTCAATTGAGAACCATGATCAGGAAAGAAATAAAGAACTCCCTATACCAAGACATTTCTCAAGCTGTAACAAGGCAAATACTAGATGCCTAAAATACACAGGAATTGCGAGAGTTAAAAAGAACTGGAGGGATACAGACATACATAATAGCTTACTGATATTAGAGAATAAATGGATCTTTGAAATAAAGACCCTTACCCCCAACGGGCTAAATCAAGAATTTGAGTTGGGCTGCTTTCTTTCAGATTAATAATCTAGTATTTTAAATTACAATAAAATGAATTAAGTTATCTACTTCCCTTCAAACATTTTCAGAAAAAAATATCTCCCCCTTTTAATATATTAAATTTCTAATATTTTCAATAGCAATTAGTGTACCAATAAAATTAGTTTCCAATTAAATTAGTTTTAAATAATAATACAATTAGTGTTTCAATAAAAACCAGTGTATTAATATTGCAATCTAACTATCTATATATTACCATAAATAATTTTGGAATATCTGTAACTTATTTTAGGAGTATAATCTAGGATTTATTAACTGAGTTTTAAATATATATTTTTCTACCTATATTTTTATAACTAATATTTTGTGACATCTAATATATGCATAATATCAATTTTCTGTATTTAAGTTCAATATAAGATTGTAAGCGGTTGCAACCAGCCTCTTTTATAAGGAGAATATAAACTTATTTGGTCCGTTATTAATAAAGTACTAATGTGGTCTTATATGTATATTGTATATTTTATATTTTTTTATCTTTTATTTGCCTTTAAAAATCTGCTATTTGCATTTGCTAATATAACACAATAGAGCTTTGAATAGTTACATTTATAGAGCTATGATTAATTAAATTGATATATTGCACTTGGCACTTTAAATAATTATCTGGCAATACCCCTATATAAGGCACTAGATTTCAACCGCAAGGTAGAGCTTGACAAAGGCGTAAAAGCCGAAACGCGTTGCTCTATTTCTGATCCATCTGAGGATCCATACTTGAATTTTCAGCACTTCAAAGCCCCAGACGCTAAACGACACATTGAGTTTGTCGGTTCTGGCCAGACTGAAGGAGATCCGTTTTTCACCCTACCACACAAACTGGTGGATTGGAAACTATCTGTGATCAATCCCTGGGAGACGTCCAACACCACCCTGTGTAAGTAAGACGCTAACACCGTTTATTTGGATATTTTCTTTTCTGGTGACAAGTCCTCTTGTCTCTCCTTTCTCCTAAACAGGAAAACCTCTTGCCGTGCAAGACTAATTTTAAGGTGACTCTCTGCTTTTGGAATTAACTGTGAGGAATTAACTGTGAGGAATCTGTATTTCTGATATCGGAGAACCGTGTCTCTATAATCAGGGTACGTTGAGCTAACAGAGCACTTTCTGCGTACTACATTGTATCTAAGCAATTTTAATAGGGTATCTTGGAAAGGATACCTACTTTGCATATGTTTGTTTTTATCTGAAATATTTTTTAAGAAATATGTTGTGATTGTGTTTTGATTTGATTTGAATTGTGTATTCTATATTTATAGTGTGTTGTTTCTGCAAAATTTGGCATGCTACATATGTAGATTTTTTTATGTATAGTTTAAAAAAAAGGCTGTTTGTTTTTTAGTATTAACTTTATTTTGACTAACTTTATTTTGACTAATATGATCTATATTAAATGAATTTTTAAACTTTATATCATTAAATTTATTATCAATTTAAATATTTTTATCCGTATAGTTTATATTAAGCTTTAACAGCGCCACAGATTTTAGTGTGTTTTACAAATAAACAGTGTCATAAACACTGCTTTGGTTTTGTTTCTCCTGTGATAAAAGCAGTAAGTGACCACAGCTCAGAGGAAAATCAGTTTATGAGGCCCATTTATCAAGCTCCGAATGGACTTGCCAGAAACAGCAGTTCTGAATCAGCGTTCTAAAGACCGCTGCTCCATAACCCTGTCCTCCTGCTCTGATGAGGCGGACAGAGATCGCCACAATTCAACCCTATCGAGTACGATCGGGTTGATTGGCCACGAGTCTGCAGGGGGCGGCGTTGCACCAGCAGCTCACAAGAGCTGCTGGTGCAATGCTGAATACGGAGAGCGTATTGCTCTCCGCATTCAGCGATGAGTGTTGGACCTGATCCGCACTGTTGGATCAGGTCTGACAGACATTTGATAAATAGGCCTCACTGTGTTCAAGGGAAGGATGTGATTTTATATCAATCTGTAAGTACCATGAAAAAAAATTATATTGAAATATCATCATCTATTTGGTAACATTTGTAATCCCTTGGAATATCACAAAAAACAGTAACAAAAGGACCATAAGAAATTAGATTAGAGCACAAGAACTATCCTCTAAAACTTGTCCCTGGTAGGTTAATGTGTTCCACCTGCTTCAATAAATGTTTGGGATTGAAAACCACAAAAGCTGGAGCTGAGTGAGAACTATGTATTACCCAAAAATTATCTTCAGAAGGTTGGTTTGCTCTTGGTGTATCCCCTGCATCCAAGATTAGGAAGATAAGTGCAGATAAAAGACAAAGTGCTTTGAAAGCTAAAGTAGGAACGATTTCTGAAACTTTAAAAATAACTCTACATCAAAAGCGAGGAAGTAACTGAACTTAATGAACTGAAACTGAAGGACAGGTTTGATAAGTGTGAGAAACTTCTAAACAAGTGGGCTGAACCTCATTGAGCTGACGAGTAGTGATGTGTCTTCCATAGGATTTAATTGGGATAGCAACATCAGCAAACGTCTGCCGACATCTCAACTGAGCTACGATGTAGGCGGCGGGTTGTCTTTAAAGGCTGTCTTTAAAGCGTGTTTACACAAAATACTCTGTGCGTTCGCAAAAATAAAAAAGTTTTCTGTGTAGCAACATTTCAAATTATGCATATGTATATTCAATTTCACTGTACAATAACTATATTTGTCACACTGGGAAATATCGTTACTAAAAATCAGACAAGACTGATATGGCTGAAAAGGGATAGCTAAGATGGAGGACAGTGCTTTGAATATTAGAAACCCACAGTGATGTTTCCCTGTTAAAATGCAAGTTACTCCCATGGAACTCCCAGTAAACTCCCACGGAACGCCTATATACTCATCATGTCTGTGATCGACTTTGTTAACAAAGTTTAAAAAAGCGAAAACAAACACTTCTTATTAAAACTATAGGAGCTGAGTGATTGTATAGCATTTTTATAGTATAATGTTACAATATATATGTAATTGTAAATGTTATTGTACTAGTCTTCTATTGTGTCCTAAGGCATGTATTTTTACTTATTTAAATGGACATAATACTCATATGCTAAATCACATGAAACTGATGCAGTATAACTGTAAAAACTTGACAGGAAAATATCACCTGAGAATCTCTATGTAAAAAAGGAAGATATTTTACCTCACAATTTCCTCAGCTCAGCAGAGTAAGTTCTGTGTAAAAAGTTATACTCAGCCCAGCTGCAGGTAAAAAAAAAGAAAATGAAGAAATGAACAGCAGCCAATCAGCATCAACAGTGCTGAGGTCATGAACTCTTTTACTGTGATCTCATGAGATTTCACTTAACTCTCATGAGATTTCATTGTAAACTTCCTTACACTGAATAGGGAAATAATGAGTGTGCACGAAAGCTCGCTCCTTCCACTGTTCCGGGACAGACATACTGATTTGCTGCTTAGAAGTCCTTTACAATGGGATGTGGCTACTGAGAAACTTTTGAGGTAAAATATCTTTCTTTTTTACATAGAGATGTTCAGGTGATATTTTCTAGTCAGCTTTTTACAGCTATACTGCATCACTTTCATGTGTTTAAACATTTGGGTATTATGGCCCTTTAACTTATTTTAAGATTACGGTTCCACAGTCTCTATATTCATATTTACATTATATTGAGGATGCGCATTCGTAATATTCATATTTCACAATATTGAGGTAGTGCTTTTGCAATTCCATATTTCACAATATTGCAATCTTGTTTAGATATAGATATATTAATATAGAACATGTTTGCTACAGTGCAATCGTAATATTATTTATAAAAAAAAATATTTTTGAGCGATCGCAATATTCTGAAATATTTAAAATTTTAAATTATAAAAAGTAAAAACGTGATTGAAATATTGATATATATGGAAACGTGAAAATACGATTACAATATTGTGAAGTATGAATATTGTGATCGCGAATGTGCGTTCTTAATATACTAAAAATATGATTATTGAGAACGCTCAAACGCAATCTTAAAATAAGTAGATACACGCCTAAGGATACAATAGAAGATAAGTACAATTACATTTACTGTTTACATACATATTTGTTGTGCATCATGACACAAAGATGGCCACTGTGGTTAAACCAAGTACAATTAAATTAAAAAAAACTGGTGCTTTTGCAATACAAATACATAGAGGTAATCACTCATAAATAATCAGGAAAATTAAAGATGGTCAAGCAACCTACAGTTTGCTGTACCACTTGAGATTGATTGACCCAGGACAATTAAATACAGCAGAATTGCATAATCTACAATTGCACACTAAAAAGACAATGCAACCACACCTACTGAAATGATCAGAATTTGTATCTGAGAAACTTTAGTTTGCTTTCATTTCCATTCCCACTGTGTCATGTGACAGCCACCAGCCAAGCACAGGCTCAAATACGTATACACTGGGAACTCGTGCACATGCTCCGTAGGAGCTGGTCACATGTCTCAGAAAGTGTACATATATTAAGTTCAGATTAATAAAAGAAGTAAAATGGAAAGTTGTTTAAAATTGCAAGCTCAACACAAATGTTAAAGAACATTTTATTAATGTTTATAATTCACTTTACATTTTGATTAAAGGCTAGATTGAAGGGATAGTATAGTCAAAATTAAGCTTTCATGATTCAGATAGGGAATGCAATTTTAAACAACTTTCCAATTAACTTTTATCATCAAATTTGCTTTATTCTCTTGATATTCTTTGTTGAAAGCTAAACCTAGGTAGGCTCATATGCTAATTTCTAAGTTATTGAAGGCCGCCTCTTATCTCAGTGTATTTTGACCGTTTTTTACAGCTAGACTCATGTGTGCCATTTAGATAACAGAGTACTGAAATATGTGGGCAGTCGGCAGAAGCTTAGATACAAAGTAATCACAGAGGTAAAAAGTATATTAATATAAAAGTGTTGGTTATGCAAAACCATAAATGGGTAATAAAGGGATTATCTATCTTTTTAAACAATAACAATTCTGGAGTAGAATATCCCTTTAAAGTTTTTAAAGTGTATCCCTATTGGAAAAGTACTTCTTTTTGTTGAAATGTTATTTTTTTAGTCACAAACAAATGGCTAAATTGAGAAAAGCTTATTTGTTTCAAAGAACATATAATTATAAAGCAAATATATTTTCTATATAAAAAAAATAAACAATGAAACCATACAAAAAAATTGCAAAATATGGTTTGAGCAAGATAATTAAGCTACAGGCAATTACAAATTGAACATAGGTTCCAGCCAAGAGAAACTAGTGTAGGTGCAGTTTAACAATACAATAAAGCTGAAAAAATTGATTATATTCCTTGACAAAATGTGGTGTATCACATTATGAATGTGGACAGGTGCTAATATGAAAATAATTAAAGTAAAACTATGAAAACAATCTAAAACATAATTAATGCACACGAAAAAATGTATTTCTGTGATAAAGCATTAACATTGGAATAGTCTGGTACTTAAAAAGCACTTGACACATTAAAATACATTTTAAAGGGAAAGGTCTCTCATTACTGTCTCCTGTTGCATTAAAGGCACTCTCAAGTCAAAATTAAACTTTCATGATTCAGAAAGAGCATGTAATTAAAAAAAAAACTTTCTTATTCACTTCCATTAACAAGATGTGCACAGTCTTTTTAATATTTGCATTTTTGGAGTCACAAGCTCCTACTGAGCATATGCAAGAATTCACAGAATATACATATATACATTTGTGATTGGCTGATGACTGTCACATGATACAGAGGAGTGGAAATACATATAACTGAAAATTGTCAGAAAAAATCTGCTACTCATTTGAGATTCAGACTAAGGGGAATATTTATCAATGTGCGAGCGGACATAATACAAAGTAACATATCATGTCCGCTTGTGAACTGCTGGTGCAATGCCACCCCCTGCAGATTTGCGGCCAATCGGCTGCTAGAAGGGTTGATTTCTGTCCGTGGCCTCAGACCAGGCGGACAAGTTATGGAGCAGCGGTCTTTAGACAAGGGGAATCAGGCTCCATACGGAGCTTGATAAATATGCCCCTATGGGGCTGATTTAACAAGGGCCGAATGGCCCTGAATGTAACTGTTTCCGTGTGAGCCTTCAGGCTCGCTGGAAACAGGAGTTAAGAAGCAGCGGTCTTAAGACCACTGCTCCTTAACTCGTACGCCTCCTCTGAGGCGGCGGACATCAATCCTCCCGATCACATACAATAGAGTTTATTGACACCCCCTGCTAGCGGCCGCAAATCTGCAGGGGGCAGCATTGCACAAGCAGTTCACTAGAACTGCTTGTGCAATGATAAATGCTGACAGCATATGCTGTCGGCATTTATCGATGTGCGGCGGACATGATCCACTACAGCGGACCATGTTCGCTCACACTTTGTTAAATTGGCCCCTAAGTGCTATTGCATTGGCTTTTTTTGTGCATTTGTTTATTATGCAAATCTACTGTATTTACTGGTCCTTTAACAATGTGCTGATTGGAAGAGAGTTTTGTGGAACTGTTCCTAAATCACTTCTTTTGAGCAACATAGGTACCTGGAAACTGCACGCCTCTAAACCACAATGCACACCTCTTTATTCTGCCTTCAAGACACAATGACAATCCAGAAATAATGCTATAGCTGACCCCTTAATTAAATGGGGCCAAATACCCCTGTTTCCGTGCGAGCCTTCAGGCTCACCAGAAACAGGAGCTAAGAAGCAGCGGTCTTAAGACCAATGCTCCTTAACTCGTCCACCGTCTGAGGCTGCGGACATCAATCCGCCCGATCGTATACGATCGGGTTGATTGACAACTCCTGCTAGCAGCAGATTGGTCGCAAATCTGCAGGGGGCGGCATTGCATAAGCAGTTCACCAGAACTGCTTGTGCAATGTTCAATGCCGACACCGTATGCTGTCGGCATTCAGCGATGTCTGGTGGACATAATAAACTACAGTGGATCATGTCCACCAGATATTGATAAATCCGCCCCAATGTGTGAGAAAGCATTGGAATCTTAATCCTTTCATGTTGAGAGCAGGTTTAAAATATTTTGTTTTAAACAAGAAGTCCCCAACTGTGCTTTTCATCTCCACATGAGTGTGAAACCCTCTGAATACATTAACACCTTTTAATGGGACACTCAAGTTAAATTAAATTTTCATGATTCAGATACAGCATGTCATTTTAAACAACTTTCCAATTTACTTCCATTAAAAAAAATGTGCACAGGGGGCGGAGCCGGCACTGGATAGTGATGGCCGCACATTAGGTGAGCTCCGGTGCTTCAGCCCGAGAAAGTACAATACAAGCCCTTAAAACCTGGCTCTCTCGCCTAATGAACATAGTTTTATTATGCCACAACCAAGTCAGAACAAAGATTGACTACTGAAAGACCGTTTCTGTGAGTTAAGTGATTTGGCAGACACCTCCTAATAATCACAGGCCTTGTGTCACTAACCGGAACGGTAAACTACATGAAGGTACTCTACACTGCATGAGCTTACACCGCTTGAGCTGCAAGCAAGAAAGAGGACTCACACTGAGTAAGCGATGCTGTCGTGGGGGGCAGCCGGCATGTTACTGCACACCAGGGAATCCTGATAGCCGATGCCGAGCGCCATCTTGGTGAGTCATACGCACTTAGGATTACAATAAGGCCTGTCCAGCCCGCGCTGAGCATAAAGTAAAGCAAACATAGAGACATAAGGTCAGATTGAATAGCTCACCTTACAGCGCGATTTACAAAGGGGATTTTGCAGACAAAGGCATCATGGATGCATACCAATAAAGAGACAGACTTTGGTAATGATCTGAATAGAGACACAAAATACCCAGCGCATGTTTGGTACAGACAGAGCTTACAGGAGATTTGCTCTCATACTCAGTATATCCAGAAATAAGGGGGTATATGTTCAGTTGTTTAGGCTTATCGATGGGCCCCTCTAACAAAAACCTAAAACAAATGTTAAGTTAATCTATGCCCTTCCGGTAGGGATTGCAATGAAGCTGAAATTGTTTAAATAAGAAAACTGCAAGAATCTACATGAGAATACAGATTTAATTCTTTCATAGCTGTATCTGACATGCAGCATTATTAACACTGAGGCTAGAATCTATTATGCATTAACACAGGGGGAATCTCTGTCTATAACCCAGCTGAAAATATATGCAATCACAATCTCAACAAGATATTTGTTCCTATTGCTGAGACTGGCTGAAAATCTATATGTCTTGCTACTGCCAACTGTACTGAGGCATTATTTACAGAAAATAACACACATTTAGAGCAAACTTCAAAAGCTACAGTGACACCTGCAATCAAAATGTCGCCAAAAAAAGATCCACAAAAAGTTAAACAAAACAAAAATGGGAACAGAAGCAATCCTTCAATGGATAAATACCTTAAAGCAGCAGCTTTACCCACACCACTAGATGACCCCATTACACCGCAAAAATCTAAATTCCTACATTCATCTAGCTCCTCTGACTCTGCTTCAGATGGGGAAGACACCATGGTCTCTATTCCACAATCAGTGATCTCTTCTATACCATCAAAGCAAGATTTTTCTTCACTCATTACTCAAGTAAAACAGTGCATTAAAGATGAAATATCAGAGCTGAAAAAAGATATCACAGAAATAGGGAATCGAGTTAATGTTTTGGAAGAACATGTTCAGGAACATGACTTATGCATTTCAAAAGTGAATGATCATCTGGACCTTCAAGACCAAACTGTCCGTCAGTTAGAAGATAAAATAGAGGACTTAGAGAATAGGTCCAGAAGGCAAAACATCAGGATACGTGGTATCCCGGAAACAGTCGACCCTTCAACTCTACAAGAATACCTACAATCCTTATTCTCTCAGCTCAGAGACCCTACAGATAATTCTGAAGTAGGAATAGACAGAGCCCATCGTGCCTTAAGATCCAGACCCCCTGAAGCGGCACCTCCCAGAGATGTGATCATAAAAATAACAAATTATCAAATGAAGGAGCGCCTCATGACAGCAGCTAGAGATAAGAGACCTATACAAAAAGATGGAGCTACTTTGCAATTCTTCGCTGACTTATCGGCTAGAACCCTGGCCAGGAGAAAAGAACTCTCAATCCTCACAAAACATCTTCAAGCCAGAAACATACCCTATAGATGGGGTCACCCTTTCCAACTCACAGTCATTTGGAAAAATAGGAGAGCAATTTGCTCATCTATCACAGAAATCGAAGACTTCTGCAGGAAGCTGGAAATTCCTTCACCAGATGGGGACACTGTTAATGGACAGGACTCCACTGTCACTTCTATCTCACAAACAACCTCACTACCGCAATGTAAGGAGTGGCAGATGGTTCGCAGCGGACGAACAAAGAACTCTTCTTCCTCAGACTTCAAAGCCTGAATTGGTAGACAGTATCCTTTTATAAAAAAAAAAAAAAAAAAAAAAAAAAAAAAAAAGATTCTATGGATGTTTTGGGTTACCAGAGTGAGAAAAGCCTCACACATATTAATAAAAGAGACCTCAAGATGGCTTCAAAGGTCTTACTATAAACACTAGTTATTCGTATCTCAAAATCTCATGCCAACTGAAAATTTGACAGGTTAGATAGAATGTCATATGCATAGCTGTACTTCGAGGGCTGAATGTTTTCCTCCCAGGAATTCATTGCTATTTCCCTCTATTGTTTATATAGAGTTAAAAATGTTTATGTTTTTCATGTTTTAATGTTCTATTGTTTTGTTATAGTTTTTTTTATTAGATTATTTATAGGTTTCATACTGCAGAGACGAAACATCATTTCCGGGATCAATATGTTATATGAGCACAGAGTAGGAGCTGATAAGGTAACACCATGACAGATAAAAATATTCATTTTGTCACACAAAATGTAAAAGGTTTCAATGTCCCTAATAAAAGATCGCTAGCTATGAGAGACATAGCACAAAAGGGAGGGGAGATCATAGGTTTGCAGGAAACACACTTCAAAAGAGGCTCCATCCCCAAATATTTCTATAATAACTTCTCTCAACACTTCCATAGTTCTCACCCTACGAAAAAGATAAATGGAGTTAGCATCCTCATACGTAGCTCCATACCTTTCCAATTAATTGATCAGAAAAAAGACACAGATGGCAGGTTCCTAGCGGTGTGTGGTGTCCTTTATAATAAAGTAGTCACGCTAGTTAATATCTACGCTCCCAATCAAAAACAAGCAGCCTTTTATAAATCAATAATACCTCTAATACAAGACATACAAAAGGGACAACTGATAGTTATGGGTGATTTTAATCTGCCTTTAAATCCTAAATTAGACAGCTCCAACCCAAATATACACATCGCACATAACAAACTTAAAGCCATGTGGAATCTTGTTAAGACACTTGGACTACATGACCCTTGGAGAGTAGCCAACCCGGTACGGAGAGATTACACCTTTTTTTCCAGTCCAAATAAATCCCATTCAAGGATTGACTATATTTTTCTTGATCACATTACCCTATCCCACGCAATTACAATGAATATTACACACACTGCATGGTCAGACCACTCTATGGTCAGATGCTCTATCAATTGGCCATCAGCCCCAATCAGAGAATTCAGTTGGAGATTAGACGAATCATTGCTTCTAGATCCAGAGACACATAAGACTTTGGAAACTGAATTACAAGAATTTTTTCATAGAAATGTCCAAGAAGATATGCCACCAGCAATAGTGTGGGAAACACATAAAAGTTACATAAGAGGCTTACTGATCCAAATTAGAGCCAAAAAAATAAAAAAACAGAGGGAGGAATATCAACACATTGCCAAGGAAATCTCACAACTAGATTACTTACACAAACTCCATCCACAAAATGATTCTATTTTCCAACAATTAAAATTTTACAGATCAAAATTAACTTCTCACCTACATATCAAAGCCCAAGGAATAGCTTTCAAACTTAAACAGAAATTGTATAGTGAGGCTGGGAAACCTGGCAGACAGTTGGCTAGACTACTTAAAACCAAACAAGCAAAAACTTATATCCACACAATTAATAACTCTAGAGGGGAGAAAGTAGAAGATACCAAACAGATAGCAGACACATTTAAACAATATTACCACACACTATATAACCTCTTCCCTAACAGGTCCCAAATAGATCACAAAAATAAATGTAATGAATATTTAAAGACAGCTAAGGTCCCAACCATTTCAGAAAAGGACAGTGAAATGTTACAGGCACCAATAAGCCATAAGGAAATCAGTGATGCAATAAAGTCATTAAAACCTGAAAAAGCACCTGGCCCAGACGGGTTCTCGGGTTCCTACTATAAACTATACTCACATATATTAACACCCCACCTACTAAATACATTTCAACAAATAGATAAAGGGGACGACCTACCGGAAACGATGTTACAAGCAGTCATCACAGTCCTTCCCAAACCGGGGAAAAAGCCCAACACCCCAGCTAATTTTCGACCCATTTCTTTACTGAACCTTGATCTAAAAGTTTTTGCCAAGGTCCTGGCCTCTAGGCTAAACATTCTTCTCCCATCATTAATCTCTCCAGACCAAGTGGGTTTTGTGCCGCGGAGAGAGGCCTGGGACAATACTGTGAAACTTTTAAACATCATAGAATTTATCAATAAGAACAAAATACCTTCAGTGCTATTATCAACGGATGCTGAGAAAGCGTTCGATAGACTAGATTGGACCTTTCTGGAATCAGTACTCACCAAATTTAATATACCAAAGGCATTTATAAACAAAATTTTGGCCCTATATTCCTTCCCCACAGCCCAAATTAGAATAAATGGTACTCTCTCTGAACAATTTGAAATCCGAAATGATACCCGACAGGGCTGCCCACTGTCCCCTTTGCTATTTATTTTATCACTAGAAATTTTTGCATGTAAAATTAGACTAAACGAAAACATTGGAGGTATAATTGTTAAAAACAGAGAATATAAGTTATCCATGTTTGCAGACGACGTTCTGATGTCTCTGTCAAGTCCCTTGAGGTCTCTCCCCGCGGTGCAGAAGGAACTGAAAGAATATGGAGAAGTATCAAACTTTTCAGTAAATACTAATAAATCGGAACTTTTGCCACTACATATTCTCCAAAACACTATCACTACTATACAAAATAAATGTGATTTCGCGATTCAGACGAAAGCCATAAAATATTTGGGTATACATTTAACAAGCAGTATGGACTCAATTCGCACTATTAACTACACTAGGCTATTACAAACAATCTCTACTCAGGCATCATCCTGGATGTCTAAAAATATATCCTGGATAGGGAGAATGAATACGGTTAAGATGGTACTCCTGCCAAAAGTCTTGTATATATTACAAACCTTACCCTTACCACATACTCTCATATACATACGAAAAATACAGAAAATAATGAACAGCTTTATATGGAAAGGGAAACCGCCAAGAGTATCCAAAATCTCACTGTATGCTAATAAAGACTCGGGAGGATTGGGAGTACCTAATATATTATTATATAAACAAGCTATTTCCCTACAAAGAATTTTAGAATGGAGTAGAAATAATGGTTGTGACTCTAAACACTGGATACAATTAGAACATGACATCTCAGGGGTACCCCAACTAGGAGGCATGTGCTGGTTGCCTACAGCTTTAGCTAAATCTCAGAACACTTTCACAGCCACTGTAGTGTCGACTATATCAGATTGGATATACATCCGAGATAGATATAAGGGAATCTCCAGTGCCCATTCACCTTTGACACCAATTCTAGCTAACCCAGAGTTTCTAGAAGGCCAGAAGCATAATACAGAGGGTGACAATAGTCTAAAGGGTCACATTCCAGTCACAATATTACTCAGAAAGGAGAAATTGTTGCCTATTGATGACCTACAAGAAATGGGTGGGCGGTTTTTTAGTCAGTGGATGAGGTACCATCAGACACGCCACTACATCATGACACACAGGAACAGAACAATGTTGACAAGGCCCTTAACGATATTTGAACAGATGTGCCTATCTAGCTTTACACCAAAAGGGATTATCTCCTCTATGTATAAACTGTTGCTCTCAGCCACAAAACCCAACCCCCATAATTATGTGAAAAGTTGGGAGAGAGATCTACTGGGACCTCAAGATCCTAAGATATGGGAAAATATATTTAGGACCATAGCTCACTCAGCACACACTACGGCAGCTTTAGAAACAAATTACAAAGTATTGTTTCGTTGGTATCTTACACCAAATAGAATGAAACATCTCTTTCCCTTAGCCAATGAAAAATGTTGGAGATGTAGGGAAGAAGTAGGCACTATGGGCCACATCTGGTGGTCATGTCCTACAATAAACACATATTGGGGAAAGATAATAGATGAAATAAATCTGGCCTTAGCTTGCGATGTTGCCCTCTCACCCCAAATCTGTCTATTCAATATATTAAGTAATATTAAATGTAAAATAAGAAGGAACCTTGGCCATATTATGCTTAATTCAGCTAAACAGCTCCTAGCAGCTGCGTGGCGAACTGACAAGATTCCTACAATAGATGAGTGGAGGGAAAGGGTGAAAGGAGCCCTGTTGCTAGAAAGATATTATTATTTTAAAACAAACCAGATGGCAACATACAACGACATGTGGTTTTACTGGGAGTCTTACTTCGGAGCTATCAAACAACTTTAAACACATATAGATAACAAGTTCTTTAGTTACCTGACTAGCCAATCCCGAATATTAGCTAGATGAGAACAAGACAAGGCGCTCTCTGCAGGAAGTAGTTGTTTAGTGTTTCTTGTTATATTCATGTTATTGTACTCACATGTTAATACTAATGCTAATGCTGTGATCATGACTAAATCAAACTCCAGAATCTTTTCAAAGTAGTAATTCTAATTGTGTGAAAGGACTTAGATCATAACAGCTGTAATACTAGAATGAACTAATGACTTTGAGTTTGTTTCTTCTTTCATTGACATGTCAAGAAATATGTAATCACAGCGTTGATGTTGCACTCTTTGATTTTGTATTGGTTTTATTCATAAAAATTTTCAATAAAAAGACTAATAAAGAAAAAAAAAAAAAATGTGCACAGTCTGTTATATTTACACTTTTTGAGTCACCAGATCCTAATGAGAATGTGCAAGAATTCACAGACTATACGTATATGCATTTGTGATTGGCTGATTGCTATCACATGGTACAAGGGGAGTGGAAATATACATAACTTTGAAATTTGATATAAAAAAATCTACTACTCATTTGAAGTTCAGACTAAGTGCTATTGCATTGTCTTGTTATCTTGCATTTGTTGATTATTTGTTGACTGGTCCTTTAACTGCAATTTTTTTTCAAAGGCAAAACTCCACCCACCATTTGCATTACTTGGAGAAACCAATCCAGACATGTTACTGGAGTAGGCATGGCTTGCTGCTGTTGAATGCATAATTTGAATTGTTTTGTAGTATTTCATTCGATTGGCTGAGGCCAGTAAGTAACATATTTGTTGCAAGGTAGGGCTTGTGAAGCCTTCAGGATGCACTTGCAGTTCTCTGCATTGAAGAAATCTATTTGGGGAGGGGGGAGTTTAAATTACAGGAGAAGAGGGCAAAATAAATGAAATTATGTTGAAAAGTTTTTTTTGTTTCTTTTACTATGCACTACTAAATATTTTACAAATTTGTGATTTGAAGTTAAACATATTAAAAAGTTCCTAATTATAAATTAATTCAATGGATTAGTAACTGTGATCTGTGCTGTTTTAAGATCACTCAGAAAAGATAACTTTAATGAGAATTAAAACATATTTCATATTTTCTATATCTTTATATCTATTAATTAAAACTGTAGCTATCATATGACATCTAATCATAAGGTTGCATTAACTATCGGCTAGATTACGAGTTGTGCGTTTGGGTAAAATAGCAGCATTAAGAGGTCCTAACGCTGCTTTTTTACGCCCGCTGCTATTATGAGTCTTGAAGGTTTAGGGTCACCACACACTTCTTTGGCCTTACCACAAAATGACTTACGTAAACTTTGTAAAGTATTTTTTCTATGGGACTTCCATAGCGCCGGTATTATGAGTCTGTCCTGGGAGGCCAAAAAGTGAGCGGTACATCCTACCCCGTCAAGAGTCCTAACGCATTTAAAAGTCTGTAGTTATGCGTTTTATGGTACAACGCCGTAACATAAAACTCATAACTAAAGTGCTAAAAAGTACACTAACACCCATAAACTACCTATTAACCCCTAAACCGAGGCCCACCCGCATCGCAAACACTATAAAACAAATTTTAACCCCTAATCTGCCACTCCGGACACCGCCGCCACCTGTATTATATTTATGAACCCCTAATCTGCTGCCCAGAACATCACTGACACCTACATAATATTTATTAACCCCTAATCTGCCGCCCCCAACGTCGCCGCCACTATATTAAAGTTATTAACCCCTAAACCTAAGTCTAACCCTAACCCTAACACCCCCTAACTTAAATGCAATTACAATAAATCTAAATAAATATTAATATCATTAACTAAATTATTCCTATTTAAAACTAAATACTTACCTATAAAATAAACCCTAAGCTAGCTACAATATAACTAATAGTTACATTGTAGCTATCCTAGGGTTTATTTTTATTTTACAGGCAAGTTTGTATTTACTTTAACTAGGTAGAATAGTTACTAAATAGTTATTAACTATTTAATAACTACCTAGCTAAAATAAAGACAAATTGACCTGTAAAATAAAACCTAACCAAAGTTACACCTAACACTACACTATAATTAAATAAATTTACTACATTAACAACAATTAAATCAATTAAATTAAATTAGCTAAAGTACAAAACCCCCCACTAAATTACAGAAAATAATAAACATATTACAGATATTTAAAATAATTATACCTAATCTAATAGCCCTATTAAAATAAAAAGCCCCCCCCCAAAATAAAAAAACCCCCAAGCTTAAACTAAACTACCAATAGCCCTTAAAAGGGCCTTTTGCGGGGCATTGCCCCAAAGTAATCAGCTCTTTGACCTGTAAAAAAAATACAAACAACCCCCCAACAGTAAAACCCACGACCCACACAACCAACCCCCCAAATAAAATATAATCTAAAAAAACCTAAGCTCCCCATTGCCCTGAAAAGGGCATTTGGATGGGCATTGCCCTTAAAAGGGCAGTTAGCTCTTTTGTCGCCCAAACCCTAACCTAAAAATAAAACCCACCCAAAACACCCTTAAAAAAAACCTAACACTAACCCCCTGAAGATCGACTTACCGGGAGAAGTCTTCATCCAAGCCGGGCCAAAGTCCTCAACAAAGCCGGGAGAAGTCTTCGACCAACCTGGGCGCGAAGTGGTCCTCCAGACGGGCAGAAGTCTTCATCCAGACGGCATCTTCTATCTTCATCTATCCGGTGCGGAGAGGGTCCATCTTCAAGACATCCGACACGGAGCATCCTCTTCATCCGATGACTAAAGCTGAATGAAGGTACCTTTAAGTGACGTCATCAAAGATGGCATCCCTTAGATTGTGATTGGCTGATAGAATTCTATCAGCCAATCGGAATTAAGGTAGAAAAAATCCTATTGGCTGATGAAGACTTCTCCCGGCTTTGTTGAGGTCTTCGGCCCGGCTTGGATGAAGACTTCTCCCGGTAAGTCGATCTTCAGGGGATTAGTGTTAGGTTTTTTTTAAGGGTGTTTTTTTTTTGGGGGGGGGTTATTTTTAGGTTAGGGTTTGGGTGGCAAAAGAGCTAATTGCCCTTTTAAGAGCAATCCCCATCCAAATGCCCTTTTCAGGGCAATGGGGAGCTTAGGTTTTTTTAGATAGTATTTTATTTGGGGGGTTGGTTGTGTGGGTGGTGGGTTTACTGTTGGGGGGTTGTTTGTATTTTTTTTTACAGGTAAAAGAGCTGATTACTTTGGGGCAATGCCCCACAAAAGGCCCTTTTAAGGGCTATTAGTAGTTTAGTTTAGGCTACGGTTTTTTTATTTTGGGGGGGCTGTTTTTAATTTTAATAGGGCTATTAGATTAGGTGTAATTAGTTTAAATATCTGTAATTTGTTTATTATTTTCTTTAATTTAGTGTTTTTTTTGTACTTTAGCTAATTTAATTTAATTTAGCTAATTGTATTTAATTTAGTTAATTTATTTAATTATAGTGTAGTGTTAGGTGTTAGTGTAACTTAGGTTAGGTTTTATTTTACAGGTACTTTTGTCTTTATTTTAGCTAGGTATTTATTAAATAGTTAATAACTATTTAATAACTATTCTACCTAGTTAAAATAAATACAAACTTGCATGTAAAATAAAAATAAACCCTAAGATAGCTACATGTAACTATTAGTTATATTGTAGATAGCTTAGGGTTTATTTTATAGGTAAGTATTTAGTTTTAAATAGGAATAATTTAGTTAATGATAGTAATATTTATTTGGATTTATTGTAATTATATTTAAGTTAGGGGGTGTTAGGGTTAGGGTTAGACTTAGGTTTAGGGGTTGATAACTTTAATATAGTGGCGGCGACGTTGGGGGTGGCAGATTAGGGGTTAATAAATGTAGGTAGGTTGCGGCGACATTGGGGGCGGCAGATTAGGGGTTCATAAGTATAATGTAGGAGGTGAAGATGTCGGGGGTGGCAGATTAGGGGTTAATAAGTGTAAGATTAGGGCTGTTTAGACTCGGGGTTCATGTTAGGGTGTTAGGTGTAGACATACATTTTATTTCCCCATAGGAATCAATGGGGCTGTGTTAGTGAGTTTTACGTTGCTTTTTTGCAGGTGTTAGACTTTTTCTCAGCTGGCTCTCCCCGTTGATTCCTATGAGAAAATCATGCACGAGCACGTACGACCAGCTCACCGCTGACTTAAGCAGCGCTGGTATTGAAGTGTGTTAATGAGCAAAATTTTGCTCTACGCTCACTTCTTGTCTTTTAACGACGGGTTTCTGAAAACCCGTAATACCAGCGCTGCAGGTAAGTGAGCGGTGAGACAAAACTGCTTGTTAGCACCGCATAGCATCTAACGCAAAACTCGTAATCTGGGCCTATGTTTTCACATATTACATTATATTTTGTGTATATGTTATAAATAGTGAATGAGCGGTAGTCATAAGAAACTGGCAACTGTAGCAGTAAATTCCTTTATAATAAATAAATAAACTGCAAGTAAAATGTATTTGTCACATTGGATTTGATGTTATTGTTATTTTATATAATAAGGTAACATTTACATCAATTTATTCCTTTCATTCTGATATTCCACAACCCTATACAAGGATTATTATATATAGGAAACAGGCAATACTTATATTGACCAACTTAAAGGGATACGAAACCCCCAAATTTTCTTTTGTCATTCAGACATTAAAAATTTCCAATGTACTTCTATTGTAACATTTGCTTAGTTCCCATGGTAGGTGGCTGGAGCACTACATGGCAGGAAATAGTGCTGCCAGCTAGTGCTCTTGCATATGGATAACATTCTTGCAAAACTGCTGCCATAAAGTGATCCAGACTTGTGCATGTTCCTGAGCTTGTTTCCTTGCTTTTCAACAAAAAACACCAAGGGAACAAAGAAAATGTGGTAATAGAAGTAAATTAGAAAGTTGTTTAAAATTGCATGATCTATGTGAATTATGAAATACAAATGTTGGGTTCCATGTCCCTTTAAACAAAGTGAGGTGAATGCCATGTCCTTAAAGTGAAAGTCAATCCTAGCGTTTTTGAAACACTAGGATTGACTATTGAAACAAATAAATAGATACTTCATGTTGGAAGCTCCTTTATTTGTTTCAACCGGATACCATTCTTAGTTGCTAAGGAAGCCCACAGGAGATCACTGTTTTGCTTGAGAGGTGAAGTTTTCACCTCTTAGCCAATAGCCGTGAGGTAAATCCAGCTTGGTGCCCTTGGGAGCTGGATTTACCGCACACCTAATTGGTAAGAGGTGAAAAAGTCACCTCTTAGCAAAAAGTTTTTGCTGTGGGCTTCATTAGCAGCTAAGAATGGGGGTCGATTGAAACAAATAAAGTATCTTATACTTCATGAAAGAAAGTCCCCTTTATTTGTTTCCATAGTCAATGCTAGTGTTTCAAAAACGCTTGGATTGACTTTCACTTTTAACCACAATCAGTAACAGATGCACTTTTACAAAGGGAACTACAGAGAGAAAGGCCATCAAGCCTACACAGAAATAGAAGACATAGTGAAACAAAGCAAAATACTGTATAAAGAAACAAAATAAATCTGAAAATGAGAGCTAATTATGGGCTCCCACTCCATTTACAAAGCAGATGAGGCTACTATGAAGCCCTTGTAGTGTACTGGAAGCCTGCTTACAATGAGTTAAGAAGAAGAGGTTTTACTCTGGTAGCAGTGAGAAAGCACCCTGAATACTTTTGTTTGGGGTGACTGACAGACCCTGCTCTCACTCAATTGGTCATCAAGAGCAGGGGGCAGCACTGCACAAAGGAATCCTTGTGCAATGATAAATAATGATATCAGGGACAATTGCCCCTCTTCTCCTTTCCCAGTAACCCCCAAACTGAGTCTATACACAAAAATAAAGTAAATTTCCTCCAAGTTTGCAAATGAACAATGTCTTACTTTTACCTTCTTATAGGGATTTGAAACCCCAAAAAATTATGTTGTGATTCAGACAGGACATACTAGTTTAAAAAACATTACAATTTACTTCTATGATCAAATTTGCTTTGTTCCCATTACATTCTGTGTTGAAGAGCTACCTAGCTAGGCATCTGGAGCCCTACATGGCAGGAAATAGTGCTACCATATTGTGTTCTTGAAAATGGATAACATTATTGCAAATCTGCTGTCATATAGTGATCCGAAAATGGGTCAGCTCCTAAGCATACGGCCCTGCTTTTCAACAAAAGATATACCAAGAGAATGAAGAAACATTAATAATAGAATTAAATTAGAAAGTTGTTTAAAATGACATGCTCTATCTGAATCATGAAATAAAAACCCATATTCCTTTAATGTTTTACGGTATATATTACAATTTTATATTTATGAAAACTTGATGTAATAGCACACTCTAAATATATAGTCATCATGGAATAAATCAAGAATTAAAATGGTTTAAACAGTCCTAATGACATAGAGATGAGATATTAACACATTGTTCTAGGTTTTACAGAACTATAAATGACACATTATATTACTCCGCAGGTATAGCAGCTGTGGCCATTTCTGTATATTTACTATGGTCTCTGGAGTAATAGATGTGTTTTGAGAAGATCGTTAGTCTACAATATTTGTAAATGCATTGAATTGTTTGGTATAATTGTGTTTTAATTGTCAAAATTATGTTCTCAGTGTTGCAAGTTATTATTTACTGGTGCTAACGCACTTAAGACCTAAAGGAATACATCTTGCCATATAAGAAAAATTAGCTGATGTTTTAATTATTATTTCAAATCTTTATATAGAAAGAGAATATAAAGATTAACAAGATACGAAACTTAATTGTTTTTCATAGTTCAGATAGAGTGTTAAATTTTCATCAATCCTTTTGGAATGTGCGCATATTACTAGTTGAAAGTAAACGTGTGCGAAACATAATTTGCACTTGTCGGGTTAGCACAACTGAAGACCTAGTGTAATGGGTAAAAAAAAAGAACAAAATCTTCTATTTGAAGAACATTGGAATGTAATATATAGATAGCTACCTTCGGCTGTAGCACAGATGTTCCAACGCAGTGTCGGGTTATCGAGCGAACAATAAGTGTTAGTTTTTTTTTTAAAGAGCACTACAATGAAGTTTATGGGGAGAATAAGTTACACGGTCGCGATATCCGAAGTCCTGAAGATAGCGCGCATTGCGCTAGCTTTTTACTTTCAGCTGTGTTAGCTTTGGAGAAGAAAAAAAAATTAACACCACACTTTTAATCTGGCCCAATACTGTTATATTTCAATTTAAGTAGCTTTTCCCCCCCAAATATCATCATGTTTCAATTCTGCTCTTTCATATGGAAGACAGAAAATGTTTGAATTAAGTGTCCTTTCAATTACTATCACATAAACACTCTTTAAAAAAGTTTTCCACATGAAAAATTAACTTTACATCAGTTACTTTTAAAAATATGGGCAATAATGTGCTCTTTGTTCAGTGAAACTGACAATAAAAATATACATGTAATAATCTTTTAAAAACAACTTGCACCAGCAAAGATGATTAATGACAGTCTTCTTATCCTATGGTATGTGAAAATAAAATGAAACCTGCTTTGTGGTTTGCGTTTCTTCTAGAATTTTCCCAAAAAATCATTGCTCATGCATGACAAGCAATGTCTGTTTAATTTAATTGATTTAAATCACAAAATATAAATATTTCAACTTCAAATGGGACATTTTAGAGTCTTGATAAAAATCTGGAAGTTGTATTTTGCGTTAATAATATGAGTAGAACAAATTGTAGCAATAATATTAGGTATTCATTCACTTAATGAGGCCTATTTATCAAAGGTCTGGCAGACCTGATCCGACAGTGTGGATCAGGTCCGCCAGACCTCGCAATACGCTCTCCGTATTCAGCATTGCACCAGCAGCTCTTGTGAGCTGCTGGTGCAACGCCGCCCCCAGCAGATTCTCGGCCAATTGGCCGCTAGCAGGGGGTGTCAATCAACCCGATCGTACTCGATCGGGTTGAATTGTGATGATGTCTGTCCGCCTGCTCAGAGCAGGCGGACAGGTTATGGAGCAGCAGTCTTTAGACCGCTGCTTTTTAACTGGTGTTTCAGGCGAGCCTGCAGGCGAGCCAGAAACACGGGACCTCAAGCTCCATCCAGAGCTTGATAAATGGGCCTCAATGTATGTACTTTAGTAGAAATACAACCTAATTTCAATATATTCTAAATACACATATGTTCATTAAAGTATTTTTATTTTTTAAAAAGGTGGTGTTTTTAACAGGCAAAATCTGCTATTTTAAATGTCAAAATAAAAGTAAAGGAGCTATTTATAGATACGTTTATACACTCCAGCACGAAAACAGGCAAAAGTACAAGTGGCAGGTTATTTGTACCGCAAGCTTGCGGTAGAAATTAACGCTCAGAAAAAGATTATTATTTTTGCGCCTTGCTGAGCCCTTTTTCTTCTAACATTGATTTTATAACTGATGGAGAATGGATTTCTAAAGCTGTTCTCCATAGTAGTTTTGGAGAACTGTAATGCACGCATTTGCAGGAGAACTGTCAGTCCGCTCTAGGAGAAAATAAAGGATACATTTTTAACTAGTTGAATAAATGAGGCGTAATATAGGAAATACAACTCAAACAATCTAATTTTAAGTGAAGGTAAACTTTGATGAATCAGTGCCCTGTTTTTAATAGTATTTTTATAAACAGGGGCACTTTCATTCATTAACGTTTACATTTCACCGTTTTTGTAAAAATACTTTCCTTTTATTCTGGAAGCTGATCCAACGCTTCCCCTTCCCAAGTCGCTTCATACATCACCAATGAAGAATTTGGCTTTGAATTCCTCCAACCACGGCTTCCCCTCAGGCAATGTTTGCTCTGGGGGGGAAGCCGTGATTGGATAAAGCCGGATTCGTCATTGGTGACGTATGAAGAGACTTGCGATGGGCGGGGGAAGCGCTGGGGCGGCTTCCAGAATAAAAACCGTGAAATGTAAACTTTGATGAATGAAATTGCCCCTGTTTTTAATAGTATTTTTAAAAACAGGGCACTGATTCATCAAAGTTTACCTTCACTTTAACCTTTTTTTTTTTGGTGCATTTGTGCGGCAAGGAGAACGGGAACAGAGTAGGAGAATTTTACAGTTGAACTTTCCCAATGTTAGGAGTATTTTTGAATGATAAATAGAGGCATTTATTTGCGTGCGCATTTTTAGGAGCAAATATAGGAGAATAGCAATTATAAATCTGGCCCTTAGTATGATGTTTGATCTTTGAAAATCTTCCATTATCACTTTTTTCCTGCTGCTGGCATTCCATTAGAAAGTAGTGGAAATATGTCTCAAGGACTGTTCTTGAGAGCATGGAAGTATAGTACACTGCACTTGTAGTAGACCTGGCATGTTATTAAGGAATTTTCAGAGGACGTGATTTATGCATAATGGAAATGCATGTGAATTTAGTGTACTATATAAAGGATTTGTGCATAGCACAGGTGGATTCATCGCTAACAGCCACACATACACTTATGCTTATCTGAATCAGATGTAAGGAACAATTAACAAATCATTCTAGGAAATTTTATTTTGCTTAAAGAACATAAAGGCCTAGATTAAAAATGGGGTGCAAAAATATTAGCACTATTGTTAACACTGCCTGAGTGTAATCAATAGCACTTATATGTTTGCCCTCATTTTGCATATGTCCAATATTTTTTATTTGTTGATTGTATAAGGCACATAATAATAGACATTTTAAAGTCATCAGGAAATCACATTATTTTACAATGCAGTATGTATGAAAGATTACAATAAGAAAAAAAAAAAAGGTCCATGGTATTGTCAGCATTAGAAAGCATTTAGGTTGCAGCCTGTAAATATTATAAGTGAGAATACTTAGGTTATATATATATAATGGTCCTGTTATTAAAAGAAAGGAAATATAGATAGAATATAGAGAAAGAAGAGAAGATTAGAATGGAAAAGAAAAAAAAGTTAAGGAAAAAAACCATAGACAGATAAAGAACAAACGAGGGACACCTTTTCCCTGGGGCCAAGACCCCTGTGAGGTGAAATGCCGCGGGATGAGAGTAGTTGCTCCCAGTAGAATTTCATGTCATAAAAAAATTACATATTTTTTTATTTTTTTATTTGAAATAATAATATTCCTCTAGGAAAAGGAGTTCTGTAGTCTTCTCCTTCCACTCTTTGAGGGATGGAAGTTGAGGAGATTTCCATTTTTGGCCAATTAGGAGTTTAGCACTGTGTTAAGTCCAATTCTGAATAGGTTCAGTCTTAAACTGCAAGGACATTTTGATGGACAATTGAAAATAACTATTTGTGGAGTCAAGGAAAAGGTGGAACCTAGTAATGGGTGAAAACATTTTTCCATTTATTTCCAAAAGGCTTGCATCAGCGAGCATTACCACCATATATGAGAAAAGATGCCCTTTATGCCACATCTCCGCCAGCAAAAATTTGATGCATGAGGATAATTTTTTTTAATCTTGCCGGTGTTAAGTACCTCCTGAGTAGTAGTTTATGGTTTAGTTTTAGTATTTCATGAGAAGAAGAGGTTTTTTCAGTTGAAAATATTTTTTTGCCATTGTTTTATATCCAGAGTAAGGTTTAATTAGTTTTGCCATTCAGCAATGTATTTTGTGTTATGATTCATCTAGAGATGGCTAACGTTCCCTTCAGTGACGTGCAGTGATGTCAGAGGCTGGTGAGGCAGTGGCAGGATACGCCTTCATTATTTAGATATCCTTTGTTGAAGAAATAGCAATGCACATGGGTGAGCCAATCACATGAGGTATCTATGTGCAGCCACCAATCAGCAGCTACTGAGCATATTTAGATATGATTTTCAACAAAGGACATCAAAAGAATGAAGAAAATTAGATATTAGATGTAAATTGGAAAGTTATTTAAATTTGCATATGGGTTTCATATGGGTTTCATGTCCCTTTAAATGGTGTCTTGGAAAACTGGTCAACTTAGTAAACATCTGATTTTAGTCTAAAAGGATTGTAACAGAAACTCTTGCCAGATAACACAATGCTTGCTCTGATTATGAGATCTAGAAATCCATGCCCATTAAAATATGTTTAAAACATACTTTTTACTTTAATGCTGCAAATTATGCTTATAGATTCTTTCATTACATAAGGGATGAGAGTCAGAGGGGGAGGAAGAGAGACAGAGAGAGAAAGAGACCATGGGGGAGAACAACACATAAGGAGAGAGATGGCTAGATATGTATAGAGAGACACACACACACACACACAAGGGGGGGAGAGAGGGACCACTGCATTTTAAGTAATAAAACAGCAGAGCTACAGAGAGTTCATAAAATTAGTCTATAATTTAGTGTGAAGTACAGAGGCAAGCTGCTAAGTTAGTGGGTGTAAAGTTTGAGTAAACAAAATACAAAAACGACCCTGCTGTAAAAGAGTAAACGAACACTAAACCACATTCATTAAATTATCATTTTCACTAACAGAATCCCTTTCAGTAAAATCTTACTTTAATAAGATGTGGCTGAAACATTGCTCTCTGTGCCTCTTTTCCTGCTCTGTAAGGATTCAGGAAGTGACAGTGTCACATTCCACTGCACTTAGAGGGGAAGAACAGAACTCTCTTTTTCACTTTAGCAAAGCTAGCAGGTTCACAGGACAGCAACAAAATATATGAAAGTTGTTTTTTTCCGTTTTTGTTTTGTTTTATATGATTTAACATCCAGCCCCAACCCTATGTTCCACTTACTAATGCCTCTCACTGGATTGGTTCAGCCCAAATAGGACTGCCTCAAATAAGCAGTTAATGGGCCATGCAATGATCTTAACCACTTGCATCCAGTAGGTGGCGCAGCATGTTGTGTAATGGTGGGCAGACCTGCTTGTGCCTCTTCATTGTACAACATATAGCTGTGAGAAAAAAAAATGCTGGGAAAAAAAATTAATTTTTTTTTAAAGCCAATAAAAAAAAATATATTTTTGCCCTTATGAGAGGTGAAGCACTGCCTCACCTGCCTCTAGTGACTGCACATCACTGGTTCCCTTAGGTATATGCTCTAAAATGCATATTGGTCAAAAATAGTTGGTGTTCCTAAAAAAAATTATTGCTAAAAGGAGAAGTCATTAGAAATGTATTGTACTTGAGCATATTTTAACCAAGATAGAAAGCATTTACTTCATGACACTAACTCATAAATCGGGACAGTTTCCCCTACATATTCTAGGGACCTTCCTTTAAGGTACATCCCGCCCATTAGCTCGTCATTATAAGATAACGGGGATAGAGGTGAATAGATGGGAGAAATCCCCAAATCATCTCCCACCAGGGCATCACATGTTTTAAAGATGGTTATATAGAGCAGATTCCATAGCAACTCAGGGTCTGGCAGTCTGGGGCATCCAACATAGTGCACCCACCCTTGAGGTTTTCAATATGTTAGAGTCTATGGTGACCCATGCTTTCGTCCATGCCAGTCTAAGATATGTTTTGAGAACCACTGTATGATAGTATTTGTGGTACCCCCAATCTCCCTTTTCCCAACAGTCTAAAGAGAGAGGACCTGTAAATCTTGGATCTGGTTCGTTTCCAAATAAAACATTGATGGCAGATTGCAATTGTTGGAGAAAAGAGGTAAGTAATTAATTCATGCAGTATGTCCGGATGTATTTCTCCATTTGTATGGAGTCCCTGCTGTTACAGTATAGCCCAGCTAGTAAGGTGCTCAATGGCATACAGTCCCCCAAAGCAGTCAGGCAGAGCTACTGATGCCAACGTGTCCTGGTGTATTTCTCCGTTTGTACAGAGTCCCTGCTGTTACTGTATAGCCCAGCTAGTAAGGTGCTAAATGGCATACAGTCCCCCAAAGCAGTCAGGCAGAGCTGCTGATGCCAACGTGGTCGAGCCAAGGGTAAAAGGAAAGCAATCTGTAGCAATGGGCTGTTTGTTAATTTGTACCTATATGCCCATTAGTATAACTCACGGTGTCTCATTCCGTACAGTCCGGTGCTATTCATTGGCGGCATCAGTAGGCCTCAGATGGGGCTGTTCCATCCGAGTTGTATATCAAAGTCCCAGGCCACTAAAAGGTTCTGGAGCAATAGTGGAGGTTGTAGTCCTATAGAATCATTTTTTCAGCAATTGTAGATGAGCCTTTTTTAGAAAGTATGAGCTTTGCATTGCTCACTGCAACCGGAACTTCACTATCTTGCTGCCATTCCACTGGATGGCCGGCTCCACCCACATGTTTAATCATATTTGTATCTCTCAAACGATAGTCATGGGTGTGCAAATATTTTAAGGATAGCAGGTGCACTAAATTCCTCACACAATAGACTTCCATGAGGGTTTGTAGTAAAATTAATGTCAGGTCAGCTACAGATGATCGCTAAGTAAGTAGTGGAGTTCTTTATTTAGTTTTCTGCTATACTATTAATAATAATAATAATAATAATAATGGTTTACTTCAGGTTTAAAAATTATCTCAATTTGGAAGTAGTACAATTAAACTTAAGATTTCAACAACGCATAAAATGTTTCATTATTGCAAGTGAAAAATTATTGCAATATACATTCATTATTTATTTTGCAGCCTTGTGTTGTAAAATACATCTAAAAGGTGTGTTTGTTTCACTTGCTCCCAAGGAGGCTTGGGTTAATGCAGGTGGCCCTCGTTTTACAACGGTTCAATTTAAACCGTTTCAGAATAACAACCTTTTTTTCCATGTCATGTGACTGCTATTGAAAAGCATTGATAAGCAGTGCATTTATTAAAATAGCAGGTAGGTGGAACTGTCCGCTTGTGTTGCAGCAAAGCCAAGCAAGCTGAAATGAATCAGTTTAACCAGACCTGAGCTATCGAGCAGATTTCAAAGGAACAAGATCATCCTGTCTATAAATCAGTAGAGATTGGAATGCATAGAAAGAACTGTTTGCAGAAAAATGCAAGTTTAGTCTGTGTTGTGTGATTATTTTATTAGGTTTATAATGCTGTTTAGCATTTAAAGTCTTCATTTCAAAGCTTTAAAAATAATGTATTAGGTGTCAGTTATGACAATTTTGAGAGGGGCCTGGAACCTATCTCCCTCACTTCCCATTGACTTACATTATAAAATGGGTTTCAATTTACAATGGTTTCGATTTACAACCATTCCTTCTGGAACCTAACCCGGCGTAAACTGAGGGCTACCTGTACTTTAGGGCAATTTATGCAAGCTTTTATTTACTTTTCCCTTCCTCCCTTAGCTTCTATGGTGTCACTTGCTTTTAAAAGGTGGATTATCAGACAATCATGATAGGCAAATAATTCTTTGCAATAGTAACCAAGTTAAATCAGTGGCAAACCACCTTAAGGGAATACAAGAGTGCAAGCTACTCCATTCTGCACTTGTGCAAACAGAGTTTGTGCTATATCTGAATATCAGTTTGTGATTGGTTAGCAAGGGTTCTTTTGTTCTGTCAGACAGGGAAATCAGTGAAAAAAATACACATAAAACAATATACTCATGTAACAAAATAAATCTGCAAAAGTATTCTTATATATGAAGGTTTATAATCATGTAGTTTACAATTTGTGTTTAGGGTCTCTTTAACTCACCACTTGTAATACTACTGCAGTGAGTGCATTAATAGTATTCTTTGCACTATCTATGAAAAGTTAGCGCTGCTTAATCTGTTGGTGCTCTACAAATAACCAATAATAATGATAATAATAATAGGGCTCCTTTTGTCTGCATTAAGATACTCTGGTTAAAATCTTTAACCATACACTCTTAATACTCGATTGTGCGTCATTCTAAGAGAGTGAGAGGTACAAGATAACAGACACTGCACTATCAATTGAGCTCTACTTGTAATCTAGGCCAACAACATGTTTTATTTTTAATGGTCGAAAGGGGCAAATCAGAACTGATTTTGTATGTCTACCTTCTAACACATACACATCCCCTTTCTCTGACTAAAGTCGTTTCATTAAACAAAGTCGTTTAGAAAAAAAAACAAAACAAAAAAAAACAGTGTTTTCTCTTCATTAAAAAATTTGAAGGGTTATTTTAATAATGTGATGAATGTGTATTGACAATGTTTGGAAGTATCTAATTATTTAGGTTCAACAACCAACTCTGGGGTAATTGTTCTTGTTCACAGGCGACTAACAATATTAAGGCCTTACATCTGCTGCTCTAAAACATTGCAATGAATGGTAGCTTTGAAATATTCACAGAGCTTTCACAATCATTCAGCAAATATAAGCAAACAATGAAATCATATTTAAGACAGTTTCAAAGAACAACTGGTGCTGGTCTGCATAATGTTCTAATTCCCCAGCAGTTAGTCAGACAGCTTTTAACATACAAAATACTCTGAGAAAGTCAGACCTTGTTTATTGTTGCATGCAGTGTAGAGGGGAATATCTTTTATATTGTTAAAATCAACCATTACTGACAAATCTAAATTTAAAGTGACTCTAATTAAATAATATATAATCTGATGGATTGCTTGCATCAGTCATTAAAAAAGTAACAAGAAACAAGCAAAGAACACAATGTAATATCATTATCACACACTTGCATGCGCACAAACACAGATATACTGTATATACACATCCCCCCAACCACTTTTATTTACAGTTTAATATAACTCGTAAACATTTTCTACTAAGGTAATGGAATTTGAACCAGCATTATAGTTTGGTGCTGACTAATAAAATTATATGTAAAAAAGTAACACAATGCATGATAGACCACGAACATAAAGGTTGTAATGATCTATGTAACATATATACACTATATGTTATAAATGCCAATTAGGGGTTCATACAACTAACTAAATACATCTTCTTTTACATTGAAATAACTAAGTGAGTGGTAGAAGAAACACATTCTAACATCTTTCTATCTACTTACTATCTGTCTGTCTGTCCGTTCGTTCGTCCTTCCATCCGTCCGTCTATCTATCTATCTATCTATCTATCTATCTATCTATCTATCTATCTATCTATCTATCTCTATTTATACTCAAAATCATTATACAGAGCAACATGTATATAGGCAGCCTGGGATGCAAAAAATATAAAGGAGGAGCTTTTGACCCCAGGGCAGGCCAGAGGATGAAAGGGATAGGTGAGTAGTAATAGAGGGTGGCTCTCAGAGTAGAGTAGTTAAGGAGAGGCAGGAAGAGTAAGTGCCATCTCCATATCCGAAGAGACGTTGACCCACGTTCATCGCCTACATGGGCGCGTCTGGACAGATCCCCTCACGGCAGGAGCAGAGAACGGAGGCGATGTGCTTATAACAGGAGGATGTCACCTCTATGGAGGAGGCATTCAGCTGACAGAGACGAGCGCCGCAATACTGCTAGGACAATGGTGGCACCTCCAGTTGCATCCACGGCTAACACTACAGGACCTGGGCGCCTGGTGGTGCTGGTGAGGTGCCGGGTTTTGGGACGCCTGTTGGGCTGGGCGGGGGTTTAGACAAACAGTATGTGTTATTGCAAGGTTTGAAAGACTTGATTGTGAGTTTTGAGAGGAGTGAGAATTCTTCGGGGAGTGAGCAGGCAGTGGGTGCGTGGGCTCCACTGGCCCTGGGGGAGGTAGAGTCGCAGCCAAAAGGTAGTCAGGTGCCGGGGGGTGCGGCGAGCGGGACCCCTGCAGTGGGGACGGTTGGCGTTGCTGGGGGCTCAGGGTTTCTGAGGAGGCTTTTCAGCGTCCTTGCCTGTGCTCCATCCGTTGGGGCTACACTTACAGTCGGAAGTTAAAGAAAAAAATCTGGAAGCGTGAGTTTTTGGAGATCTTTTCTTTGCTTCTGGTTGATCAGTTTCTAGACATTAAGGAAGATCCTAAGGGGGAGTCAGGAAAAAAGGAGGAGAGAAAAAAGAGATATCGGAAGTTGCCAAAAACTCTAAGCAATTGGTCTAGATCATTTTGTATATTGGCCAGCGTCATAACAGAGAAATTCCCGGAGCAGGGGTCAGCTCTCTTTTGTTATTATGCTGAGATTTCCTCAGCGTACGTACGTATGGTGGGTTAGCATGGTGGCAGTACGACAAACAGTTTCATCAGCAGCTTGCTGTGTGGCCCGCCATGCATTGGGATGATAAGGATATGGGTATCTGGCTAGAGATCATGACCCCTTTACGGTCGGGACAGTACTTTCGAGTCAGGGGGCCACCGTTACAGGCGGCACCGGTGCCAGTACCACTGTCCCCAGGAGGGGGCTGTGCTTCCAATATAATGAGAGTCAATGCGGTTTCGGTCTCTCATGCAAATACAAGCATGAGTGTTCGGGGTGTGGAGGATTGCACTCCTATGCCAAATGCTTTAAAAGAGGATGGACGGGAGCATGCCCAGGAGACGTGGCTTTACAGAGCCAAGACTCCAGTGAACATAAAAAAGATGGTGACATGGTTAAGGCAATACGCTAGGGTTAAGGGTAAAGCAGGAGCGACTGAACTGTTTACCAGTTTTAGTTCGGGTTTTTGGATACCATTTCTGCTGGGGGAGGGCCCCCGCGTCTCAGGGTCCACCCAGAGATCATTTGGGAAAAACTGGCAAAGGAGGTGGTGTTGGGCCACATGGTGGGTCCGTTTGCCAAATTACCCATGGCCAATTTGCGGATTTCTCCTTTAGGGGTCATGCCCAAAAAAGTCCATGGGCAATTCTGGATGATCCATCATTTGTCCTACCCTAAAGGATCATCCATGAATGACGGCATTGACACTGAATTAGCGGTGTCCTATGCTTCCTTTGATTCAGCGATGGGTTTAGTTCGGAAAGCTGGCACGGGGGCGTCTTTAGCAAAGGTAGACGTGGAGGCTGCTTTCCGTTTGTTGCCAGTCCATCCAAAATGCTATCATCTACTGGGTTGTACCTTCGAAGATGAGTTTTTTTTGTTGACCTCTGTTTATCGATGGGATGATCCATTTCCTGCTCCTACTTTGAGACTTTTAGTTGTTTTGTGGAGTGGGTGGTTAAGCGTCTATCGGGTTTGAAATCGTTGGTTCACTACTTGGACGATTTCTTGTTCATCTGTCCCCCACAGTCTGATGTATGTTGCAGGCTGATGTCGACCTTTATGCATGTTGCGGGGGAGTTTGGTATCCCAATAGCGGAAGAGAAGTCAGAAGGCCCGAAGTGGGTCTTGTGCTTCTTGGGAATATATATTGATTCAGAGTTGATGCAGTGTAGTCTACAGATGGAAAAAGTGGTTGATTTAGTGCAGAATTTACAAATGGCGGTGGGTCGCCATAAGATGACGTTGCGTGAGTTACAGTCAATTGTGGGTAAACTTAACTTTGCGTGCCGGATTATTCCGGTTGGTCAGGTTTTTTGCAGGCGGTTGTCTCTGGCAACAGCAGGGGCAACAGAGCCTTTCCCCCACATTCATGTGACCAGTCAGATCAGGGAGGATTTGAGGGTTTGGCTCGTGTTCCTCCAGGAATACAATGGCAAGTCCATCATTAAGAGGGTAGTGTTGCGGTCAGAGTTGAACCTTTTCACTGACGCTTCCGGTTCCTACAGGTTCGGAGCTTATCTGGATAGCAGGTGGTGTGCCAACAAATGGCCAGAGGCATGGTTATCCACAGGTTTAAATAAAAACTTGGTGCTCTTGGAGCTGTTCCTGTTTACTAGTGTCTTTGAAATTGTGGGCGGCATTGTTGATGGACAGGAAAGTTATTTTCCACTCGGATAATATGGGGGTGGTCATGGCGATTAACAATTTGTCGGCCTCTTCCCCTCCGGTGGTTTTCTTGCTACGCCTGTTTGTGTTAGAGTGTCTGAGATTGAACGTGTGGTTTAGGGCTGTGCATGTCCCTGGTACATCTAATGACATTGCTGATGCTCTTTCACATCTGCAGTGGGATCGTTTCCGGGCTTTTGCCCCAGAAGCAGCCATGGAGGGGGATCGCTGTCCAGCAGAATTGTGGAAGGCAGCATTCCCAGGTTGATGAATTTGGTGAGGGCGGCGTTAGCCAAGAGTACCTGGAAAGCATACGTGCAGGTATGGGGTGATTGTAAGTTGTTTCTGGGGGCAGGTGGTTATTCTTTTTCAGAAATCAAGTGATTCCAGGCCCTGGTCGATTGGAGGGGGGGGGGGGGTGTAATGAGCCCCGGGTTTCTAGGGCACTAGTGCGGAGAGGCTTGCTGGCTTTGGCCTTTTTATGTCAACTGTTGGGCTTCCAGGATATTACAAAGTCATTTGTGGTTTGGATGGTAGGACGCAGTTTGTATAGGGGTCCTTCTAGGGTGGACAGGAGGCGGCCTGTCATATTTTCTGTTCTACAGAAGGTGGTGGGGGTTTTGCCCTCGGTCTGTTCGGATGCGTTCGAAATTGCATTGTTCCGTGCGGCCTTCATGCTAGCCTTTTTTGCAGCCTTTTGGGTCTCAGAAGTAGTTGCACCCAACAGGAAGGACAGGGGTGGGATCCAAGTGGGTGATGTGGTGGCTGAGGAGTGACAGATTGTCATTTGGCTCCGGCGATCAAAGATGATCAGATGGGTAGAGGCCGTTTGATAAGTTTGAGGGTAATTGGGGGCCCGTGCTGCCCAGTTGGGGCTGTGAGTGAATTTTTGCAAATAAGACCTGCGGGTGTTGGCCCGTTGTTGGTACACGCTGAGGGTTCGTCTTTGTCAAAATTGCAGGTTGTTGCTGTGTTCTGGAAGGCATTGACGTTAGTGGGTTTTCCTGTGTGGGAATTTAGTTCTCATTCGTTCAGAATTGGAGAGGCTACTAAAGCGAGCATGTTAGGCATGAGTGATGAAATGATTCAGGGAATTGGGAGATGGTCATCGGGAAGGTTTTAGTCATACGTTCACAAGTATTTGGGCTTATAGGTTTTATATTTGTTGTTTTAGGTTCGGTGGAGTGTTGGTTTGTCGGTCACTCTTACATCTATTGGGCATGACATGCTGCTGCAGTGAAGAATGATGGTTGCCAGTTGGGTTTGCCTACTGATGAGGTGGTGATGCGGTGGTTTGGGGTTCGGAATTTGAAGTGGGACCAAGTACTTTTGCAAGGGGTAACTTATTCCAGGTTGTTCCGCCCTCCTGGTATCTTGGTAATTCATGTGGGAGGTAATGATCTTGGGTACATGGCACAGAGGGATCTGGTGTCAAAAATGAAAAAGGATTTGGTGTGTTTGTGGGATTTATTCCCTCAGCTACTGGTGGTTTGGTCAGAGTTGGAACCCAGGGTGGTCTGGAGGGCGGCATGGGATAGCAAAAGATTGGTTACATCTAAAAGGAAAATTAACAGGGTGTTGAGTAGCTTTGTGAGACAAAAAGGGGGTGTCTATACTGCATGTTTAGTTTGAAGGGGAAGCGGGAAGATGTTTTTTCTTACGTGATGGGGTTCACCTGAATGAGGTAGGTTTGCAGCTCTTCAATTTTAATTTAAAGGAAGGGGTTTTAAAGGCATTAGGTTTTTGGCAGGGCTCGGCCAGTGTCTGGGCCTGTGGCGGTGTGCTTGACGTCTAGAAGTTTCGGAAGTAATGTGGGTACCTCCTGTGGGTTCAGGAGAGGTTAGCAATATGTTTACTTGATAAAGTTTGAAGAGTTATTGAGCTCCTATGGGGCAAGCACTAATATTGGTTACTTTGTAGCCAATACCTTTTCAAGTGGTTTAAAAGTTATTTATTTGTTTACATGTTTTAAAATAAATTGGCTGTGGCCTTTTCAACCCCAAGTTACTGTGTCTTAGCCTTTATTGGGAGGATGGGGTAAAGAACAAGAGTGCCTAATTATGGGGTCAAGGCAGCCCCGGAAACAAAAAATAGAAAGGAGGGGCTTTTTACCCCAGGGCAGGCCAGAGGATGCAAGGGATAGGTGGGCAGTAATAGAGGGTGGCTCTCAGAGTAGAGTAGTTAAGGAGAGGCAGGAAGTGTAGGTGTCATCTCCATATCCAAACCTGTTGGGAAGAAGAGCAGCTCCCGCCCTCCCTTCCCTGTTTGGTTGTACGGCATGGGATATATTTCGGGCGGTGTGCTTGATGTCTAGAAGTTTCAGAAGTAATGTGAGTACCTCCTGTGGGTTCAGGAGAGGTTAGCAATATGTTTACTTAATAAAGTTTGAAGAGTTATTGAGCTCCTATGGGGCAAGCACTAATGTTGGTTACTTTGTAACCAATACCTTTTCAAGTGGTTTAAAATTTATTTATTTGTTTACATGTTTTAAAATAAATTGGCTGTGGCCTTTTCAACCCCAAGTTACTGTGTCTTAGACTTTATTGGGGGGATGGGGTAAAGGACAAGAGTGCCTAATTATGGGGTCATATTACTATTGCTTAACTGGACACTCAAGTCAAAATAAACTTTTATAATTCAGGTAGAGCAAGCAGTTTTAAGACACTTCCCAATTTACTTCCATTATCAAATTTTGAACAGTCAGATTTTCTGGGGAACAAGATCCTACTGAGCATGTGCACAAGCTCACAGGGTATACGTATACTAGTCTGTGATTGGTTGATGACTGTCACATGATCCAGGGGGCTGGAAAATGAGAGAAAAAATACATTGTCAGAATTCAATCAACTGCTTATTTGAAATTCAGAGTAGGTGTTAAATCATTGTCTTTTTGTTATGCACTTGTTAATTATTTAATTCTACTTCATTTAGTGGTCCTTTTATGCTGAGTTACCTTTGGGTGCACCAAAAAAATTTGCTCCAGAGTCCTCCCTTGAGTAGGTCTGCTACTGCGTCTAATGTACCTACTTGTTGGCAAGACTGGTGTGCTGCTACTATTGCAATACTGTTTTCAAATTGCCCCATTTCCTTGCCACTTGTATCATGGGATAACATATTTACTTTTATTTTGTTTTTATTGCTTATTTATTATGTTTTATCTATTCACATCCCCCTTTGAGTCTCCAAAATAACTAGGTCATATTATTTTTACTTCTATATTGCTTTGCAATCATAGTTGTAATGCCATTGTATATTATTCTACATTCTGTTTATTTATATTTATTATTTGTTATTATATACTGTTCTCTCTTTATCCTCATTAAGATCTGTAGTTCTTTTAATATGTCGCTCGGGTATATTGTATATATAATGAATAAGTGGCAGTTTGATGATATTGTTGACTTCAATCAGGTCAACTGGCAATTTGTGATACCTTTATTTACTTTAAAGGGACAGTCAAGTATAAATTAAACTTTCATTATTCAGATAGGACTTTTAATTTTAATCGACTTTCCAATTTACTTTTATCATCAAGTTTACTTTTTTCTCTTGGTATTCTTAGTTTAAACTAAACCTAGGTAGGCTCATATGCTAATTTCTAAGCTTTTGAGGGCTGCCTCTTATCACATGTTTTTTAAATCTCTCTTAAACACAAACAGACAGAAAGTACACGTGGGCTATATGTTCATGCATGTGTTCATGCACAGAAAGTTATTTAAGATCTAGCACAATACAATGCTAAATTTAAGACAATAGATAATAAACAGTCACAGTCATGTGATCAGGGGGCTGGAAGAAGGTTCCTAGATACAAGGTAATCACAAAGGTAAAAAGTATATTAATATAACTATGTTGGTTATGCAAAACTGGGGAATGAGTAATAAAGGGATTATCTATCTTTTAAAACAATAACAATACTATGGTTGACTGTCCCTTTAAGTCAGCACTGATTGGCTAAAATGCAAGTCTGTCAAAAGAACTGAGATAAGGGGGCAGTCTGCAGAGGCTTAGATACAAGGTAATCACAGAGGTAACAAGTATATTAATATAACAGTGTTGGTTATGCAAAACCATAAATGGGTAATAAAGGTATTGTCTATCTTTTTAAACAATAACAATTCCCGCTCAAGCATTAACTGCACTAGAAGTAAGCTTTTTGTGCATGTTGGGTTGCGCTAGTATTACAAGTTGAAAGTAAACAGTTTTTTTACTTGTGCACTAATCCGATGTGCTTACAATATTGCGAACGATAACCTATTTCCCCCTAGAAGTCAATGGAGCAAAAAAAGAGGAATGTAAACCTAACACCCTACTCGCCCACAAACCTGATCGCATATTCTCAAGTGCGCTAACCCTACATGAAAATATCCCAATGTTCTTCACATAGCAGAATATGTTCTATTTATTCATAAATACAAATTTCTGCAAATATCTGATGGTATGTTAGTACATAATATATATATATATATATATATATATATATATATATATATATATATATATATATATATATATATATATATATACACACACACACATGATTATATATGGGTATAGATATATGCAGATATATATAGGAATATCTATTTATAAATACTTAGAACATTTTCTGCTATGTCCAGAACATTGGAATCTGAAATATTTACAGTAAATACATAGTTAAAGCCATTATTAAATATGAATATTGCATAAATATGCTTTTTAATGTTTTCATCTACTTAACTGCAAAGGGCAGGCAAAAAGTGAGCGTAGAGCAAAATTGAGCTCCATACTGCACTCCAATACCAGCACTGCTGAAAGCTGCGGTGAGCTAGTTTTACGTGCTCGTGCACGATTTCCCCATAGACATCCATGGGGAGAGCCGGCTGAAAAAAAGTCTAACACCTGCAAAAAAGCAGCGTAAAGCTCCGTAACGCAGCCCCATTGATTCCTACGGGGAAAGAAATTTTATGTTTATACCTAACACCCTAACATGAACCCCGAGTCTAAACACCCCTAATCTTACACTTATTAACCCCTAATCTGCCACCCCGACATCGCTGACACCTACATTATACTTATTAACCCTAATCTGCTGCTCTGGACATCGCCGCCTCTATAATAAACATATTAACTCCTAAACCGCCGCACTCCCGCATCACAAACACTAGTTAAATATTATTAACCCCTAATCTGCCAACCCTAACATCGCCGCCACCTACCTACATTTATTAAGCCCTAATCTGCCGTCCTAACGTCATCGCCACTATACTAAATTTATTAACCCCTAAACCTAAGTCTAACCCTAACCCTAACACCCCCTAACTTAAATATAATTAAAATAAATCTAAATAAAACCTACTATCATTACCTAAATAATTCCTATTTAAAACTAAATACTTACCTATAAAATAAACCTTAAGATAGCTACAATATAACTAACAGTTACATTGTATCTAGCTTAGGGTTTATTTTTATTTTACAGGCAAGTTTGTATTTATTTTAACTAGGTAGAATAGTTACTAAATGGTTATTAACTATTTACTAACTACCTAGCTAAAATAAATACACATTTACCTGTAAAATAAAACCTAACCTTACACTACAATTAAATTAATTACCTAAATTAAATAAAATTACCTAAATTACAAAAAACCCCCACTAAATTACACAAAATAAAAAATACATTATCAGATATTTAAACTAATTACACCTAATCTAATAGCCCTGTCAAAATAAAAAAGTCCCCCCAAAATAAAAAAAAAACCTAGCCTAAACTAAACTACCAATAGGGCCTTTTGCGGGGCATTGCCCCAATGAAATCAGCTCTTTTACCTGTAAAAAAACATACAAACAACCCCCAACAGTAAAACCCACCACCCACACAACCAACCTCCCAAATAAAAACCTAACTAAAAAAACCTAAGCTCCCCATTGCCCTAAAAAGTACATTTGGATGGGCATTGCCCTTAAAATGGCATTTAGCTCTTTTTCAAGTGCCCAAACCCTAATCTAAAAATAAAACTCACCCAATAAACCCTTAAAAAACCTAACACTAGCCCCCGAAGATCCACTTACAGTTTTGAAGACCGGACATCCTTTCTCAACAAAGCCAGGAGAAGTCTTCATCCAAGCGGCAAGAAGTCCTCAACGAAGCCGGGAGAAGTCCTCCAGACGGGCAGAAGTCTTCATCCAAGTGGCATCTTCTGTCTTCATCCATCCGGTGCGGAGCAGGTCCATCTTCAAGACATCCGGCGTGGAGCATCCTCTTCAATCGAAGTCTTCTTCCAGAATGAAGGGTCCTTTAAGTGACGTCATCCAAGATGTCGTCCCTTGAATTCCTAGAATTCTATCAGCCAATCGGAATTAAAGGTGAAAAAATCCTATTGAGCTGTGCTCTTCTCTCTGTGTGTGTGTATAAATATATATATATATATATATATATATATATATATATATATATATATATATATATATATATATATATTATATATATATATATATATATATATATATATATATGCATCTTTAGAGATGTATTTTTGATGAGTTTTGTGAGACTTTTTTGTTTTGTGAAACAGTTAACCAGAGCGCTGAGATTGCGCTAACCCGACACACTTTAACTTTAATTGCACTCAAACGATTGCTTTTACTTTTAACTTGCAATATGAGCAAATAACCCAAAGTGCTCAAATAGCCGCAATAAACCACTTATCAATCGCACGTAACTGCTAGTTCTCCACTTGTAATCTGGCCCTTAATGTTTTATTTAAATTTGTTCAGTAAAATAATTGTGCTTATGAGAATCATATAGGTAGCTTAGTAGACACTAGTTATCTTTCTATTCATCACTTATACTCCAAATTATTCTACTAAGTTCTCTAATGAATCTTGGAAGACATTTAATTCAATCACCTAGTATTAGTAATAGCAAATACACTGATATTCTTGTTTTGTGTTCTGCCTTCTAGTTATTCATCATTAATGAAAAAAAAAATCTCAGAGCTAGCAAATAAAATTATGAGGGAAGTAATAAAAAAGGCAGCAACCTGAAGGGGCAGTACCCAAAATGCAATTAGTTGTTATTTTGTTGGTGTTAAATAAAACTGTTTTATTTTTGAGACAAAGTTTGAGTAATTTCAGTATGCCATTTGTTTTGATTTTTTTTCTGTTGATTAGGCCTATAAACCATTAATTTCCTATATGCACAAGGATCTTTGGCAGGAAAGAGGTTACTTATTGAGAAGGAACATCGTTGTATTTCCTAGTGCTCTGCCACATGCACGGCTGATTTCATTTTTAAGTGAAATGAGTTTGGCAAAATATCCATGGCTCAAGAAATGCCTAATCTGGTCTTCATTTGTTTATTTAAGATTGTGCAGCTCCCAAATTCATTTCTTGATAATGCTCCTATTCAGACTCAAACTGGAAATAGTCTTTCAAATATAGCATTTTATCCATCAGTAATAAATGCATAAATACAATGGAGACAATTTTATAAATTACAGTTGTTGCTATATTAAAGTGTTTAATAAAATACATTTAAAGCAAAATACAATTATTAAGAGGGACATTAAATACCTATGTATGTATATATATATATACTGTATATACTGTATATACTGTATATATATATATATATATATTAATTTAACATTTTTGACTGTAAAAAGGTAACTGTTCAATTAAAGTTAATAACTATAATGCATTGTTTTCTTTCTTTCATTGCCATCTACTATTACTACTATTTAAAGACCAAGTACAGCTACTTTTAGGGTCCTGGAAAGTTCCCTGTCTGTAGATAGAAGTAAAAAAACTGGTAAAGACTGGTCCAATAAGATGCATGTACACCAATCAAACACAAATTTGTAAATTGTGAGGCATAGCCCTTTGATGATCTTTTTAATGTATTTTATCTAGTCTCCTTTAAATGTATTCTAAAAGGTGGAGAAATTCAGATTGCTAAAACATTTAATAGTCTTTGGCAATGATGCTACTTATCTACTATAGATGGAAATACAAATAATTCAGCAAATTCTTTACAATTTGGCTGGGTGAAAGCTGAAGCAACTTATAAACAGCTTGTTTGCATGTCTGTTCCTTACTAGTTTTATTTTCAGTGACTGTACCTTAGACATCTTCTGAGAGATCGCATGGTGATATTTACTGATGTGCTTATTTAATTAAGCTTTTCTTACATCACCTACTTTTTTATTATGGTATTCTTAAACCAGTCAGCTATATGATGAGAGAAATATTGTGTGAGTATTAAGATAATGAATAGTGTGATGACCGTCCGAGCAACAACCAACCTCTCCGTAAACACAAGCGGAAGTGAACCCGCTATCAGGTCACCAAGGCACACCCTCTAAGGCAGTGATTTTTAACCTTTTTTTTGCCGTGGCACACTTTTTTACATTAAAAAATCCTGTGGCACACCACCATCCCAAAATTTTAAAAAAATCACACATTGTAGCCTAATACAGCATATATATATATATACACATACACACAAACACACACATACTGTACGTATTGTGCTGTTATTCCATGCCTCCTACAAACTACCCCTGCACTGGGAGTAAAAAACAAGCAAAGTTTAAAAAATATGTCACACTGTTGTCAGTCTGCCGTGGCACACCTGAGGATCTCTCACGGCACACTAGTGTGCCACGGCACACTGGTTGAAAAACACTGCTCTAAGGTAACGTAGTACCGTAGCTGTAGCGGAACCAGGCCACACAAAGTAGGTAACTTGACAGGCGAAGAAGTGCAGGTACTCAAAAGGATAAGATAAAAATCAAAAAGTTTATTGATATGCAAAAATAGTAAAAAACAGCATAAGAAGCTGTAAAACACACAGATATAAAGCCAGTAAAGCAGGCAGACATAAAAACACAACGGTCTGACGCGTTTTGTGCCCCCTAGTGGCACTTACTCATAGACATGTTTGTAGCATAGAGAATACACCTTTTTAACCTCTTAAGGACATATGATGGAATTTTTCCGTCATAAAACAATTGAGCAAACTGAAAGCTGTGTCCTTAAAGGGTTAAAGGAGCTACTGATTTATAATAGGCTATTGAGTTATATAATTAACCAATACAATTAAGCCTAAATAAAGAATATCCAGTGCACCTATGTGAATACTAAAGGCAACAAACAGAATTTTTTTTTATTATAGAAAATCCTAATACATCTTTTTACAAATTAAAACATTAAAGCACCCATAATATAAATAAATAAAGAGAAAAATCTAATATTTAAACAGAACAAAAGTAAACATTATGTGTCAATGAAATAATCAATATCACATTCACGGTTCATACCTAAAGGGGACCTTGTTTTAAGTTTAAGCATCTTCTATAATCATATTTGCGGAACAGCAATGGGGGCAAATTTTGCCCCCGCGTTTGCAAACCTTTACGTTTCCTGGTGGGAACTTAATCACATATATAATACTACAAATCCTTGGTTGGAGGACATACTTCTATATGTCCGGTATATTGATGACCTTTTGGTCATCAATTAAAAAAAACATTAATGATAAGGAATTTGAGAAATTTATGTTACATAAATAGTAATTCCTTTAATCTCCAATTTACTGGACAACATAGTCCACAAATTATTGATTAGATCTCAGATTAGATCTCACACTGCAGATTATAGATAATACCATTGTTACTAAAACATTCCGTAAATCCACAGCTGGTAACACTATACTTCATGCCTCATCTCAACATCCCAACCATGTAGTTAAAGCAATACCAAGGGGCCAATTCATATGAATTAGAAGAAATACTAAGTCTGATGAAATTTATGAGTCCCAGTCTATTGAATTAAAAAACAGACTTATTCTTAGAGGTTATGGACCAAGTTCCCTTGAAAAGTGCCAGAAAGAAGTCAAACATCTTACTATCCCTCATATTAGTCAAAATGTTAGTAAACTTCAGACAAATAAAATTAATTCTAGAGACTCAATTGTTTTTACTACTGCCTATTCCCAACAATATAATGCTGTCACTAAGATTCTAAAAAAACATCTTCATATTCTCTTAGGTGTTGACATCCTAAAACCTTGCCTTAATAACTTAAAATTTGTACCTAAGAAATCAAGAACGATAGGTCAAAGCTTTGCTCCTATCATGGTCACCAGGGATAACAGCCAAAAATCAAATTGGCTAAACAAAAAGGGTAACTACAGATGTGGTAAATGCAGCTGTCATATGTGTCCCTATATATCACTAGGCAAGAATTTTTCCAGTAGTTATACGGGACAAAGTTTTGAAACTGACTTTTATGCCAACTGCAGTACCACATTTGTAATTTACCTATTAACTTGTAATTTATGTAAACACCAATAAACTGGTCAAACTTCTAGACCTATCCGCAAGAGATTTGGGGAACTTACCAGAGATATTAAGAATTTTAATAAAGATTCAGCTGTGGCTAAGCTTTTTAATGGTCACCACTTCACTAATATTGCTGATATGTCTATTAAGATAATAGATATGGCTAAAGTTCCCATGAGGGGGGGGGGGGGGGCAATAGGTTCAAAATCTTGGAGAAAAGGGAACTATTTTGGATGCTTAAACTTAAAACAAAGTCCCCTTTAGGTATGAACCGTGAATGTGATATTGATTATTTCATTCACACGTAATGTTTACTGTTGTTCTGTTTAAATATTAGATTTTTCTCTTTCTTTTTCTTGTTCTTTTTGTTTTTTGTCACACTGAGAATAATGCATCTATTTAATGGGTGCTCTAATGTTTTAATTTGTAAAAAGATGTATTAGGATTTGCTATAATAATAATTTTTTCTGTTTTTTGCCTTTTTAGTATTCACATAGGTGCACTGGATATTCTTTATTTAGGCTTAATTGTATTGGTTAATTATATAACTCAATAGCCTATTATAAATCAGTAGCTCCTTTAAAAAGGTGTATTCTCTATGCTACAAACATGTCTATGAGTAAGTGCCACTAGGGGGCGCGAAACGCGTCAGACCATTGTGTTTTTATGTCTGCCTGCTTTAGTGGCTTTATATCTATGTGTTTTACAGCTTCTTGTGCTGTTTTTTTACTATTTTTGCATATCAATAAACTTTTTGATTTTTATGTTATCATTTTGAGTACCTGCACTTCTTCGCCTGTCAAGTTACCTATTAAGATAATGAAAACTGGAGCTTTGCAACCTCCTTTATAGTCATGAAACAGAGAGTATTTGTCTATCAAACATTTAAAATAAAGTATTGTAACAAACAGCAAACCTGCTTTCCTGTCTGAGGACGCGTCTTCTCAGTGTCAGATGGAGTGCTGTTGTTTTGAATGTAACAAACTGGAATCAATACCTGAGAGGCTCAGTTTACAACAAACCCTCACTGATGCATTGAACTTTAACACAGTGTTTCAACAGGGGCCAGGGGTAAGAGAGCAATGAGACTGAACTCTCTCTAGTACTTTTATCAGATCCTATAAAACTTACAACAATTAAGTACTAGTAAGTATCTGTAAGTTTATACCTTTGAAGATCAAAGAAGGACATACCTTTGTGAAAGTTTAGTCTCGCTATCCAGACAAATATAGACTTGAATGAGATACTTAAACACAGTTCTCCTTATAGCAAAGGAATCTAGTGTAAAGGTAGTATAATATATCTATGTTATATTCTGTTTGTATAATCAATACCCTAATATAAACATTGAAGATTATTAATATGGGTACCAATAAACCCAACCACTATAATATCTTACACTACCCAGGTGCATATCTTTATATAAGATATATCCCTTAGTAACCATAATATATAATTTATATTTAAGCTATACAGTAATCTATGCATTTTATTATCATTGAGCATTCCAGAATCATATTTGTGTTTTAAATTCACACATCTTTTTTAACCAAATTTAATAAAATTGAAATTTTAATGGTAGCCACGTTACTTTACCCATTGATAACTTAAGCGGACACAGAAGTGCTACCATAAGTGTATACTTTTTATCAGTCTGCCCTGACTTCACCCCATAAAGGTAAACTAAGTCAGGCAGTCCAGGTCTTGGCCTCACAGCAAAAAGCAGCACAACATAATTTAACAAATGCAGAGTCCAAAAACAAGCTAAAGTCGAATATCAAGTAAGTCACAACCATGGGGTTAATACAATAGCATAGTCAGGGGAGGCAGAAAGTCAGACCAGTATGTCAGGTAGTAACTGCCAAAGTAAGAGTTTCAGAAACTCAATATATAAGCAACCACATGCTACAAACACAGAGCTAATATAAACCTTAAAGGTATAGTATGCCTAACCACAGCAGGACCAGAAATCACTATTTAAGACATACACTTATCATGACAGAGCACAAACATGAAGACAAGAGGGTGTGGGGATGACAACTATTAATTTGTATGGGGAAGGTCTTTTCAAATAGCTAGTTGTGAAAGTGTTAATTGAGTGATGGCCATACCCTAAAATTCATAAACTATTTATTGAGAATTTTGATTACAGTTAGAAACACAAGATTAAGTGTATGACCACTTTTATGGGTGGCAGAGTTGACAACTGTATAAATAAGCATGAACTGAGAATAGCAGTTCTTGGCCAAGCTGAGAAAGTATCATCCAGCAAGACATTGAAGACCCTTATGATGACATGTGCAATGTGCTGAAGCTATCACTTTCTACCACCAGGAGGATGGTAGATCAAGAAAATTATCATACTTTCCTGGCTCCTACACAGTCAAATTACTTTTGTTTAAGTTCCTGTGTTAATATCTGCATTTCTGCTCTCTCTTCCTTATTGTAATGAAGTCAGCAATAATAGTAGTTTTATTAATTTTGCTTTACAGAGTACCCTTCTGATGCAATAACCAATGAACAAAATTTTTTTGCTTGTTGTATTTAGTAAAGAATCTTCAAGAAGAGAGCTTCATTTTCCATATCTTAGTGCCATTTTGGTTTGCTTTGAAATCACATCTGCATTGATCATATGACACATACACACCTTAACTTTTCTGCTGATAATGTTCTTCTTATACATCCAAGCATCCTATGGTTTTCTTGCCATTGTATCTGTAACTTTAAATTGGGATTTAATATATAGCCTGATTTTTGAGAGAACACTAATTTTTTCAATATTTTTAAAACATAGAATATATTTCTATTTGCATAGAAATTCAATGAAAGTTATTCTTATCATAGTAATGCTCTCATGGAAAGTACATGAAGTTAGACAGTGATTTTAACTGTTAGCACTCTAGGGTAGTCAGGAACATTCAGTCTGTTTTCACCAGTACTTTGGAATCTAAGTATGTCCAGGTTTTGATGATAGTGATGAAAATATTGCAATATTTGGTGTCAAGTAATAGGAAAGGAGGTAATTTATAAAGCTGCAAGATGCAGCTTTATTCAGCTTCAGTGCAAGCTTTAGGCTGCAGCCAATAGTTAAGATGTAGTGGTCATCAGACTGCTGTTTCTTAACCTATACCCCACCTCCTAGTTGGTGGATTACAATCACCCTGGAGAAGTCCGACAGCCCCTGCTGGCATGCTATTGGCCGGGTGTTAGCATGGGGCAGCACTGCTCAAGCAGCCACTAGTGTAATGATAAATGTGGGCAGCATATTGCTGACTGTGGGGAGTGCTTGTTAAATGCCAGCCAAGGTCATCAGAAACTCAGTTGTTTCCTGATAACCTTTAAAAAAACAACCACAAAAACTATTGATCCAGGGTGTTTGTGCTGTGTCCTCAGTTTCTTTAAGCATATTATAGGAGATAGTTAAGTTCTGTTTAGGAATAGTCTCACATCAGGGTACCTGTGAAATAACATTAAATAAACTACAGATGTATCACATAATCTAATATTTAATTTTTGGCTAATATCTAAATTGATATAAATTGGTCTCACTATAGCCCCTGCCCCCTCACTGCTTAAGACAAGTTGAGAAAAAGAAAGGGAAACATTTGGTTCAATTAGTGAAGGCAGTTCATTTCAAAGAGATTTGTATCACATGGCTCTCTCAAGTTTGATTTCCTGATCTTTCTTCCATATAAGAAAAGTTATTAGGTAATGACCCCATGGGGAGATATACAGACATATTGTTTAAAGGAAAACTCTTTGAGGCTTAAGTGTATGCAGAGAAGAACCAGTCTTACAGGGGGAAGTGACCATTCACACTTTGATACAAATTGGTACATGTTGAGTTTTCAATTAACATCATCCCCAGACAAACGAAAGCCTTTAAAAACATGTGTTATTTGAAAGCATAGATGTCTTGAGGACTTGAGGTTTGAACAAATTGTCTATGCAGCTTTCACATATTTAGTGTGTGCCTCAGACTGTCCAAATAATAGGTACAAGTAAATGATTTGAGATTGTCTGTTTGTATAACATTAAATGTGAATATTTGCTGAATTTAATAAGTAGCTATACAGTCAATTTAAAATGTCCAATTTATTTCAAATTTAATAACCTATTCTTTTTATTTTGCAGGCATCTGACAAATGCATGTGTGGTTGTTCCATAAATTGTGTTATATGTTTTGTGCACTCAGCAAGAGATATGTATGCTCCATATTCTGTATTTGTATTAATATGGGATAATGATTAAGTGTAGCTTTGAGGGCATCTTCTAAAATATTGTGATAAGTGTTTCATGTTTAGCATTAAAATGCCCAGATTAAATAGTATGACATAATCCAATACACATGGAACATGTGGTTTGTTAATACTGGAAATTGGAGTATATTTAATAAACATTTTGAGGTGGGGTGTTTGGGCTGCAGCTGTATTTGATGGTGGGACTGCATTTCTTGTTGTCTGCTGCCATCTAGTGGTTTATGCAATACTTACAACCAAAAGGAATTATAGTATCAAATAACCTATGAGATCTTTACATTCCCAGAGCCAATCAGGGACAAGGACAAGCTACGTTAAGGGCCTATCAAAGAGACAAGCTCCGAGGGCCTATCAAAATCTTGTGGGAATGATTAAAGAAAAGGAGGAGGGATTCTTTATTTTGAATAAAGACCCCCACACACACTAGACAAAGGACAGACAGACTCAAAGAAGCATAAAGTTTTGGAGAGAAAAATACACAGGTTGTTACAAGTATATTCTCTGCCATTTTGGGGCACTTTTGTGAACAAAGGAAGATAACATTTTGAGTCCTGTACCTTTGAGCATAGTGGATAAATCCTTCTTAGATGACCCACAAGAAGAAGCTGAACACTCTTTGGTTATTTGGTGATGTATATGTCTGCTCTCTCTATATTTTTTTAATGTTTTAAATCAAAGATATTCTAAAACTATAGTTATATCGTAGTTGTGATTTAAAAGGAGAATTTATTCTTATATTTATTATTAATTACCAAGGGTAGTAAGTATACTGGTATGAAATAGTAATGCATAGATTACATATTTTAGTATCATAAATTAATTACAGTTATTACTATATATATATTTTAGAATTTGCCTTATTATAGCTAAATAAAAGGCTATTTCAGATCAGACATATTGGCATATAAATTGGCTGTTTGCATTAATAATATATATCATTTCTGGTGTTTTTAATTGAAGTTATATAGAATCATTTGTGGGCTAAGTTGCTTAATTATACTTGTCTGAAAGTTATCTTCAATCTACTGAGTTCCTCTCCTCCGCTGCAATCCCCTGAACCCTCTTAGCATGTAAGCCTAAAAGTCCAGCTGTTTGTAGATCACCTTCTTAAGAGCTGACTACAACAGTGCAACTCTTGGCAGGGCCCTCTACCCTATAATTGTTTTGTTGTACTCCCCCTTTGTTTATAGCGCTGCGGAATCTGTTGGCGCTCTACAAATAACCGATAATAATAATAATAATAATAATAATACTGAGATCCAGTAAGATTTGTGTGAAGTATCTTGTTATACTGTTTAACTAACTAAATAACTAACTAACTAACTAACTAACTAATACTCTGGTATTTTATTGTGGTATTTTAATGTGATTCATTGTGAGTAAAGTTAATTTTAAAGGTATATCTTTTATGATCTTTGCAAAAAATATTATAACAGCATAAGCGTCTATAGTTGATTCATAATCTAGTCTCTTTTCTATATAAATATATTTCAATGTGTTTATAAATTTAACTAATATCAAGAATTTAGGAATAAATATTAATTTCAATTGGGGGTGGAGCAAGCAGCCGAAGCAGCAAGACGTACATCAAGGAAGCTCCTGATTTTATTTTAATTTTATTTAGAGGAACAATATTGAGATTACAAGATATTATTGGGAACTCCAGTGGGTAACACAATACAAGAGGCTGGAACAAGCAAAACGACTACATTTTTACTTATGCTCCTTGATCAGACCAAGAGGTGGTTTTTTGCAGGCCTTGGGGCCTAAGTCACTAACCCTCCCAGACCAGAACATTGTAAAGATCCACTTTTATTTGCGGCATTTAAACCCTTATTATGGAGGATGTTTCTGCAGCACTACATTCCCTCTTTGCAGCCTTTGAGAAATCAATGCTCCAAGAGTTGGACTCCCTACTTCAAACTTCAAAGTGCACCCCTACATTGGAAGCAGCAAGAGATGAGAGGCCTAAGAACAACATGTTCCCTACACTGCACCCTTCAGGCCACACGCTCGATCTAGATGACTCCTTACTAGAACTGTATAGGCTAGAGGATAAATCTCTTTTCCAACTTACCGGCTTAAGGAGAGGAATGCCAGGTCCTTTGGAGGGAATGCAGATCCTGAATGTCACTGGTGGCTAAGCCAAGTTGAATTAGACCGGGAGATAGTGATCAGCAAGGTTACCATCTCTGTTGCTACAGGGGATGGTCTAGGCATGATGACCGCAAGATTGCTACAGATGAAGAACGCCCCCGCAATCCCACTCGGCGGGATGCAGCAATTTGCTTTATTGCGAGACCAGTTTCTACGCATACCAGCTGTGCTGCCTGCGATCTTTAGCTATACAACTGAAGGTGAAATCAGTGCAACAGTACAGACATGGCATCTGGTAAAGACATATCTGTTTGCATCTGACATTTGCAGCCTTTCACTAGAAAAGCCTATGTTTTGCACTGTATATAATGACTTTACTTGTCGGATTCAACATGTGTTCTCATTGCTAAAGAGCGTCAATGATGCTATGTGCTTTGTTAAGTTCTCTATGTGTTAATTACTCTATCCTATACACTCTCAAATCTAGCATAAGGTTTTACTGTTTTTTTTTTATATAGCATGGTGAGGAATGTTTGCTTCCCAACATATACTGTTTTAAAGATGTCTGCCTACTACTTCAAGGGGACTGCTACATCGCAACTAATATATAAGTAGAGCCAGTTAGTGATTGGTGCTCCCTTCATGGCTCCTTACATAGATAGAAAATTGAAGTTGTGCGGAGTCTTATTTGCATAAGTGGATCCTCATATAAACAGGACCGTATCTAAGACTTGATCAATGCTTAATAAAAGCTGCACTTTCTATGTTATCACTTAATCTTTTTTATGTTAAGCAACCTAGTTAGAAACAGCAACTGTTTTGTGTGAGGCGTGTATTTGTGTTTTAGAGGTTTCTCTCAAATTTGCTGTTTTATATATTCTTTAATTATTAAGGGTTGTTTCGCGAGCCTACACTGCAACCAAGGTTTTTTATACATGGCTATAAAATGCTACTTTAAGAGGTACATGCTAGTCCCACAGCTATGACTCCAAAGCACAGGAGAGCTCACAGCCAAATTTATATGCTATAGATCGTTATAGTGTGGGTTGAAGAAAGTTATTATCTGTCTTACCAGCTAACTACATAAGCTTGTTTGACAACTTACTATGTTGAATCTGACGTTATAATTGATACACTAGTTTGTCTTTCCCTACTTAGGGTTACCAATGAATGAGAGCTGTAACTTAGTTGGCTGAATTATTTTATGCATCATATCCCCTATTTTCTGTGATATACTTCCTATGGTTGACCATTTGGAGTCAAATAGAACACCATGCTGTCAGCGGCTGGGACAGTGTAGCTAAGTTTTTTGTTTAGAGCTACTGGTCTATATCTGTGATTAGGGGAACTATGTCTGTATCTTTATTCCACCTACATATCTATATAAGTTCATATCTATAGCACAAACTAAGCTTAGTCTGCTTATTGAAACACACTTATAGATTCTAGTGCAGTTTTTTTTTCATTTAGTGTTAGCTACTGTATATTGGAATCCACAATCTGTTTACAATTTTTAATTACAAGTGCTACAGTCTCAACTACACTACTATAGCAGGATTACCGTTCTATATAAGCATGATGTTTCTGATAATCACAGCATAGGGTTCTTAGCTCCCTATAATATATGAGTTTACATTAGCACTATATACTATGCGATGGTGACTGTGGGAGTGGCGGACGATTTTATGCCTTTGACCTTAGGTGGCATTTGTGGTCCTCCCTCTCTACAGTCATTATACATTGGGTCACTTACTGGTAATATTTATGGTTATGCTATATTTTTTATAACTACCTACCATGCACTATATATGCGTTCTTTGCTGCATCAATGAGCTCAGAGGATGCCTCGCACTACAGTTTGGCATAGTAGACTTTTTCATATACCCACATGATGATTATTTTATAGTCTGATTCTAATATATAGCTAGAACGGTTTCTTATACTATGCTAAGCTTATATATGTGTTTTTCAGTAGAGAGGATATAATCTGTTTAATAGGTCCAGTTTTTCTTAACCCTAACAATATAGAGGGCTTGGTTTGGTTTATCCACCTGTTGAGATGAGCGCTCGCTCATTTAATTTTATTTCAAGAGGTTGAAGTATATTATTAATTTGGTAGGTTACACATGAGAGAGCCATCATACACCGATACTTTACCCCTAGGATTATTATATGCACAGATTGCTATACATTGCAATATTCATGTGATTGGCAGGATTCTTTAGTATAAGTGCTGGCAATGACAAAGGTTCTGACATGAAATACTATTACCAATTTTTGCAGTTAAATATGGTAGTGGATAATAGTTCTTATTCAGTCATTAAATATAGGAATGATATGTCTTTTCAGATCCACCATATAGTTATACTTTGATGGGGTAGTATATGGTTAGCACCTCCTATACAGGGAACTCTAATGTATAAAACAAGTGGAACTAGGTCTAGGACTTCACACTACTACTGGTATGTATAGCTATGGCAGGGTCACCTAGACCACTCATATTAAAGTATAGAGATGAATATACCTCTTAAATATGCATAAAAAAGAAAGATATCTCACCTCACCCTTTCCCACTCTGTGAGAGGGAGTGGGTCATATCCAATACTCCTTTTCCATCTCCGTACAGTGGTGACAGCAACGCCTGAGGGGAGATACAACAGATATCCCTGTACCATATTAGATTAGTGGTAACATCATTCCAGAGGGGAGATATAGCTAACTGAATACATTATATCGTCAAAACTTGATACATAGATTTTAATTCTATGCACACTGCTATATATATTCTTTACCAGCCCAGCCTTAAAATTTAATCTTTTTCTTTTTGCCCCCTAACCCCGACCTCTTGAGTTTATGCTGGCTCGATCCCCTCATCCCTTCCCCTCCTTATACCACTGAGCTTACTTCATAAGCAAAGGAAAACATATCCTATAGAAACCTTTCCATTACCTACTTCATTTCTCAACCATCTTTTTTTTTTTTTGTGATCTTAAAAGATTTACAATTCCAGATAGCCTTTAAAGTGCCACCAGCACATTGTTTGTATTGAAAGAGAATAGATAGAATGACAAATGATCTATAATACTACTACTACTATTTTTGTAATATGTGCTTATATTTGGCGGATTACCTGAATATACCTAGACTGTGATAAATTATTGATTATTGAAATGCATAAGCGTTAATTGATAACCCTTCCCTTAAAATAGGAAAAATTAGATTCACCTATTGAGACCCATGAGAGGTCTTGTACTGTTTCCAATTACCTTCTTTGACTTAATATACATTTTATGTCTTATAGAGGTCCAAAAGAGGCCTTATAGCTCTTTAGAGGGTATATAGTTCGATAGGCCTAATTTCCACGTCCTGATCTCACAAATGTCTTTCTAATTTAAGTTTTTCATTGATTTGTTGTCTTGAAATTATTTCTTTGTATACTATGTATTGACATTTCAGTATTGTATGCCTTAAAGTTATGGCCGGATTTGACTAACACCGTGCTAGACCTGCATTATCTACTGGGACAACAGCTAAGACTGTGCTAGTTTGCATATTAGAATTGCTATAAAATGTTTGATTAAAAACTATACCAACAGTAAGAAATACATTCTTTCAGAAAGACACTTATAACTTACTATAAATGAAATATATCTTTTAAATCTTTCATATACATCTCCTATACATAAAGGAGTGTAACCTTACATATATGAATATAAATCTTTCATATGCTTATCCTGCAATATTCAAATATATGTTTTAATAAAGTTCTTTTACAATATATAAGATTTATAACTATGTTTAGTGGAATTAAAATAGTAACAAATGATGTTATATGATTTTCTGTACTGAAACAAAAATGGAGGATTGTTTAACCTTGTATTAGAAAATCCTAAAATGGATGCTCATTGTAATAATTACAAGTGCGTATGTCTAAACTCTTGTATAACAGATTTTCAAGGCCACGTTGTTGATGTACAAAACTGTTGATGCTAGAAAAAGCTATACAAGTTTTGTTGATGTTATAATGATGCCAAAAATACATATAAAAAGTAAACAATAAATGATGACGTCATCCAAATAAAAAACACTATAAATACCTTGTTGTAACATGAGGCAGGTGACTCTGACAGGATGTTATAGAGCATCTCTAAGGATAAGATTTGGTTGCAAAGAAGTCATTTTGAGTGGTATGTAAATAATTGTTATTGAAAGCAAGTTTAACTGATAGTCTTTTAACTCTGTGTGTATTTTGGATTTAAATTAATTTAATTTTGTATTACTTCTGTAAGCTAATTTTTCTGTATAATAAAAATTTATTTTAAAACAAAGTTTCTCTCTTAATACCATTTCTTATTATTATTGTACTCAGAAACTTTCTTACTAAGAAATGAGACCTACTTCATTGGTATAATATTAAAGGTCAGTGCTTGAAATTTATATTTCAATAAAACTGTGCTTTAAGACCTTATGAATGAATTGGGTGTGAACCACTACAAAGTGAATCTCAATAAAAAAATAAATATATTAATTTCAATTGTTTCGTATATACATTTTAATTGGAGGTTGTTTTAAAGAATAATAACAAATAAATTGTATTATAACCCTGGTATATACTGACACACATTAGTGAGGTCAATTGTGTATTGAGGATGCTGTCTTTTGATATTTGATCCGTAGTTTCATGACAAAGCTGATGTTTCCTGTGCCTTTGCTATATCTGTCCTTGATCCTTTTTTGTTAAGTAGCATATTGTTTATTGTAAACTATGGTATGGCAGAGTAGTATTCCAGCATCTGTGTTTTTCTGTTTCACTAGCTTTAACAATGTCATTTTCAGGATTTTTATTATTTGACAAAACTTTTTTAGAAAACTAAGGTCTTTTAAATAGTGAATAAGATTCATGCATAACAAATTGCAAGTTCCAGGAGACACCAGCATGTAGCCCTGCCCCTTTATTTAATTCTCTAAGAACATAGTTTTAATTTGGAAGTTCTTGCACAGCTGTGATCTAATTCTATAGAAAGTTATGAGGTTAACTGTAAAGCAGTTTATCTCATTGGACCCTGATTTTGATGTTTGTTGTAGTAGCCGTTTTGCTAATGAATAAAATGGTGTCAGTAATTATTCAAATGCACTTGTTTTTACTCTATAATAAAATAGAAACACCCAGACCTATCTTGATTGTTTGATAGATGCATAGAAATTAAAGGAAGAAAGTCTTGCTGAAAACGATGCACCTTTGTTTTGTAATTGGAGTGTTGCTAGATTTAAGTTTGGTTTAATTTTTGTTTCATTTCTCATGACCTTCATGAGGGTAAATGCTTTGTTAAACTCACTGGTGTTTATCAAAGGAAGTAACTTAAAAAAATATTCCACATAATCCATGTTTTCCCATTTTACTGTGAACATGAAAAATAAAGAAAAAATAACAATCTCAGATCATTGTGCCAATTTCCTCCATAAAGGTGTGAAAATGCTAAAGTTGTGTAATATAATTACCTTTTTATTACTCAACCAAGTCAACCCCATACTGATAAGTCAAATTTTGAGCAAATTTTAATGAAGAATAAAGAAATGCTATGTTGGAATTTTCACAATTTGGATAACAAAAAACATGCAGCATTTCAGGCAAATTTTTACATTCTAAATTTATATGCATTTGAAAATACATATTTAGCTATCATTTTTAGATACAATATATAAACCTGCTGTTAATAGATATGTGCTAAGACAGTTGTCATGTGGTATGAAATGGAGTTTGGATAGTATTAGGCTGTACCTGACTTTGTGATAGGATTAATCTCATAGACTAATTATTTATATATTTGAATGGTCTATAATCAAATAGTAATCCCATACCCACATACATACAACTAGGATCTCTGACAGGTTGTGCTTCAAGGTGTTTGTTTTTAATGCAACAATCTCATGACAGCTATGGAGACATGGCACCACTCTCTTTCTAGTAGTGACTAGATTCAATGGCCTCTAGTTATTAAGCTCCGTACTTACCTGCATTCACCGGCCCCAATACGCCCGCCTAAGTTCGCCTAACCTCGCTGCCGCAGACCTGAATACGCTTGCCAAATTTATCAATAAACCTGTCAAAAAGCCGCGCACCAAGTACGGAGCGATGAGCAGCGGACTGTGATATTTATCAGTCATCGATCTCGCTGCTCTTTGGCTTTTTCCCAGCTTTATTAATACCCCTGTCACTAAGCACCCACACTATACTATACTGTTATACCCCCTATACCGCCACACCCGGAGCCCCCCGCAACTAAATAAAGATTTTACCCCCTATACTGCCGCCCCCGGAGCCCCCCACAACTAAATAAAGATTTTACCCCCTAAACCGCCGCCCCCGGAGCCCCCCGCAACTAAATAAAGATTTTACCCCCTATACCACCACCCCCAGAGCCCCCCACAACTATAATAAATATGTTAACCCCTAAACCCCCACTCCCGGACCCCGCCACAACTATAATAAATATGTTAACCCCTAAACCGCCGCTCCTGGACCCCGCCGCAACTATAATAAATATGTTAACCCCTAAACCGCCGCTCCAGGACCCCACCGCAACTATAATAAATATATTAACCCCTAAACCGCCACTCCCGGACCCCGCCGCCACCTACATAATACCTATTAACCCCTAATCTGCTACCCCCTATACCACCGCCACCTATATTAAATTTATTAACCCCTATCCTGCCCCCCCTATACCGCCGCCACATATCTTAAAGTTATTAACCCCTATCCTGCCCCCTCTACACTGCCGCCACTATATTAAACTTATTAACCCCTAAACCTAAATCTAACCCTAACCCTAACACCCCCTAACTTAAATATTATTTAAATAAATCTAAATAAAAATTACTATTATTAACTAAATTATTCAGATTTAAAACTAAATACTTACCTATAAAATAAACCCTAAGATAGCTACAATATAACTAATAGTTATATTGTAGCTATTTTAGGATTTAATTTTATTTTACAGGCAACTTTGTATTTATTTTAACCAGGTACAATAGTTATTAAATATTTATTAACTATTTAATAACTACGTAGCTAAAATACTTACAAAATTACCTGTAAAATAAATCCTAACCTAAGTTACAATTAAACCTAACACTACACTATCATTAAATTAATTAAATAAATTAACTACAATTACCTAAAATTAAATTCAATTAAATAAACTAAACTATAGTACAAAAACAACAACACTAAATTACAGAAAATAAAAAAAGAATTACAAGAAGTTTAAACTAATTACACCTAATCTAAGCCCGCTAATAAAATAATAAAGCCCCCCAAAATAAAAAAAATGCCCTACCCTATTCTAAATTACAAAGTAATCAGCTTTTACCAGCCCTTAAAAGGGCTTTTTGTGGGGCATTGCCCCAAAGTAATCAGCTCTTTAACCTGTAAAAAAAAATACAACCCCCCAACATTAAAACCCACCACCCACATACCCCTAGTCTAACCCACCCAAACCCCCCTTAAAAAAACCTAACACTAACCCCCTGAAGATCACCCTACCTTGAGCCGTGTTCACCCAGCCGGGCCGAATTCTTCATCCAAGCAGGGCAAGAAGAGGTCCTCCATCCGGTAGAAGTCTTCATCCAAGCGGCGTCTTCTATCTTCATCCAACTGCGGATGACTTTGTAATTTAGAATAGGGTAGGGCATTTTTTTATTTTGGGGGGGCTTTATTATTTTATTAGGGGGCTTAGATTAGGTGTAATTAGTTTAAACTTCTTGTAATTCTTTTTTTATTTTCTGTAATTTAGTGTTTGTTTTTTTATACTATAGTTTAGTTTATTTAATTGAATTTAATTTTAGGGAATCGTAGTTAATTTATTTAATTAATTTAATGATAGTGTAGTGTTAGGTTTAATTGTAACTTAGGTTAGGATTTATTTTACAGATAATTTTGTAAGTATTTTAGCTAGGTAGTTATTAAATAGTTAATAACTATTTAATAACTATTGTACCTGGTTAAAATAAATACAAAGTTTCCTGTAAAATAAAATTAAATCCTAAAATAGCTACAATATAACTATTAGTTATATTGTAGGTATCTTAGGGTTTATTTTATAGGTAAGTATTTAGTTTTAAATCTGAATAATTTAGTTAATAATAGTAATTTTTATTTAGATTTATTTAAATAATATTTAAGTTAGGGGGGTGTTAGGGTTAGGGTTAGACTTAGGTTTAGGGGTGGCGGCGGTATAGGGGGGGCAGGATAGGGGTTAATAAATTTAATATAGGTGGCAGTGGTATAGGGGGCGTCAGATTAGGGGTTAATAGATATTATGTAGGTGGCGGCAGGGTCCGGGAGCGGTGGTTTAGGGGTTAATATATTTATTATAGTTGCGGCGGGGTCTGGGAGCGGCGGTTTAGGGGTTAACATATTTATTATAGTTGCGGCAGGGTCCGGGAGCGGCGGTTTAGGGGTTAACATATTTATTATAGTTGCAGCGGGGTCCGGGAGCAGCGGTTTAGGGGTTAACATATTTATTATAGTTGCGGGGGGCTCCGGGGGTGGCAGTATAGGGGGTAAAATCTTTATTTAGTTGCGGGGGGCTCCGGGGGCGGCGGTATAGGGGGTAAATCTTTATTTAGTTGCGGGGGCTCCGGGGGCGGCGGTATAGGGGGTAAAATCTTTATTTAGTTGCGGGGGGCTTCGGGAGCGGCGGTATAGGGGGTATAACAGTATAGTATAGTGTGGGTGCTTAGTGACAGGGGTATCAATAAAGCTGGGAAAAAGCCGAAGAGCAGCGAGATCGATGACTGATAAATATCACAGTCCGCTGCTCATTGCTCCGTACTTGGTGTGCGGCTTTTTGACAGCTTTATTGATAAATTTGGCAAGCGTATTCAGGTCCGCGGCAGCAAGGTTAGGTGAACTTAGGCGGGCGTATTGGGGCCGGCGAATGCAGGTAAGTATGGAGCTTAATAACTAGAGGCCAATATCTATAAATGATAATAATAACAACAATAATAATAATAATAATTATAATAGCAGAGCTGCACACACTATTTAACTGACTGCAGGAATAGACTATACAGATAGTTTTGTATGGCTGCTTCAAATGGTATCAGGCCATGACTGGACACACAGTCCAATTGGCTGCAAGCAGGGGCTATACACACAGTTTAAATTGTTGCTGGAAGAGGCTGGACACACAGTTCAAATAGATGCAGGCAGTTTAAATGTGCTTTATACACACACATTATATATATTTATATTTGTATATTGTAAATATATATAATGGAAATGTATAAATGACATATATAATTTACATATAATATATAAATATACAATTATTTTGTTACAATTTTTAATACAATTTTTAATACATCTATAATTCAAATTTCATAGATGGAAATAAATTGTTTATGAAACAATATACTGTATAATTTATATATATATATATATATATATATATATATATATATATATATATATATATATATATATATATATATATATATATATAAAATATATTTTTTATTGTGGATTATACACAACAGAGAAATACAGTTCACAACAGGTATAAAATACAATCATCAATTGCATGTCACCAAATTACAATTTTCAAATCCACCCCCCCCATAATGCAATGTTAATTAGCCAATCTTGACAGAACCTTTATGTGGCATGGATCAGTAATAATACAATAGTTGTGAGATATAACCAGAGCCTCAAATAATTTTTGTGTACATAAAGGGAACTTTTTAACAGTAACTGATACTCAAAAATGAACATGGTGGGGAAGGAGGTTGGGAAAGGCTGCTATCAGTCTTAAATAGGAATATGTTTTAACCAACTAATTATATGTGTACTAATTGGTTTCCACTAAAGTGGAACTAATTCAGTGAGGCTATGTTACCAAAGAATATCTTATTTGGCTCAATTTAAATTAGTCGACATTGGTCAAAACTGGTGCCCAGAAAGACTTATTCGATAAGAATGGGCAGAAGGTGGGAAAGGGGGTAGAAGAGTAGAAAGCAGGTACAGAAATATTCGGGAACAAGCAGAGCAAGGGAAAAGTGATAAAAAAGGGGGAAGGGTGGATAGTATTACCAGTCATAGTCGTGCAATGTAGCTGTCCTTTTTTGTTCGTTTGGTCCATTATTATTAGTGACTTTCCATCCAGTCAAACCATGTCTCCCAGTAGTCGTCCAACCTATCTTGTTCCTTAGCAACAAATCTTTCAATTTTTGCGAAATAATTTATTAGGTCACACACATTATTAAGATCATGGGGTTCAGACTGTTTCCATGCTCTCGCTACACAAAGTTTAGCTGCCGCTAGTATATAGATTAGTAGTTTTGTATGTGCTGGAATTGAATCATCAAACATGTGTAGTAGGGCCAATTGTGGGGTCATGAGGATATTTATGTTCAAAGATTGAAGTAGCACCCTGATGTCCCGCCAAAGTGGTACCAACTTTGGACATGACCACCAAATGTGCAGATCTGAACCCTGCTGGTCACAGACCCTCCAACACTGTGAGGAACTATTGTTCAACATTCTCGCTGTCCTTGTGGGTACTCTATGCCATTTCAATACCACATTCATATATGTTTTTTAGTACTGTCACACAGTGTAGAGTTTTTTTTTCATTAGGGATACTGCCTTACTTAGCTCTTGTTCAGTTATAACTATGCCTAATTCATTACTCCAAGCCTTTATTTGCCATGGGAGTCTCAATGAGTGATCTCTTAGTAAAGCATCATAATGGAATGAGAGAGGTCCAAGTTTGCTCCTGCCCTTATTCCATCTCTCTTCCCATTTAGTCATATCTTAGCACTCTGAAACTCTCAAAATGAAACCACAAAGGGGCTTCATCCGAGGTATTGGTCAATTGGAATGTATTAACCATACTTCCTTCGGTGTAGAAGTCTGATGCTTGGAGAATACCTATCTTCTTCCAGTATTCCAAATGGATACTCTGAAAGTCCCACATCAGACCAGTTAACTTATTAATAGGTGATGGGTGTGGTGATATGTCCGAGTGGTGCCTGAGGTCATGCCATATAATAATATTTTGTTTGACTACTTGATTGCTAATCTGAGAATTTTGTGTTTCGGGACCCAGATAGCATCTGTTAGAATGATTGCCTGTGGTAGAAACAGTTCTTATAGTCTGTACCATCCTGGCCTTTCCCCTTTCGGGCACCAGTCTGAAACATGGGACAGCCTTGCCGCCTCATAGTATAAAAAGATATTAAGAAATGAGATACCCCCTTTAGAAAATTGCCTTTGCAAATTCTTATGTGCTATTCTCAGAACTTTTTCCAAATGTATTTAATGAATACTTGATGGATTTGCTGTAGTGTCTTATGCGGAACATTAATGGGTAAGCATCTAATGAGGTATAAGGCCTTTGGCAATAAGGACATTTTTATTGCGGCGACCCAACCTAGTCAAGAAATTTCCCCGTGGTCCCATTTCAGTGTGAGTGCTTTAATATCATGGATCAAATTGTCAAAATTTATGTTCAGAGTAGTTTCTATATCTGCACTCCTAGCTTGATTTCTAGATGCGATAGGTAGCTAGTGGACCTTTGGAATTTAAACTGTTGCTGTAGGTCCAAAAATGGTCAGGAGGTATGTTAATAGCATATGCTTTGGTTTTGGATATATTAGTTTTATTATAGCTAAAGCTGCTAAATTGTTCTTTCAATTGAAATACAGATGAAATGGAGGTATCAGGGTTAGTTAGGAGAAGTGTGACATCGTCCGCAAAGAGGACAATTTTTTCCTCTCGTGTACCATATGGAATCCCTGAGATCGAAGCAGAACTACGAATAGCTTGGGCAAACAGTTCCATTACTAGGGCAAATATCAAAGGGGAAAGGGGACATCCTTGCCTTGCACAATTTGTAATAGATATTTCAGGTGAACAGAAGCCCATACCTCTAATTTTGGCAAATGGTGCATAGTAGAGCACTTTAATAGCTGAAATTACTGGTGGGGGAAAACCAAAAACTTTTAACACTTCCGATAATTACTCCCACCGGACCCTGTTGAAGGCCTTTTTGGCATCCAGGGACATTGTGGTAATTATTCAGCTGCTGGATCTCTCAAATCTCTCAGGAACAAGTTGGTGGTCAGGTTTTGTTGTGGGAGGGAGTACATGCTAAGAGTCTGGCATTTCCCAGATGCCAATCTCTGCGGTGAAGGACGCCATTCAGATGCTAGGGGTCTAAGGTCTGATGGTGGCCTGAGGTCTGAAGATGGAGAGGTGAGGAGTTCACCTCCTCTGTTTGTGGAAGGTGGTCCATTGGTCACTGAGTCATTAGCTGAGGCCCATTCCTTCAGGAGTTGTTGGCCTCTAGTTGGGGTGTCTGCAGTGTTGAGGTGACCTTCTTTATGGATAAGAAGCTTAGTTGGGTATCCCCATCTATACCTTATGCCCAGCTGGTGAAGGGATTTGGTAATTTCTCTGATGGTTCCCCTTTTCTGGATGGTGTACTGTTCTGGAAGATTTGGGTTAGAGAACTTCGTAATCTGCTCTTTATATGTGAAGAAGTGAAATTGTGTAATAACATCTCTCTGCTTTTCTGTCAATACATTCCTTCCTCTGGGTAGTCTCTGTCCATCATGTTTTCATTCTGGGTTTGTGGAGCTTTTAAGTACTCACAAAACTCAGTGAGGAATTGTTCCATGTCTGACGTTGAAGCTTCCCCCTGAAATTCCCCTAAACTGCAGGTTGTTTGGGCGGGACGGATCTTCCATATCTGCCATTTTAGCTTCTAGGGAATCAATCATTTCAACTACTGCTTGGGAGTGGTTGGAGATATTGACCTGTTCCACCACAAGATCTTCTTGTTTTCTTTCTAGGGTTTCAATTCTCTCGCTAATAACTCTAATATCTTTACGCAGTTCAGCTACTGAACCCTTGATTGCCTTTGTAAGTAAGTCTTGGAGGTTGTTGAGCTTCTGTGTTAGGGTTGTAACTATTTCTAAGGCCATTAAACTTTCTAGGCCAAAAGAAGTTTGAGAACACTGTTCTGAAGATATCACCCTCTCTGGAGGATTTGGTTCAGGGTCTCTATATTCAGGTAGCTTTTCAAGCGGTGATCAACTACAGATTTTTTAATGCCAGTGGAGTTTGTGGCCTTCTTTTTAGACCCTTGTGGCATGGTATAGAGCTCCTGCAACTATCTGGCACCAACCCAGGTAGTATATCCAATCAGATGTACAATACAAATTCAGAAGCAGAGTGCTTTAGTATATATGCTCAATATTAGCTCATAATATAGCAACTGTCCTTGAAAATAAGAGGCCCACCTGTATTATTCTGGCCACCCAGGACCAAGACTATTTACATTTTCATACTGTGATGCTTGACAGTAAGCCATCTTATAAAATAAGGTCTTCAACCATAAGTAAGTTTTTTACAAAAACAGTCGTGGGATACGATCTTGCTTTGTGTGCACCCTAAGGCAGACCCTCCTGATAGTAATATATGGGCCTAGAGAATTTTAAAGATATGTATATAGAAGCTAACCAGCTTATCCTTCTGGCTGAGATAGGATTCAACAATGAGATAGTTACTGCCAAATGAGGCCTATCAGTGGTTATAGCCGGCAGCCCTTTATTAATATAGTGGATCTGTGATAGCTTGTATCCATGGGAGCCTTTAGTAAGCAAAGTCAGTAATGTTGTTTAGTAGGAAATTCCTTACTCACTATATGTGTGTGGAAGGTTCGGCCTTGATGTTTGTGTCCCAATCACTGCAGTGCCACTTGGGTTTGGTGTATGTCTTTGTGATCAGAGCCATCTGGGTCGACCAGAGCCTTTACTCACCACCTCCCTGGATGTACGGGTCTATGTTGGATCGAACTGTTATAGATGGCTTACGCTTTTCCGTCTTTTGCGACTTGGAATCCTGGATGGTGCGTGGGGGGAAGGCCCAGCCTGAGTATCTCTCCGGGTTATCAATTGTAGTCTCGACCCCCAGGTGGGTAGGATTTCTTACAGTTCACTCAGCTTGGCCTGCTTTTGACTCCGGAGCGGAGCCCAGACCCTCCTGAGTGTTTCTGGCTAGAGTAGGCCGCACTGAGATAAACCTTCTGTGTCCTCTGCGGGTGTAAGAAAATGTTTCCGGAGGGCTGTTATATTCGTGGTATCTGGTCTATTTAGAGTAGTTTTTGGCTGGATGTAAAATTAAAATCTTGTTGAAAGAGCCCCAAAGATACGGAGCTCTTCTCCGTTGCGACTACTCAGTTCGGCAGTTAGCTCCGCCCTTCCAATATACTGTATATTTTAACAGATGCAATCCAAAACAGACATGCAAAATGATTTTTTTTTAAAACTTACTGAAGATGAAGAGCAGATTTTTATGTGTGTGAAGATCACAAAGGCATTTGATTCCACTGGAACACACAAACTTCCCAGTGCTTGAAAACATCTCCAAGGATTGTACACCTCTGCCACTGTGTTATTTAAACACCTTTCTGCCACAAACTTGTAATAACCCTTCACACAAAATTGTGCCCTTTAACTAACTTGCATCACTTAATATAATTGTGCTATTTAACAAATTTGTGCTTTCTATGGCCTAGATTTAGAGTTCGGCGGTAAAAGGGCTGTTAACGCTCCGCAGGCTTTTTTCTGGCCGCACCATAAATTTAACTCTGGTATCGAGAGTTAAAACAAATGCTGCGTTAGGCTCCAAAAAAGGAGCGTAGGGCATTTTTACCGCAAATGCAACTCTCGATACCAGAGTTGCTTACGGACGCGGCCGGCCTCAAAAACGTGCTCGTGCACGATTCTCCCATAGGAAACAATGGGACTGTTTGAGCTGAAAAAAAACCTAACACCTGCAAAAAAGCAGCGTTCAGCTCCTAACGCAGCCCCATTGTTTCCTATGGGGAAACACTTCCTACGTCTGCACCTAACACTCTAACATGTACCCCGAGTCTAAACACCCCTACCCTTACACTTATTAACCCCTAATCTGCCGCCCCCGCTATCGCTGACCCCTGCATTACAGTTTTAACCCCTAATCTTCCGCTCCGTAAACCGCCGCAACCTACGTTATCCCTATGTACCCCTAATCTGCTGCCCTAACATCGCCGACCCCTATGTTATATTTATTAACCCCTAATCTGCCCCCCACAACGTCGCCGACACCTACCTACAATTATTAACCCCTAATATGCCGACCGGACCTCACCGCTACTCTAATAAAGTTATTAACCCCTAATCCGCCTCACTAACCCTATCATAAATAGTATTAACCCCTAATCTGCCCTCCCTAACATCGCCGACACCTACCTTCAATTATTAACCCCTAATCTTCCGATCGGAGCTCACCGCTATTCTAATAAATGTATTAACCCCTAAAGCTAAGTCTAACCCTAACACTAACACCCCCCTAACTTAAATATAATTTACATCTAACGAAATAAATTAACTCTTATTAAATAAATTAATCCTATTTAAAGCTAAATACTTACCTGTAAAATAAATCCTAATATAGCTACAATATAAATTATAATTATATTGTAGCTATTTTAGGATTAATATTTATTTTACAGGCAACTTGGTATTTATTTTAACCAGGTACAATAGCTATTAAATAGTTAAGAACTATTTAATAGTTACCTAGTTCAAATAATAACAAATTTACCTGTAAAATAAATCCTAACCTAAGTTATAATTAAACCTAACACTACCCTATCAATAAAATAATTAAATAAACTACCTACAATTACCTACAATTAACCTAACACTACACTATCAATAAATTAAATAAACACAATTGCTACAAATAAATACAATTAAATAAACTAGCTAAAGTACAAAAAATAAAAAAGAACTAAGTTACAGAAAATAAAAAAATATTTACAAACATAAGAAAAATATTACAACAATTTTAAACTAATTACACCTACTCTAAGCCCCCTAATAAAATAACAAAGCCCCCCAAAATAAAAAATTCCCTACCCTATTCTAAATTTAAAAAGTTACAAGCTCTGTTACCTTACCAGCCCTGAACAGGGCCCTTTGCGGGGCATGCCCCAAAAAGTTCAGCTCTTTTGCCTGTAAAAGAAAACATACAATACCCCCCCCCCAACATTACAACCCACCACCCACATACCCCTAATCTAACCCAAACCACCCTTAAATAAACCTAACACTAATCCCCTGATGATCTTCCTACCTTGTCTTCACCATACCAGGTTCACCGATCCGTCCTGGCTCCAAGATCTTCATCCAACCCAAGCGGGGGTTGGCGATCCATAATCCGGTGCTGAAGAGGTCCAGAAGAGGCTCCAAAGTCTTCATCCTATCCGGCAAGAAGAGGACATCCGGACCGGCAAACATCTTCTCCAAGCCGCATCTTCTATCTTCTTCCATCCGGTGCGGAGCGGGTCCATCTTGAAGCAGGCGACGCGGATCCATCCTCTTCTTCCGATGTCTCCCGACGAATGACGGTTCCTTTAAGGGACGTCATCCAAGATGGCGTCCCTCGAATTCCGATTGGCTGATAGGATTCTATCAGCCAATCGGAATTAAGGTAGGAATTTTCTGATTGGCTGATGGAATCAGCCAATCAGAATCAAGTTCAATCCGATTGGCTGATCCAATCAGCCAATCAGATTGAGCTCGCATTCTATTGGCTGTTCCGATCAGCCAATAGAATGCGAGCTCAATCTGATTGGCTGATTGGATCGGCCAATCGGATTGAACTAGATTCTGATTGGCTGATTCCATCAGCCAATCAGAAAATTCCTACCTTAATTCCGATTGGCTGATAGAATCCTATCAGCCAATCGGAATTCGAGGGACACCATCTTGGATGACGTCCCTTAAAGGAACCGTCATTCGTCGGGAGACATCGGAAGAAGAGGATGGATCCGCGTCGCCTGCTTCAATCAAGATGGACCCGCTCCGCACCGGATGGAAGAAGATAGAAGATGCGGCTTGGAGAAGATGTTTGCCGGTCCGGATGTCCTCTTCTTGCCGTATAGGATGAAGACTTTGGAGCCTCTTCTGGACCTCTTCAGCACCGGATTATGGATCGCCAACCCCCGCTTGGGTTGGATGAAGATCTTGGAGCCAGGACGGATCGGTGAACCTGGTATGGTGAAGACAAGGTAGGAAGATCATCAGGGGATTAGTGTTAGGTTTATTTAAGGGTGGTTTGGGTTAGATTAGGGGTATGTGGGTGGTGGGTTGTAATGTTGGGGGGGGGGTATTGTATGTTTTCTTTTACAGGCAAAAGAGCTGAACTTCTTGGGGCATGCCCCGCAAAGGGCCCTGTTCAGGGCTGGTAAGGTAACAGAGCTTGTAACTTTTTAAATTTAGAATAGGGTAGGGAATTTTTTATTTTGGGGGGCTTTGTTATTTTATTAGGGGGCTTAGAGTAGGTGTAATTAGTTTAAAATTGTTGTAATATTTTTCTTATGTTTGTAAATATTTTTTTATTTTCTGTAACTTAGTTCTTTTTTATTTTTTGTACTTTAGCTAGTTTATTTAATTGTATTTATTTGTAGCAATTGTGTTTATTTAATTTATTGATAGTGTAGTGTTAGGTTAATTGTAGGTAATTGTAGGTAGTTTATTTAATTATTTTATTGATAGGGTAGTGTTAGGTTTAATTTTAACTTAGGTTAGGATTTATTTTACAGGTAAATGTGTTATTATTTGAACTAGGTAACTATTAAATAGTTCTTAACTATTTAATAGCTATTGTACCTGGTTAAAATAAATACCAAGTTGCCTGTAAAATAAATATTAATCCTAAAATAGCTATAATATAATTATAATTTATATTGTAGCTATATTAGGATTTATTTTACAGGTAAGTATTTAGCTTTAAATAGGATTAATTTATTTAATAAGAGTTAATTAATTTCGTTAGATGTAAATTATATTTAACTTAGGGGGGTGTTAGTGTTAGGGTTAGACTTAGCTTTAGGGGTTAATACATTTATTAGAATAGCGGTGAGCTCCGGTCGGCAGATTAGGGGTTAATAATTGAAGGTAGGTGTCGGCGATGTTAGGGAGGGCAGATTAGGGGTTAATACTATTTATGATAGGGTTAGTGAGGCGGGTTAGGGGTTAATAACTTTATTATAGTAGCGCTCAGGTCCGCTCGGCAGATTAGGGGTTAATAAGTGTAGGCAGGTGGAGGCGACGTTGAGGGGGACAGATTAGGGGTTAATAAATATAATATAGGGGTCGGCGGTGTTAGGGGTAGCAGATTAGGGGTACATAGGGATAACGTAGGTGGCGGCGCTTTGCGGTCGGAAGATTAGGGGTTAATTATTTTAAGTAGCTGTCGGCGACGTTGTGGGGGGCAGGTTAGGGGTTAATAAATGTAATATAGGGGTCGGCGGGGTTAGGGGCAGCAGATTAGGGGTACATAAGTATAACGTAGGTGGCGGTCGGCAGATTAGGGGTTAAAATTTTTAATCGAGTGGCGGCGATGTGGGGGGAGCTCGGTTTAGGGGTACATAGGTAGTTTATGGGTGTTAGTGTACTTTAGGGTACAGTAGTTAAGAGCTTTATAAACCGGCGTTAGCCAGAAAGCTCTTAACTCCTGCTATTTTCAGGCGGCTGGAATCTTGTCGTTAGAGCTCTAACGCTCACTGCAGAAACGACTCTAAATACCAGCGTTAGAAAGATCCCATTGAAAAGATAGGCTACGCAAATGGCGTAGGGGGATCTGCGGTATGGAAAAGTCGCGGCTGCAAAGTGAGCGTTAGACCCTTTAATCACTGACTCCAAATACCAGCGGGCGCCCAAAACCAGCGTTAGGAGCCTCTAACGCTGGTTTTGACGGCTACCGCCGAACTCTAAATCTAGGCCTATGTTTCCACACATCACTCACACAGTGGTGCCACACAGGCTTGGGCACAGGAACTAAACTCAATACATGTGTGCCGATGCATCCAGCTGCCCCACCTACCTCCACACTCCTTTACTCTGGTATATGATTCATCCTACAGCCATATAATCACTGTCTTAGAAGAATAGAACAAGAAGGTAGGTTTCAAATCATGAATTGATCATGAGTTGGTTTTAGATGAACTGGACAGAAGGATGAAAGCAAAGCAGCCTACAAATGAAACATAATGTTTCCATTGTAGAAAGAATGCTGCCAGCACATTCGGCTGTTATATCTGCAAAAGGTGACTATTTATTTTTATAGATTTTGTTTAAAATAGTAGTACTATGATTTTATCTCCAATTATTTATTTGCTTAATGCTTGACATACATTAAGACATTTCTTTTGGTACACTATTCCCTTAGTAGTAAGACATTTCATAACTTTAAACTGATAAACCATTTTTATATATTTAACCCCTATATAATTTAAAGGCCATAGAAAAGATTCTATACCGAGGCTTAAAAAAATACTGCAGCGCGCGTGGGATATGTTTTTTCTTTAGGCTCCCTCGAGGGTCTTCAGCCTCGCTAGCCTTACCAGTTCATTACCAGTATTTAATAACATAAGAAGTCTGAAGACACTTTAGGGAGCCTAAAGAAAAACCATAAGACACGTGCGCTGCAGTCAGCACGCGACTTGTAATCTAGGCATATGCGTGTAGTTCTTACCTAATGACACTGCATCTTATATATAGATACAAATATATGTGCACTACCCAGGATGGGTATTAGATATACATATTATGGTACAGTTTATTCCTAGGAGATCGGGTATAAGGGTTTGATCAGCTAACTTAATTTTAGATTTAATAAGATTTCTGTTTTGATAATACTCAATGTAAATGCTAAGGTTGCCTTTGTGGTTAACCTTTCTCTGGATAAAGGTAATCATAGAGAACAATAATTAGTAGAAAAGAGAAATAATAAATCAAACATAGTTTAAAAGAAAGAGAGAGAGAGAGAGAGAGAGAGAGAGAGAGAGAGAGCAGAAACATATAGTTTGCAGAAAGGATACAGTATCAAAAAAGGATGTAAGCACAAGAAAACAGAAATCAGTGTGGTACAGGGAAGAGTGAGTTGGGGACATGAAAATTGTTCAAATGATCTAAGGAACAAAGTTGATGGGTTTGTTATGATTGATGAATTTGTAAGGAATAAATTAATATTAATATGAAATCCTTCATAACATCTCATTATGAGAGACATTTACTAATATAATGCCTGCAGTTCTAATTGCTTAAGGATTTCCTTGTGCAGCACTGCCACTTCCTCTCACTCTATCATTAATGCGAGACCAGAGCCTCTCAATCAACCTGAATTAATGAGTTTGTGGGAATTTATCTCCTCTACATCATCTCCACATCTGAGTAGTGAAGAAGTTAAGAAGCAGAGGAGCCTCCACTGGTTTGGTAAATAGATCCCATGGAGTTTACACAGAGAGAAAGCCTTAGCTTTGACATTTCCTCAACTGAATGTGTGACACAAGTTAAAAGTAGACTGTTTTCGCTCGTGTACTAATCCGATGCACATAAAAAGCCTAACTTAGAATATCTCTCGTGCAAAAAGCTATTCCCCATACAGCCCATCCAGCTCCATGAGCTGCGACCTTTCTGACTGGTAAGAACTTAAAGAAATCAAGGCTGCCTGACTCTCGGGCCAACCTTCATTTATGTACTTAATAACTTCTTGAAGGTCTGTATCTAAACATGTCTCCATTCTTATTTGTTCTAGCTTCCCTGAAGAAATGGATTTGGAGGAAAGAACTGAATCTACATACACCTTCACATCTGATTTCATTGAAGATTCTTCAGCAGCAGCCAGCGGGAGCCTGGAAAGTGTATCTGCCACAACCAGTTGTTTCCCCGGCACATGCACTGCCTGAACGTTGAACCTGAGCAGCCTCATTAGAAGTCTCTGGCATCTTAGGGGTGTTTTGTCGATATCATAGGAGTTGATTAGAGGGACTAGCGGTTTATGGTCAGTCTCCAGACTAAATTTCTCTAAACACACTAGGTAACACTGAAAGCGCTTGCAGGCTCAAACTGCAGCCAGAAACTCTTTCTCAATTTGGGCGTATTTCAACTCAGCAGCCATCAGTGTACGGGAACAGTAGGCGATGGGCTTTAGTTTGTTATCATTCAACTGCAGGAGGGCGGCCCCTAACCCATAACTGCTCGCATCAGCACTAACCACAGTCTTTTTGGAAGGGTCATAGAACCCCAACACTGGGGCAGACCCCAGCAGGGACTTGACCTGCACAAAGGATTCTTCCTGTGAAGGTCCCCAGACCCAGGCAACATCTTTCTTTAGCAACTCTGTGATAGGGTGTAGTATTGTGGATAAATCTGGAAGGAACCTGCCCACATAATTTACAAGGCCCAATGTTTGTCTCAGCTCATGTACATCAGAAGGATTTTTCATCTGTTCAATAGCACAGATTTTATCGGGGTCCGGCTTGATACCATCCCCATTGATGATATGCCCAAAGTAACATAACTCAACTTTCCTAAAATGGCATTTCTCCTTATTTAATTTCAGCCTGGACTATCTAATGGTCTGCAGCACACAGCTCAATTGCTGATCATGTTCTTTCAATGTAGACCCATACACCAAGATGTCGTCCATGACAATTGCCGTGCCCTCATGGTATCTTAGGAGAGAACTCATTTCTCTTTGAAAGATTTCAGGAGCAGAGGATATCCCGAAGGGGAGTCTGCAGAAGCAAAACCGACCTATCGGTGTAATGAAGGTAGTTAGGTTGCAGCACTTTGGATCTAAAGGTATCTGCCAGAAGCCGCTGGAAGCATCCAGTGTAGAGAAGAACTTTGCCCCAGCCAATTTCGGAGCTATGTCTTCAAGTGTTGGCAGCAGATATCTCTCTCTCTTCACCGCCTCATTCAGCCTTTTTAAGTCTATGTAGATGCGTACCTTCCTGTTTTTTCTGCGCAACAGGCACAATGGGGGCACACCAGTCAGTTGCTTCAACAACCTCTTCAATAACTCCCATATTCTTCATACGCAGAAGTTCCTTCTCCACTTGAGGCATGAGCGGGAACGGAATTCTACGTGGAGTGGTAATGCTGTATGGGACTGTGTCACTTTTAAGTGATATTCAGACTGGTTTGCAATTCAGTAGGCCCAATTCACCAAACATATCTTCTGAAATCTCATTCACTCTGGCGACTAGGTCCAAACCACAGGCTGCTTTTCTGCTCAAATGACTCCACAGATTCTCCCACACGCTGGGCACGTTTGTGAAAACAAGCCCTCTCATGAATCACATTTCTTTTGGGCACAAAGTGGGCACTGAGTTTGTTCATAACTATGTCAAAGTCAAATTCTTCCCCTTCTTGGAAAGCAAAGTCATTGAACACTGGCTCCACATCTTTCCACATAGAATATAAAAGATAATTAACTTCACCACTCTCCTTGTCAAGCTTGGAAGCAATTCTGAAGGGCTGAAACCGCTGATGCCATGTGAGCCAAGCTGCAGGCTGAGAGAACTCAAAAGGCTCAGGTGGGGTAAACTTCGACATCGTCATCAATCAGGAAATAGAAGCGCAGGCAAGAACTTCTGACACAATGTCATGAGATGCAGGACACAGCATAGAAGGTACAACACTATTTTATTGCAGAGCATGGAAGTATACACCTGGTACAATACATCTCACTTAGGAACTGCAACATAGACAATAACAGACCTAAACCACACCCCCATCCAGTGATGTCACTTCCCACTCTCATCATAAAGAGAATGAAGCAAATTAAATAATAGAAGTAAATTGGAAAGTTGTTTAACGTTGCATGCTCTTTCTTAATCATGAAAGAAAACAATTTGGGTTTCATGTCTGTTTAGTTCTGTTTTGCTTTTTAATATATATATACTAATGGAAAAGTATATGGCAGAGAAACCTGTGGGGAGAAATTCTACCTTCTACAAGGTTAATTAAATAACATTAGCTGATAAGAAAGTATCTGTTAGAACTGGCCTAATGATTTAGTTTGTGTGATTGTAAAAATAAAATATACTGCCAATGCTCATTCTTTGTGTTTTTCTTTAAGTCTTAATAATTCATCCCGATACTCATTTTACACTGCCCAGTAAAATCCTGGAGACAAGATGAAAATGCAAGACATAAATAAAGGAGACGGGATAACCCCAGGTATTCTTAACCTACAATGTTTGCACCAATTGAGTGGTATTTTGCAACACTCTGTATTCAAATGTGTATATTTATAAGAATATATATAGCATTATATTTTCCCCTCCTCATTCAGGTTAAATGAACAGATAAAAAGAACGAAATGGTGCAGTCATTAGGTTTACTGTGAATGCTATTAGCAAATATTAATAATACATTATTATAAAGCAGGTTTCAACAAACATTTTATATTTAGATGTTGACAGGAAAACTGCCGAGCAAAAACACAGACATTTTATAAACCAGAAAAGGTTATTTTTATATAGAAATATGTAGCTTAATCAGTAAAGAAATAAAAATATAGGGTCCTTGGTATCCTGGCTCCGGATATGTTTCAAGCTGTTTGATAAAGCAAATAAATCTGTTTTAGCTGAGAACTATAGTAGTGAAAATATACAAATTAAAATGTAATGAATCTATAACTAATTCTTGCAAAAATATTATTTTTTTCCATAGATAGGACTCAAATAATGTTTACAGGTAAATTAATAAAAAAATGTAGAACTGATTCCATGAAACAAAATATAGTAAATAATCTTTAATCATACCAAATTCAAATCAAAATTCCTTCTGTTAAATAAAATTACAAATATATTAACACTTCAGGACTTCAGGTACCTCCAGCATGCAATTCTTCTTTTCTGATGATGATGATGACTATAATTATTACTATTATTATTATTATCATCATCATAATCATCAATAATAATAATAAGAAGAAGAAGTATGACATTTTGATTGTCTCTATATTGTGAACCACATCAAAAGAATAAATTATGAACATGAAACTTATAAAAATTAAAGTTTTGCCAAATAAATTGAAAGGTCAATCTAAGAGTCTCAACTTTACTTTCTAAAAAATAGAAAGTGTGTGTGTATTTGTGTGTTTAACTGACTGTAAATTTCCATTTATTTATAATTGTTAATGTTACTTCTTCTTCCTGCCAGTAGGGGGAAATATTGCCATATACTGTTAAAAATCAAGAGCTTCATCTTTCTAGATTATTTCAACGATTGGTATTTATATCCTGTTTTAAATGTTGTAGCATGTTAATATAGGCATATATAAGTTAACTAGAGAATTCCCTTTTCTATTAAACATTCAATCCAACCATCATTATCTAATCTCTGGAGACTGTTGGCAATGCTTACTCTGCAAAAATTAAAACTCAACCAAGTTATTTTCGGAAACTTTGAAATAATTTTGCATTTATCATACTGGGTAAGGTTTAAAGCAGATAATGATAAGACAGAAGTAAGGCTTGCTTGATGATATCCTTGGCTTAGTATAATTGCAGAAGTATTAATGATATGTTTTATTCATACTACAGGTTCCCATAGTTACTTAAACTATTACAGATACAATTATGTTCTATATATGGTTTCCATAATGACACAGTTTTACTATTTATTAAATCCATATTTTCCATTTTACAGTATTCTAATTTTTTAGCTTAAATATTTGCCCTGATTGTGTATGTAAAGAACATCACAATATAAAAAAACATTCACCGACATAATGCTATGCTTGTTAACGAAAAAAATATATTTAACTGCTCTCAGTAGACATACAGTTCTACCTAGAGAAACTTTAATCTGTTAAGCTTTACCAGTTCTATTCTGATTAACTTACATTTTCTCTGCACCCCTTTCTACAAATACCTAATTTCCATGATTATCTTGACTATTACAAGAATGGAATGCACTAATTAATTAGAGCATGTCAATTTTGCTTTACTTACCCTAGCTAAATTTTGGGTTGATCACCATTTATTGTTTGATAATTACCGTCATGTTAACGGCTACAGATGTTTAAAATTACATGCTCTATCTGAATCATGAAAGTTTATTTTGGCCTAGACTGTCCCTTTAAAAAGGATTAGTCAACTTACATGTCCACCAACCTGTGATGCAATCATTAAACCCACAAAATCACCACTTTGTCCTTAAAGGGATAGGAAAGTCAAAATTAAACTTGCAGGATTCAGATAGAGTATGCAATTTTAAGACACTTTTAAATTCACTTCTATTTTCAAATGTGCTTTGTATTCTTGGTATCCCTTGTTGAAAAAGAATATGCACATATCCCACACTATTGGGAGCTGCTGCTAATTGGTGCCTATTATGTGCAAATATGTGCATATTTGTCTTTTCTGATTGGCTGACCAGATGTGTTCATCTTGCTGCCAGTAGTGCAATGCTGTTCCTTCAGCTTAGGGAACATTTTTGGGGTATTGTATTTGAAAACATCTCTTTAGGCCAAAGTATCTTATAGAATGACAGCCCTAGATCAATTGACTCAAAGCCTGATACAAACTAAAATGAACAAAAATTTTGAGAGTTGTGCTAATTTACTTCACTAAAAGGGTTACATATAAACTGTTTAAATTGATATCGAAATAGATGTTTGTATACAACTGATAGTTGGGGATTATAAATCACTGGTTGATAATGACAACTCCAGCAGTTGCACTATTGGACAAGGACTGGCCTCCATAAGCATGAAAACAAAAAGTAGTTTGATCTAGCACACATGTAAAAAAAAGAAAACTAGTTTAAAAAAAAGAAAAGATGCTAAATCACTATTAAACTATGACAAATTTGGGAACCTCTCTTCCCATCTTTGTAGTACTTTGTAAATCAACCGTGCTTATATAGAAGAAAAAAGAAAAACACTGGATTAATACGAGCTAGATTTTGAAGGTGAGGGTCATGTCTTATTGATTCTAGTTTAAGGCATATAATGCACTGAGTCTGACACCTGAAATGTCTTATTACAATACAGATATCCATTCTTTTAAAGCGACATAATACTTATATGTTAAATCACTTGAAAGTAATTTAGTATAACTTTAAAAAGCTGACAATAAAATATCACCTGAACATCTCTATGTAAAAAAGGAAGATATTTTACCTCAATATTTCTTCATCTCACAATACAATAAAAAGTGATCAGCGAACAGTTATCTTCAGCTACTGTCCAGCTGCAAGTTGAAAAAACAAAACAAAAATAAAACAATAGCCAATCAGCATCAGCAGCACTAAGATCATGCTTTGCTTTACTGTGATCTTGTGAGATTTTATAGTAAACTTCATTAAACTCAATAGGGAAATAACATGACTGTGCCTCTACATGCCAGATGCAAGCTTCCTTGCAGGTCCTGGGACTAGCATCCTGATTGGCTGCTAAAAAAATCCTTTACAATTGGATGTGGCTACTGAGGAAATTTTAAGGTAAAGCTCTTCCTTTTTTTTTTTAACATTTTTTATTGAGGTTTTTATATATTAACAGAATAAATAAGAATACAAGGTATTGACAAGTCAAGGCAGTTGAGAGATTATACAATAGGCTAATGCCTTGTTTCAACAACTACTGTGCGATAATCGGAACTTGTAAGTCAAGTATACTCATTATGGTTTATCAAGTAATAGCAGGCAAGGTATTATCAGCGGAAAGATAATATAAACACCAATGAAACCTCATTTTTCATTATAAGTATAGAAATGGAGTAACTATAATATAGCCCACTCATGGGCCCAGTGAATTAGAAGCTAAGTGGTGAATGATAGTTACATAGAGGCCACTCTTGGACCATGTGATAACGGGTAAGGGGAAATCAGCAGGCAAGAACTGCTCTAAGATTGGGAGGGGGGACGTGTCCAGGGAATTTAATGACAGGCAAAGGTATAGTCATAAGGCTCACCATCAAATAAATAAATACACATCTGGTATGATACATAAGATAAGTGTGGGCAAGGGTCAATATTTTATATTTTGAGCTATGAGAGTATTAGGATGGCTTTTACAAGTGGGGGTATGGACCTATAGGTTTAAATAAATGGGAGGGGGTGATATTGCTTCCAAACATAAAACATATAGGTGCAGTCTAAGTTAGGTTCCGGCTAGTCCATTAAGTCCTGGATAGCTATTATATAGGAAATATATACGTTTCGTTGTAGCTTGATAAATAGTAAGATATACTATATATCTGTTCATATAAATTTGTAATGAAGAGTTTATGAGATGTACATCTGGGAGAAACGCAGGCAACTTTATGACAGTTCGTGGCAGGGCTACCCATTGCAATTTCAAGTAAACTGCTGGTAATTGAGTACTCTAGGAGGCAGAAAAATAGACTGGGTTCATAGTAGAAAGGAGTTAGAAATTTCTGCAGACATTCTTGAATCCTATTATATGGCACTTACACTTATGGCCTCTTCCTATTCTGTAGTCTAGGGTCTATAATCAGGTATTTGTTTCTGGCAAGCATACACAATGTGCAACCATAAGAAAAGAATAAAACAGTAAGAGAAGAGGATCTCGAGTTATTTTAAAAATATATCAGGTAACCCTCTTCTAGATAAGTATTCTTGCGAAAAAGATGTGATATATGGTGCAAAATAGTCAAATTGAACCTTCTTGCATAATAGTCAAATGGCTCTATTATAGTAAATACTAATAACAGGTCAGCGTAGAAGTTATGGGAGACTATTAAGTAATAACTAGATTTCTAAATTACGAAAAAAAAAAAATATTACAAGAATCAGCTAAAGGTATGTGTATAAGAGAACAAAGTAGGCTGTAATTTCTAAAATACAGTAACAGGCTAAAAAATAAACTTGTATTAGTCTTACTAGATTGAGGGTAAACTAAATCTTATACCAGCCCTTTTAAGAGTTAAACTCCTCAAGTGGAGGGTCCGTAGAATAAATATATATATATATATATATATATATATACTGTATATATATATATATATATATATATATATATATATATATATATATATATATATATATATATATATATATATATATATAACTTAGTAGGGGCCCCTAAATGAATATCATAAAAAGCAGGTTTGTCCCTTATTGAACAGTTACATGAACCATAATTATTTCTCTCTAGGTATTTAACATATTGCTAGGCGAATATAAGAGACTCATAATTAGGAGTTAAGAGACATATAGATATTTGTTATAAGGGAGGAACCTTTCATCGATAACTAACTTTGTGCATGAAAACAAGTCTAATCCCCAGTGTACATTCTAGGCTTCTATAGATATTAGGTAAAACGTATTTAAACTTATTGGAAAAGAATAAAAGAGTAACAGATACAAAACAATACAGATTACAATACGTTACTAATGAGATCTCTAGTATGGTATTGTGGGAGATCAACAAATATGTATGTTCAGCAGGTAACTAGGTACCCCGCAGTGTGAGAATGTCAGGATCCTTGTGTTTAACCCACACCTCTTCTTTGCAGTCGCTCCAGTCCAAACATATAATGCAGGGGAATCCGGGTCAGCAAATGTAACGACGAATCAAATGTGTCAAGCTGGCTGAAGCTACCAGGTAGTAGAAGTCTCAAACTGCCATGTGTCCCATGTGTGAATAATTGCACCCTGGAGTTTCCCGTGCGTTGCCGGTAGTCTCCTCTTACCTTCTGAATTGGGTGGGTCTGAGCTGTTCTCTTCTGTGCGTTAACTGTGATGTCGTTCTTTATCAGGAAGCCGGCCGCACCATCCTGAATTTTGCCAATAGATTGTTCTACCCAGGATCCGATCTGCTGCATTGTGTCAGCGTCGGAGCTATCTATGGTGCTAATGGCAGGGTATTCCCTCTTGGGCAAGGTAGAATTTTGCTTAGTGTTTCTCTGTCCTTCATTTAGGGACCATCTCTCATCCGTATCTTTGATATGGGGTAGGAAGCTTTTATCCCCCTGCAGTTGTATCTGCTGTATGGCGACATCTCTTGTCTCCGCCATCTTAGATGTGCCATTATCCTCTTCCCAGCATTGTGTTTTTATCAGATGTGTGAGGTCGTCAAAGCAGTCCTGGATCTTCTGATCTAGCTTTATAAGGAGATTATGTATTAAACAATGAAAGTCTTCCTCCATGTTTGAGAGCTTGTTACCCCAGTGCTATATTAACTGTTATAACCCGGGGATCAGGGAAGGGAGATGTGAAATAGAATAGAGGCCGCTGCCAATATCTGTAATAGTCCGATATAGGGCTCCACTCCGGATTACTAATGTAATATAAGCATCAATCGGCTTGGTAGGTTCTGGTAAAGCTTATGCTTTATATAAATGATATTGATGTCGCTTCTATAGTAGGATATTAAGTCGATAATTTATGTGAGTTGAAGAGCTCCTATTTTTCCATCCTAGCATGGCCACGGCTTGGACACGCCCCAGATCTTCCTTTTTTTCAAAGAGATGTTCAGGTAATATTTTCTACTCAGCTTTTTACAGCAAAGCGGCATCACTTTTTAATAAAGGAGACAGGGCAAATAACAATCAGTTCTACAGAACAAAGATTGTTATTGAAAATACAAGGTAATGCAGCTGGTTATGTAAAGCTTGCTACCTTTTCAGATACATCAATTTTGCTTCAGGTTTTAAAATTGGATAACTGGATACAATTTATTTTTAACAACAAATACTTATAAAGCACATTTTTTCACTTCTTTTAATTTTATGTCTTCTAGTTGTTTGAAAGTAGGGATGGGCGAATCTGTTGAAAGTGTAATTCATTTGGTAAAACAAATAGTCCTGTGGACATTTGCTTTTGACAATCGAATGTTCATATGAATGAAAATCCATTAAAATTCGATAATTAAATGTTATTTCCAGTTTTTGAATGTTGCTTTCATTTTTGAGTGTTTGGAATTAGATCAAATTTCCATTCAAAATTTCGAGTGTAACATTCAATTTAACAAATACTATTCAGAAGTTCAATAGTTCATGTGGTAGGGAATTTAGTAAATTTATACATAATAGATGCAAATATATCAATTTGAATGTTTCTAAATCGAATATTGCATTATTCGAAAATTACATTTAAAGGAAGCATTAGAAATACTATTAAAAATATATAAATTTGAATTTTTCGAATTAGAATATTGCATAATTCGATTAAAATTATTAGAAAATTTTGAAATGAATATTACATTTAAAGAAAGCATTAGAAATACTATTACTTTAAACACATGTTAGAATGTTGTACAAACATTCGAAACGAACAGACAAATGTGTTAAAAATAGTTTCATTTTTTTTTAATGTTGCAAAGCATTCACCCATCCATATTTGAAAGCTGTCTATGGCTACCTAAATAAGGGCCAGTTTTAAGTGACAAGCTAATGATAGTGCACGATAACCTTTATCACTGGACCGCACTACTACTAGCGCACAACTTTGATATTGCAAGTCCATGGTAAAGCACGTTAATCAGAGATGGGTTGGTGTGGCCAATAAGCTTGAGCGCAATATACACTTTCAATGAAGGCAGAAACTGCACTAGATTATTTAGCAAATAAATAGAAGAAAAGTAGGACACGCTGGAACTGGAAGTAACCAAAACACTGGGTTTATTTGGTTAGTCAAAAGGTATACATGTACAGGTCACAGTCAGGGAAAGCCTAACGCGTTTCACGCATGCGTACATGCACTGCTTCATAGGATTATTTAGCACAACTTCACACCTGAAGTAAATTGTAAGGGTTAAAAAATATTTTTGCACAAAACACGTAAAACACGTTAAAATAAAGTATTACACTCATATATACACTTTTTAATAAAATATTTCATAATAATATTACTTAAAAAGGTTTTAAAAGGGTTAAAAGGGATATGGTATATGGCAAAGTGTTTGACTAGAAATAGCTCCAAAGTATTTATATATGTCTAAATATGTGTATGTGTATGTACATATATATATATATATGCGTGTATATATGTGTATACATGTGTATATTTTTGTGTTTATTTGTGTAAATATTTATGTGCACACATAAATACAAGTTTACATTATATATGCAATATATATATATATATATATATATATATATATATATATATATATATATATATATATATATATGCCCTCACACCATTTGTATACCTCATAACATATCAATGAGGTACTGTATATCAAGGTGATTTTAAAATGATATTTGCTGATTCCAAATGTAATATTTTGTAAACGGAGCACTTTCGCAGCAATCCACTAAAATAAATAATATACAGGTATACACAGAAATATATGTTTACACTTATATAAGTATATATATATATATATATATATATATATATATATATATATATATATATATATATATATACTTTTTGAGCCCTTTCCAGTCAAATATCTTGAAACATGCAATATCATTTTTATTCCTTTTTAATGTGTTTTAATGTGTTTTGAATACTTGAATACTTGAAATTGCTATCTTTTTCACCTAGAAGAAATATATTCTTTAAAAAAACAATATATATATATATATATATATATATATATATATACACATGTATACAACATCTATCTATCTATCTATCTATCTATCTATCTATCTATCTATCTATCTATCTATCATCTATCTATCTATCTATCTATCTATCTATCTATCTATCTATCTTTATGTGTGTGTATTCAAATAGATCTATAGGTATAGATATATTTTACAAAACAATAATTGTATATATATATATATATATATATATATATATATATATATATATATATATATATATATTTAAAAATAAAAAGAACATTCTCTTCTATGTGAAGAACATAGGAATTTAAAATATTTCTTAATCACTGTGGGTTTAGCGCAGGTCGTCTAATGAGCTTCGTTGAGGGCTTCTCCCGGCTTCGTTGAGGATGGATGTCAGCTCTTCAAAACTGTAAGTGGATCTTCAGGGGTTAGTGTTAGTTTTTTTAAGGATTTATTGTGTGGGTTTTATTTTTAGGTTAGGGTTTGGGCAGCAATAGAGCTAAATGCCCTTTTAAGTGCAATACCCATCCAAATGCCCTTTTCAGGGCAATAGGGAGCTTAGGTTTTCTTTAGTTAGGGTTTTATTTGGAGGGTTGGTTGTGTGGGTGGTGGGTTTTACTGTTGGGGAGGTTGTTTGAATTTTTTTTTCAGGTAAAAGAGCTGGGCAATGCCCTGCAAAAGGCCCTTTTAAGGGCTATTGGTAGTTTAGTTTACGCTAGGGTTTTTTTTTATTTTGGTGGGGGGGGGGGTTCTATTTTGATAGGGCTATTAGATTAGGTTTAATTAGTTTAAATAACTTGTAATATGTTTTTTATTTTGTGTAATTTAGTGGTTTTTTTGTAATTTAGGTAATTGTATTTCATTTAGTTAATTGTATTTAATTTAGGTAATGTATTTAATTGTAGTGTAGTGTTAGGTGTTAATGTAACTTAGGTTAGGTTTTATTTTACAGGTAAATTTGTATTTATTTTAACTAGGTAGTTATTAAATAGTTCTACCTAGTTAAAATAAATACAAACTTGCCTGTGAAATAAAAATAAAACCTAAGCTAGATACAATGTAACTATTAGTTATAATGTAGCTAGCATAGGCCTAGATTTGGAGTTTGGCGGTAGCCGTGAAAACCAGCGTTAGAGGCTCCTAACGCTGGTTTTAGGCTACCGCCGGTATTTGGAGTCAGTCAAAAAAGGGTCTAACGCTCACTTTTCAGCCGCGACTTTTCCATACCGCAGATCCCCTTACATCAATTGCGTATCCTATCTTTTCAATGGGATCTTTCTAACTCCGGTATTTAGAGTCGTGGCTGAAGTGAGCGTTAGAATTCTAACGACAAAACTCCAGCCGCAGAAAAAAGTCAGTAGTTAAGAGCTTCCTGGGCTAACGCCGGTTTATAAAGCTTTTAACTACTGTGCTCTAAAGTACACTAACACCCATAAACTACCTATGTACCCCTAAACCGAGGCCCCCCCACATCGCCGACACTCGATTACATTTTTTAACCCCTAATCTGCCGACCGCCACCTACCATATCCTTATGTACCCCTTATCTGCTGCCCCTAACACCGCCGACCCCTATATTATATTTATTAACCCCTAATCTGCCCCCCACAACGTCGCCGCCAGCTACCTACACTTATTAAACCCTAATCTGCCGTCCGCACGCCGCCGCAAGCTACATTATAGCTATGTACCCCTAATCTGCTGCCCCTAACACCGCCGACCCCTATATTATATTTATTAACCCCTAATATGCCCCCCACAACATCGCCTCCACCTGCCTACACTTATTAACCCCTAATCTGCCGAGCGGACCGCACCGCTATTATAATAAAGTTATTAACCCCTAATCCGCCTCACTAACCCTATAATAAATAGTATTAACCCCTAATCTGCCCTCCCTAACATTGCCGACACCTAACTTCAAACATTAACCCCTAATCTGCTGACCGGAGCTCACCGCTATTCTAATAAATGTATTAACCCCTAAAGCTAAGTCTAACCCTAACACTAACACCCCCCTAAATTAAATATAATTTACATCTAACGAAATAAATTAACTCTTATTAAATAAATTATTCCTATTTAAAGCTAAATACTTACCTGTAAAATAAATCCTAATATAGCTACAATATAAATTATAATTATATTATAGCTATTTTAGGATTTATATTTATTTTACAGGTAACTTTGTATTTATTTTAACCAGGTACAATAGCTAAAATAGTTAAAATAATTACAAAATTACCTGTAAAATAAATCCTAACCTAAGTTACAATTAAACCTAACACTACACTATCAATAAATTAATTAAATAAAATACCTACAATTACCTACAATTAAACCTAACACTACACTATCAATACATTAATTAAATACAATATCTACAAATAAATACAATGAAATAAACTAACTAAAGTACAAAAAATAAAAAAGAACTAAGTTACAAAAAATAAAAAAATATTTACAAACATCAGAAAAATATTATAACAATTTTAAACTAATTACACCTACTCTAAGCCCCCTAATAAAATAACAAAGACCCCCAAAATAAAAAAATGCCCTACCCTATTCTAAATTACTAAAGTTCAAAGCTCTTTTACCTTACCAGCCCTGAACAGGGCCCTTTGCGGGGCATGCCCCAAAGAATTCAGCTCTTTTGCCTGTAAAAAAAACACATACAATACCCCCCCAACATTACAAGCCACCACCCACATACCCCTAATCTAACCCAAACCCCCATTAAATAAACCTAACACTAAGACCCTGAAGATCTTCCTACCTTATCTTCACCATACCAGGTTCACCGATCGATCCAGAAGAGCTCCTCCGATGTCCTGATCCAAGCCCAAGCAGGGGGCTGAAGATGTCCATGATCCGGCTGAAGTTTTCATCCAAGTGGGAGCTGAAGAGGTCCATGATCCGGCTGAAGTCATCATCCAAGCGGGAGCTGAAGAGGTCCATGATCCGTCTGAAGTCTTCTATCAACGGCATCTTCAATCTTCTTTCTTCCGGATCCATCTTGTAGACCTCCGACGCGGAACATCCTGCTGGCCTGACGGACTAACGACGAATGAAGGCTCCTTTAAGGGACGTCATCCAAGATGGCGTCCCTCAAATTCCGATTGGCTGATAGGATTCTATCAGCCAATCGGAATTGAGGTAGGAAAATTCAGATTGAGCTCGCATTCTATTGGCTGATCGGATCAGCCAATTGGATTGCACTTGATTCTGATTGGCTGATTCCATCAGACAATCAGAATTTTCCTACCTTAATTCCGATTGGCTGATAGAATCCTATCAGCCAATCGGAATTCGAGGGACGCCATCTTGGATGACGTCCCTTAAAGGAGCCTTCATTCGTCGTTAGTCCGTCGGGCCAGCAGGATGTTCCGCGTCGGAGGTCTACAAGATGGATCCAGAAGAAAGAAGATTGAAGATGCCGTTGATAGAAGACTTCAGCCGGATCATGGACCTCTTCAGCTCCTGCTTGGATGATGACTTCAGCCGGATCATGGACCTCTTCAGCTCCCGCTTGGATGAAGACTTCAGCCGGATCATGGACATCTTCAGCCCCCTGCTTGGGCTTGGATCAGGACATCGGAGGAGCTCTTCTGGATCGATCGGTGAACCTGGTATGGTGAATATAAGGTAGGAAGATCTTCAGGGGCTTAGTGTTAGGTTTATTTAAGGGGGGTTTGGGTTAGATTAGGGGTATGTGGGTGGTGGGTTGTAATGTTGGGGGGGTATTGTATGTGTTTTTTTTACAGGCAAAAGAGCTGAATTCTTTGGGTCATGCCCCACAAAGGGCCCTGTTCAGGGCTGGTAAGGTAAAAGAGCTTTGAACTTTAGTAATTTAGAATATGGTAGGGCATTTTTTTTATTTTGGGGGTCTTTGTTATTTTATTAGGGGGCTTAGAGTAGGTGTAATTAGTTTAAAATTGTTGTAATATTTTTCTGATGTTTGTAAATATTTTTTTTATTTTTTGTAACTTAGTTCTTTTTTATTTTTTGTACTTTAGTTAGTTTATTTCATTGTATTTATTTGTAGGAATTGTATTTTATTTATTTATTGATAGTGTAGTGTTAGGTTTAATTGTCGGTAATTGTAGGTATTTTATTTAATTAATTTATTGATAGTGTAGTGTTAGGTTTAATTGTAACTTAGGTTAGGATTTATTTTACAGGTAATTTTGTAATTATTTTAACTATTTTAGCTATTGTACCTGGTTAAAATAAATACAAAGTTACCTGTAAAATAAATATAAATCCTAAAATAGCTATAATATAATTATAATTTATATTGTAGCTATATTAGGATTTATTTTACAGGTAAGTATTTAGCTTTAAATAGGAATAATTTATTTAATAAGAGTTAATTAATTTCGTTAGATTTAAATTATATTTAACTTAAGGGGGTGTTAGTGTTAGGGTTAGACTTAGCTTTAGGGGTTAATACATTTATTAGAATAGCGGTGAGCTCCAGTCGGCAGATTAGGGGTTAATGTTTGAAGTTAGTTGTCGGCGATGTTAGGGAGGGCAGATTAGGGGTTAATACTATTTATTATAGTGTTAGTGAGGCGGATTAGGGGTTAATAACTTTATTATAATAGCGGTGCGGTCCGCTCGGCAGATTAGGGGTTAATAAGTGGAGGCAGGTGGAGGCAACGTTGTGGGGGGCAGATTAGGGGTTAATAAATATAATATAGGGGTCGGCGGTGTTAGGGACAGCAGATTAGGGGTACATATCGATAATGTAAGTAGCGGCGGTTTACGGAGCGGCAGATTAGGGGTTAATAATAATATGCTGGGGTCAGCGATTGCAGGGGCGGCAGATTAGGGGTTAATAAGTGTAAGGTTAGGGGTGTTTAGACTCGGGGTACATGTTAGAGTGTTAGGTGCAGACGTAGGAAGTGTTTCCCCATAGCAAACAATGGGGCTGCGTTAGGAGCTGAACGCGGCTTTTTTGCAGGTGTTAGGTTTTTTTTCATCTCAAACAGCCCCATTGTTTCCCATGGGGGAATCGTGCACAAGCACGTTTTTGAGGCTGGCCGCGTCCGTAAGCAACTCTGGTATCGAGAGTTGAAGTTGCGTTAAATATGCTCTACGCTCCTTTTTTGGAGCCTAACGCAGCCATTCTGTGGACTCTCAATACCAGAGTTATTTTAAAGGTGCGGCCAGAAAAAAGCCAGCGTTAGCTATGCGGGTCTTTACCGACAAAACTCTAAATCTAGCCGATAGGGTTTATTTTACAGGTAAGTATTTAGTTTTAAATAGGAATAATGTATTTATTAATAGTAGGTTTGATTTAGATTTATTTAAATTATATTTAAGTTAGGGGGTGTTAGGGTAAGGGTTAGACTTAGATTTAGGGGTTAATAAATTTAGTATAGTGGCAGCGACGTTGGGGGGCGTCTGATTAGGGGTTAATAACTGTAATGTAGGTTGCGGCGATGTTAGGAGTGGCAGATTAGGGGTTAAAAATATTTCACTAGTGTTTGCGAGGCGGGAGTGCGGCAGTTTAGGGATTAATATGTTTATTATAGTGGCGGTGATGTCCGGAGCGGCAGATTAAGGGGTTAATAATTTTATTTTAGTTTTTGCGATGCTGGAGGGCTTCGGTTTTAGGGGTTAATAGGTAGTTTATGGGTGTTAGTGTTCTTTTTTGCACTTTACTTATGAGTTTTATGCTACAGCTTTGTAGCGTAAAACTCATAACTACTGACTTTAGAATTCATTACGAATCTTGCGGGATAGGCTGTATCGCTCACTTTTTGGCTTCCAAAAAAAAGCTTGTAATACCGGCGCAATGGAAGTCCCATTGAAAATAGACTTTACGCAAATTGCGTAAGTTAGACATGTGCATGGCGAAAAAATTTGGTTCGGTTCGAATTGATTCGGAATTTTTCGAAGTTCGTTTCGGATCGATTCGAATTCGGAAAATTTTTAATCGATTTGTTTCATATTCGTTTCGGATTCATTCGGATTCGAAGAAATTCAGCTGGATTCGGTTCGGTTCGGAAATTCGGAATTTCGGTAAGTGTTAGGTGGGATTAGACTAGAATTATGTACTGTATATTAGGTGTAACCCATAGCAGAGTGATATAACCTAATATACTGTACAATAATAGTGTAATCCATGGCCATCCGAATTTACCGAATAAATCCAAAGTAATTCGGATTTATTCGCGAAATTTGGCAGTATTTTAATTCAGAAATTCGGTTTGATCCGAATCGCCAAATTTTCTGAATTTTCCGAATTTCCAAATCGAACCGAACCGAATTGCACATATCTAGCGTAAGTTGATTTGCGGTAAGCCCAAAAAAGTGTGTGGGACAGCTGTACCTACAAGACTTGTAATAGCAGGGGTAGTAAAAAAGCAGCATTATGCAGTGACGTGCAGTGAGGTCAGAGGCAGGTGAGGCACTTGCTAGGATATGCCTTCATTCTTTAGATATCCTTTGTTGAAGAAATAGCAATGTACATGGGTGAGCCAATCACATGAGGTATCTATTGTGCAGCCACCTATCAGCAGCTACTGAGTATATTTAGATATGATTTTCAACAAAGGATATCAAGAGACTGAAGGAAATTAGATATTAGATGTAAATTGGACAGAAGGGGTGGGATAGACAGGGAGAGAGAGATAGACATAGATACAGAGGGGGAGAGAGAGACAAAGAGACAGAGGAGAGAGAGAGAGACAAAGAGAGACAGAGGGTAGAGAGACAGACAAAGAGACCATGGGGGAGAATGAGACACATAAGGATAGAGACAGAGGGGGAGGGAGAGACAGGGAGAGAGAGATGGATAGAGAGAGAGACAGAGACAGAAAAAGAGAGAGAGAGAAGAGAGAAGAGAGAGAGACACAGAGGGGGAGAGAGAAAGAGAGACACAGAGGAGAGAGAGACAGAGGGGGAGGGACACTAATATCAAATCAGCAACACATCCACCCGTCACCCACTCACAAAGACCTACACCTAGGGCTGCCGAAACCCCTATTGAATTGGGATTCATCAGAGGACCCCTAACCCCTCAAGAAAAGCTGAGGAGAAAAACCCTAGACCTATGTATGTACTGTGCGGGCATAGACCACTCTGTTAAAGACTGCCTCCAGCTGCAACGCAGGAAGGGTAAGCAACTAACCACTGAACTCTGTTTATCAGCTAATCAGTTGCAGACTAACCATTGTTCCCTTCCTATTTTGTTACAGTGGGAACACCACCGAATCCACTCCAATGCAATCCTTGACTCCGGTGCAAGCCACAATTACATTGATCACCATTTCACTGTTGTTAATAAAATACCACTCATTACAAAAAGCACACACTGTGTCCTGCGTTTTGTTGATGGGAAGGAAATTACATCAGGTCCTATCATATACCATACCATCCCTTTAAGGGTTACTACACAAGGTTTACATACAGAATATGTTACATTTGATGTAATCCCCTCCCCCATATATCCTGTTGTTTTAGGTATCACTTGGTTTTAACAGCACGATCCAACAATAATCTGGTCAACATCTCAGGTCACCTTCAACTCTACCTACTGTACTGATACCTGTCTTCATCAGGAACAATTATTGTTGGATACTGCTCCCTCATACCCTAACGAATACTCCTCATTCACTGACGTTTTTGATAAAAAAGAATCAACTAATTTACCCCCACGCTTACTTAATACTGCAGAGGTTAATTATCCCATAGGTGACAAGGAACTATTGGCCATCAAAAGCTCCTTGGAGCAATGGAGACATCTCTTGGAAGGAACCACCATCCCAATATTAATCTATACCGATCATAAGAACTTGGAATATCTCAAATCAAACCGCACCCTTAGTTCCCGTCAAGTACGGTGGAACTTATTCTTAGCAAGATTTAACTACCTCATCACCTATAGACCTGCAAATAAAAATAGAAAAGCTGACGCCCTATCCAGACAACTGGTCGATCCCTTAACGCCTCTGACAGAGTCCTCACTAATTCCAACAGATAGGTTTCTAGCTTTAACTGTTGAACAAACAACCCGTTTTTTGACAGAACAGTCCGCAGACTCCCAAAAACCTCTGCGCAATTTAACCCAACATGATGATGGATTGTATTACTACCAAGAACGTATTTATGTACCACATTCACTCAGATCAACAGTTATCCAAACCCTACACGATTCCCGCTTAGCTGGACATTTAGGAATTAACAAGACCCAGGACTTTGTACAAAGATTCTTCTGGTGGCCCACGCTAGTCCCGGACACTGCAGACTACGTCCAAAATTGTAAGACTTGTGTAACTACTAAGACAGGGAAAACCTCTCCAATTGGATTTCTCATTCCTCTTCCTACCCCTGAGTGACCCTGGACCGACATAGCTATTGATTTTATAGTCGATCTTCTGGACTCACACAAATACAACACCATACTAGTGGTGGTTGACCTATTCAGCAAAATGGCTCATTTTGTTCCTTTCCATAAACTGCCAACCACCTCTGAAACCGTTACATTAATGTTCAACCATGTTTTCAAGCTTCACGGACTTCCACATACCATCACCTCGGATAGGGGTAGCCAGTTTACTAGCAAATTTTGGAAACAGCTTTGTGAGACATTGAACATCACTAGACGCCTCAGTACCTCTTTTCATCCTCAGACCAATGGACAAACCGAGAGAACCAACCAATGGTTGGAACAGTATCTCAGATGCTTCGTCTCAGCTCGGCAGGACGATTGGGCCCAACTCCTTCCTTATGTGGAATTTGCCTTTAATAATACCGTTCACTCATCCACCAAGTTCACACCATTTTTTATCAACTACGGTTACCACCCCACTTTTGAATGGAATACCTCTACCTCTAGTTCTTGTCCGGTTGTAAACGAACTCATCAACACGATATCTGACACTTTCACCCTAGTGAAACAAAATATCAATATAGCTAAATCACGTTACAAATTCCATTATGACAGGAAACGAGTTCCCTCTCCTTTATATGCTGTTGGTGACTACGCCTGGTTGTCAACCCGTAACCTACATCTCTCAGTACCATCCAAGAAGCTAACCTCAAACTACGTTGGACCCTTCCCTATAGTCAAAGTGATCAATCCCAATGCTGTCACTCTTGCTCTGCCCCCAACCATGAAATCTCATCCCACTTTTCACGTATCTCTTCTGAAGCCATACCGGCTGCTTCGAGACCATTCTCCATCTGATCCTGTTACTCCTCTAATCCCTGATACTTCCTTACAGTATGAAGTACAGGACATATTGGATTCCCAGCGTTCCCAGGGACAACTTCAATATCTCATCCATTGGAAAGGCTATCCTGATTCTGAGGACTCATGGGAGCCGGCTTCCAACCTGTCGGCCCCACGACTGGTCCATAGGTTTCATAACAGGTTCGCCGATCGCCTGGCTCCTGATCACCGGAGTTGATCTTTGAGGAGAGGGTCCTGTCATATTCAGTCTCTTCACCTACTTATCCAACCTATCCTTTGCATAGACTGCTCTTCAACTACTAACAGGAACACCTCCCACTTATCCCCTATATAGTTACACAAGTTCTATTGTGCAGTGCTTGGTTATTTCTCACTCAAGCTGGAGACGATATCGCAACTTCTCCTGTCGATTACTGATACAGCTTGCCTGTTCTCACAACCTCTCCGCCCTCTCACGGAACTAGCGTTGACGTCACACGCAAAGTCTCGTCCCTACTGAGACCGGAGCGCTCCGTACACTCGATACTAACAAACAACCCAGCAGTTACTGAGGCTATACAACAAATTGTTCTACTTGAACAGTGACCTTACTTTGCGTTGAACTCGGTAAGTTACAGCTGAATCACCAATTATGCATGTTACCTCCGTGTATAGAATTGTTTAGCCATGCTTTCACCGAGGTTATCCTGAACTGCCTGAACTAAATGTTCCTATGCACACTTAAACCTTGTTAGGTGTAATACCAGTTATTTTTACCATTTGAATAGATGATATTAGTATCTAGCTAACGTTTCTTACACTAAGTCTTTGGCAATTGCTACATTAACTGCTATTACGGTACAGAGGTACAGTACTGGGTAGAGCTAACAGCTCACCTGTCTCAACTGCTGACTATCTGAACCTTATATTAATGTGATGTGTACTACTTGATACTGCTTTTCATGCTGCCTCCTATTCTCTACTGCAGAATCACTTTTACACCTCTCAACATCACTTTTAAGCTGCAGTTGTGGTCCTTTACTCACGTTCCCTTTTATTTGCAGGGATTTCTGAGTTTTATAAAAATTTGCCTGACAGAGAGACAGAGGGGGAGAGAGAAAAAAAGAGATACAGAGGGGAGAGAGAGAGACAGACAGAGGGGAGAGAGAGAGACAGAGGGGGAGGGAGAAAGGGAGAGAATGAGGGGGGAGGGAGAAAGGGAGAGACAGGGGGAGGGAGAAAGAGAGAGACAGAGGGGAGAGAGAGACAGAGGGGAGAGAAAGAGAGACAGAGGAGAGAGAGGGAGAGAGAGAGACAGATGAGAGAGAGAGAGACAGAGGGGGATGGAGAAAGGGAGAGACAGAAGGGAGAGAGAGAGAGAGAGAGAGAGAGGGGAGAGAGAGAGAGAGACAGATGGGAGAAAGAGACAGAGGGGGATGGAGAAAGGGAGAGACAGAAGGGAGAGAGAGAGAGAGAGACAGAGGGGGGAGAGAGACAGAGGGGGATGGAGAAAGGGAGAGACAGAAGGGAGAGAGAGAGAGAGGGGAGAGAGAGAGAAAGAGAGAGAGGAGAGAGAGACAGAGGGGGGAGGGATAAAGAGACAGAGGGGGAGGGATAAAGAGACAGAGGGGGAGGGATAGAGAGACAGAGGGGGAGAGAGAGACAGAGGAGAGAGAGAGGGGAGAGAGAGACAGAGGGGGATGGAGAAATGGAGAGACAGAAGGGATAGAGAGAGGGGGGAGAGAGAGACAGAGGGGGATGGAGAAAGGGAGAGACAGAAGGGAGAGAGAGAGGAGAGAGAGACAGAGGAGGAGGGATAGAGAAACAGAGGGGGAGAGAGAGAGATGCAGTGAGAGAGAGACAGATGGGGAGAGAGAGAAAGAGAGACACAGAGGGGAGAGAGAGAGACAGACAGAGGGCAGAGAGACAAATGGGGAGGGAGAAAGGGAGACACAGAGGGGGAGGGAGAAAGGGAGAGACAGGGGGAGGGAGAAAGAGAGAAACAGAGGGGGAGAGAGACAGAGGGGAGAGAGAGAGACAGAGGGGAGAGAGAGAGACAGAGGGGAGAGAGAGAGACATAAGGGAGAGAGAGAGACAGAGGGGAGAGAAAGAGACAGAGGGGAGAGAAAGAGACAGAGGAGATAGAGAGGGGAGAGAGGGAGACATATGGGAGAGAGACAGAGGGGGATGGAGAAAGGGAGAGACAGAAGGGAGAGAGAGAGAGAGAGAGAGAGAGTGGAGAGATAGAGACAGATGGGAGAGAGAGACAGAGGGGGATGGAGAAAGGGAGAGACAGAAGGGAGAGAGAGAGATACAGTGAGAGAGAGAGAGAGAGAGAGAGAGGGGAGAGAGAGAGAGACAGAGGGGAGAGAGATAGAGAGAGAAAGAGGGGGAGGGATAGAGAGACAGAGGGGGAGGGATAGAGAGACAGAGGGGAGAGAGAGAAGAGAGAGAGAGGGGAGAGACAGAGGGGGGGAGAGAGAGACAGAGGGGGAGAGTGAGACAGAGAGACACAGAGGGGAGCGAGAGAGACAGACAGAGGGGAGAGAGAGAGAGAGAGAGGGGGATGGAGAAAGGGAGAGACAGAAGGGAGAGAGAGAGGTGAGAGAGAGACAGATGGGAGAGAGGAGAGAGATACAGAAGAGGAGGGATAAAGAGACATAGGGGGAGGGATAGAGAGACAGAGGGGGAGAGAGAGAGATACGGTAAGAGAGAGAGGGGAGAGAGAGAGACAGAGGGGAGAGAGAGAGAGAGAGGGGAGAGACAGAGGGGAGAGAGAGACAGAGAGGGAGAGAGAGACAGAGAGACACAGAGGGGAGCGAGAGAGACAGACAGAGGGCAGAGAGAGAGACAGACAGAGGGGAGAGAGAGAGACAGAGGGGGATGGAGAAAGGGAGAGACAGAAGGGAGACAGAGAGAAGGGAGAGAGAGAGACAGATGGGAGAGAGAGACAGAGGGGGGTGGAGAAAGGGAGAGACAGAAGGGAGAGAGAGAGAGATACAGTGAGAGAGAGAGAGAGAGAGAGGAGAGAGAGAGAGAGAGAGTCAGAGGGGGGAGGGATAGAGAGACAGAGGGGGAGAGAGAGAGGGGGAGAGAGAGAGAGGGGGAGAGACAGAGGGGGAGAGAGAAACAGAGGGGGAGAGAGAGAGAGACAGACAGAGGGGAGAGAGAGACAGAGGAGGTTTGAGAAAGGGAGAGACAGAAGGGAGAGAGAGAGACAGATGGGAGAGAGAGACAGAGGGGGATGGAGAAAGGGAGAGACAGAAGGGCGAGAGAAGAGAGAGAGAGAGAGAGGAGAGAGATACAGAGGAGGAGGGATAAAGAGACAGAGGGGGAGGGATAGAGAGACAGAGGGGGAGAGAGAGAGATACGGTAAGAGAGAGAGGGGAGAGAGAGAGACACAGAGGGGAGAGAGAGAGAGAGAGAGAGGGGAGAGACAGAGGGGGAGAGAGAGACAGAGGGGGAGAGAGAGACAGAGAGACACAGAGGGGAGCGAGAGAGACAGACAGAGGGGAGAGAAAGAGACAGACAGAGGGGAGAGAGAGAGACAGAGGGGCATGGAGAAAGGGAGAGACAGAAGGGAGAGAGAGAGAGGGGAGAGAGAGAGACAGATGGGAGAGAGAGACAGAGGGGGATGGAGAAAGGGAGAGACAGAAGGGAGAGAGAGAGAGGGGAGAGAGAGAGAGACAGATGGGAGAGAGAGACAGAGGGGAGAGAGAGAGAGAGAGAGAGAGAGAGAGAGAGAGAGAGAGGGGGGAGAGACAGAGGGGAGAGAGAGACAGAGGGGGAGAGAGAGACAGAGAGACACAGAGGGGAGCGAGAGAGACAGACAGAGGGGAGAGAAAGAGACAGACAGAGGGGAGAGAGAGAGACAGAGGGGCATGGAGAAAGGGAGAGACAGAAGGGAGAGAGAGAGAGGGAAGAGAGAGAGAAAGATGGGAGAGAGAGACAGAGGGGGATGGAGAAAGGGAGAGACAGAAGGGAGAGAGGAGAGAGACAGATGGGAGAAAGGAGAGAGATACAGAGGAGGAGGGATAAAGAGACATAGGGGGAGGGATAGAGAGACAGAGGGGGAGAGAGAGAGATACAGTAAGAGAGAGAGGGGAGAGAGAGAGACAGAGGGGGAGAGAGAGAGAGAGAGAGAGAGAGAGAGGGGAGAGACAGAGGGGAGAGAGAGACAGAGGGGGAGAGAGAGACAGAGAGACACAGAGGGGAGCGAGAGAGACAGACAGAGGGGAGAGAGAGAGACAGACAGAGGGGAGAGAGAGAGACAGAGGGGGATGGAGAAAGGGAGAGACAGAAGGGAGAGAGAGAGAAGGGAGAGAGAGAGAGAGAGAGACAGAGGGGAGAGAGAGAGACATAGGGGGATGGAGAAAGGGAGAGACAGAAGGGAGAGAGAGAGATACAGAGAGAGAGAGAGAGAGAGAGGGATAGAGAGACAGAGGGGGAGGGATAGAGAGACAGAGGGGAGAGAGAGAAGAGAGAGAGAAGGGGAGAGACAGAGGGGGAGAGAGAGACAGAGGGGGAGAGAGAGACAGAGAGACACAGAGGGGAGCGAGAGAGACAGACAGAGGGGAGAGAGAGAGTGACAGAGGGGGATGGAGAAAGGGAGAGACAGAAGGGAGAGAGAGATACAGTGAGAGAGAGAGAGAGAGAGAGAGAGAGGGGAGAGAGAGAGACAGAGGGGAGAGAGGGGAGAGAGAGAGACAGATGGGAGAGAGAGACAGAGGGGGATGGAGAAAGGGAGAGACAGAAGGGAGAGAGAGGAGAGAGAGAGATAGAGAGAGAGAGAGAGAGAGAGAGAGAGAGAGAGGAGAGAGATACAGAGGAGGAGGGATAAAGAGACAGAGGGGAAGGGATTGAGAGACAGAGGGGGAGAGAGAGAGAGATACGGTAAGAGAGAGAGGGGAGAGAGAGAGACAGAGGGGAGAGAGAGAGAGAGAGAGGGGAGAGACAGAGGGGAGAGAGAGACAGAGGGGGAGAGAGAGACAAAGAGACACAGAGGGGAGAGAGAGAGACAGACAGAGGGGAGAGAGAGAGACAGACAGAGGGGAGAGAGAGAGACAGAGGGGGATGGAGAAAGGGAGAGACAGAAGGGAGAGAGAGAGAGGGGAGAGAGAGAGACAGATGGGAGAGAGAGACAGAGGGGGATGGAGAAAGGGAGAGACAGAAGGGAGAGAGGAGAAAGAGAGAGAGAGAGGAGAGAGATACAGAGGAGGAGGGATAAAGAGACAGAGGGGGAGGGATAGAGAGACAGAGGGGGAGAGAGAGAGATACAGTAAGAGAGAGAGGGGAGAGAGAGAGACAGAGGGGAGAGAGAGAGCTAGAGGGGGAGGGATAGAGAGACAGAGGGGAGGGGGGGGAGACACAGGGGATGAAATGGAAGGCAGGTTCTGAAGTCAGCAGTGGTGTACCATTACCAAGCAAATTGAGCAGTGCACATACCTTTAATCTGCAGCTCTGCTAGACATGGTGACACTGTCTGACTGAGCACTTAACTCTACGGCACCGGGCAACTGCATTACACACACACATGCAGCTTCTTTCCCTCTCAGCAGGAAATGACAGTTTGAAATCAGAGTGTTGTTCCAGGTTACCATGGCAATGCTCTGATTTAAAACTGTCATGTACCAGTGGGGGGGTCGAGGGGGGGGGGCCGCGGGGGGTCAAGGGGGGGCCGCAGGGGGGGTGGAGGGGGGGGCGCAAGAAAAAAAAAAGTTGAAAAAAAAAGTTGAGAAAATAAAATTACACCAGCACCAGTACAGTACCATAGTGTAACTTACTCTCTTAACTTACTCTCTCAAGCGGTGGCCGGCTCATCAGGATAAACAGTGTAGTAGAATAGATTACTTACCTAATGCCAACAACAAGTAACGGTCCTCAGTGGGTGCGGCTAACTCCTTGGCTGCTTGACTCCACTGATCTTCTTGGATCTTCCTTCCTGCAGCCTGACTTCTCACAGTGCACTAGTGTCCACATGACTCGGCTGATGGCTCCAAGGTTCCCTCCAGCACTTCTGCACACTGCTCCGCCTCATCAGCAGTCATGTGACGTGACTGACAAGACTGCTGCTGATTGGCTCCCCGAGGCTGCTAGAAGAGCAGCCTCAAATGAGAGTATATGGGTAGCAATGGGCTCAGCTTTTAGGTACCAGTGGGTGGCGCTGGCTCAGTTGTGGCTCAGGCAGGCATGTTGTGCAATGGATGGAGGGCAGCGGACCAGCTCACTGCCTACCTTCTATTACGCAACATGGATGATACCATGTATGCCGGACCGGGGGGGTGTGTGGAAAAAAATTAAACAATTTTTTTTTTTTTTAATAATAATAATTCTAAAAATAAATGTTTTTAGTCATTAGGACAGGTGAGGCACTGCCTCACCTTCCTCTAATGACTGCACGTAACTGGCGTTATGAGGCCTAAAGCTGCTTTTTTACTCATAATGCAAAACTCGTAATCTAGCCAATTATAAACATATGAATCCATTTTTCTCTGTTCAGAAATATAGCCTATAATGGCTGTAACATGAAATGGACAGTATAGTCAAAATGAAACTTCAATGGATTTGATAGGGCATTACATTTTAAACAACTTTCTGATTTATTCTATTATCAACTTTACTTAGTTCTCTTGGTATTCTTGTTAAAGAGTAATCCTATATAAGTCATCTAGTTGTGAATACCGCTGCCATAGCATGATAAATATATGTGAATGCTCCCAAGCTCCTATCGCCCTACTTAGGTTTACTCTTCAACAAAGGACACCAATAGAACTAAGCAAATTCAATGATCAAAATAAATTGTAATTTAAAAACAAATCTAGTTGTTCTAGCTGTTCTAGTTGAATCATGAAGATATAAATTTGACTTTATTGCCCCTTTAAACATATTGGGCCAGATTACAGGTGTTGCACTATTTATCACTTTTACTCATGCGCAAACACTGCTGGAAGTGAGTAAATGAGTTAGTGTATTGCTATTTAAATATTTGTGCGTGAGTGAAACCCTGTGCACGCTAACTTCAGTACTTTGGATATTGTGACCGTGCTAACTTCTTTTCTCCATAAGCTTCAATGTAGCGTGCTTTAAAAAAAAAAATAACACTTATCATTTACCTTCTAATCCAAGACTGCATTAAACCTAAAGCGAAAAAACCCCAAAGGTAGTTATTCATATTTTACATTCCAATGTTCTTCATATAGAAGAAAATGATGTGTATATATATATATATGTGTGTGTGTATGTATATACATTGTCACACAGTACTTTTCCCAGCGTACAGTATTGACAATCTGTTGTCCAGACCTGGTTTTCTGTTTGCTTCTGCTGTTTCTTAGCCTGTTGCCTAACCTCTTCACCACCAGCTGGGTAGTATACAGGCTGAGAGTTCTGGGATCTTTTACTTGCAGCTCTGGCTCTCTGGCTCGACCTGCCTGCCAGCTGTAGGTAATCAGTATAAAGCTATTTAAAGGGACAATCTACACCAGACAAAAGAACAAAGCAAAATTGAACAAAGCAAGAGAACAAAGCAAAATTTATGCTAAAAATAAATTGGAAAGTTGTTTAAAATTGCATGCCCTATCTGAATCATGAAAGTTTAACTTACATTTTGATTATGCTGTCCTTTTATGGCAGGTTTGCTATATGTTCTGGACCCTGACATTAAGAGTTCCACGTCTGAACTTCCGTTCCAGATACCTTGTCTGCTGATCTGTTTGATTTCTCGGTGCCGACTTTTGCATCATTTGTGACTTCTCTACTGGATTATGTCATTGACACTGTGGCTTTGTTTGGACTAACTTCCTGGCATCTGACCCTGGCTAGTTTTCTGATATTCTCTAAGGACTGTCCTAGGTACTTTCACCTGTTTCCTGCCTGCATCTTTTGTATACAGCACTGCAAATGTTAACCTTGGCTGTTCTCAGTGGCGTCACTAGGGTTGGTGTTACCCGGTGCGGTAAATTATGGTGTCACCCCCCCCTCCCCCCAGAAAGCAGACACACACAAACACAAAAACACAGGCACAAACACATACAATATCTCTGAAACACTCAGACACACACAAAAACACTCTGACACACATACACACACAAAAAACACTCAGGCACACACACAAACACTTAGACACACACACACACACACAAAACACTCAGACGCACACACAGAAACACTCAGACACACACACACAAAAGCACTCAGACACACACACACAAACACTCAGGTACACACACAGAAACACTCACACACACACACACACACACACAAAAGCACTCAGACACACACACACACACACAAAACACTCCGGCACACACACAAACACTTAGACACACACACACAAAAACACTCAGGCACACACACAAACACAAAAACACTCAGGCACACACACACAAACACTTAGACACACACACAGACAAAAACACTCAGGCACACACTCAGACACACACACAAAAGCACTCAGACACACACACACACACAAAAACACTCAGACACACACACATACAAAATATGTAAACTGCACTGCATTCATTATAAATTTCATGCCTAGAGCTGCTCCCTGGCTCAGCAGAGCATCAAATGAAAGACAAACAGAGCACTCTAAAAATAAATCACTAAAGAAAAGGTTTAGATGAGCAAACTATGAAAATTCTGCTCTCTGACTCTGTTCCAAGTCTGTCAGTGCATAGCCCCGGGCCGTGTGCCTACCGCTTCTTATGGCCAAGCATCTCTGCTCTCTGCCCACCCCCAGACCCTCGTCTGCCCTCCCCTCCTACCTTTTCAGTGTGCACTTAGTGTACCGTAACCGTACCGGTCTGGTGGGCATCATACTTGTCTCCTTCACTTTAGAGACAGTGTTAGACAGTCATGCGGTCAGGTGCCAGGCATCCCCCTCATGATTTCCAGTTCCCGTTTAGAGAGACAGCACAGCAGTGAGTGACTCCACTGCTCCACACGTCACTGAGCAGTGAGCACAGATAGGCAGGCAGGTTTAGACTAGCAGCGCAACTTTGCAAGCCCCACGGCATGCCCACAACATTCATAGTGAAATTGGGCAGAGGAGGAGCAAAGTACAAACAAGCAAAAGCAGCAGGGAAAACTATTTGTGGAAATTGCAGCGCTTGCTCAAGGGGCAAAAAAATGAAGTGTCTACAACTTCCCCAGTCCCACTAATGTTCACAAATGCTGGCTCCTCTAATAAAAATATCTATGCATCTCTACATTGTATTTCTTTGAATTTCAAGAAAAACATTTTTGTATTGGTGGTGTCACCCCCTGGAGGGTGTCACCCTGGTGCGGCCCGTACCCCCCGCACCCCCTAGTGATGCCATTGTGGAGAGGAGCAGGAGGGGAGAAAGGGGAAGGTTCGCTACACTACAGAAAAGAAGGGAGAGGGAAAGAAGCGTCAAAGGGGCTTATGAGAAGGGGAGGGGGCCCTGTACATGATTGCTTATATGGGGGAGCTGTTTAGGAGGGATCAGGGAGATGGGTGTTTAAGGGGGGACCCTACACCGCAGAAAATAAAAATATAAATAAAATTAACTAAAATTAAATAGATCCCTAAAACTTAATGCTGGGAAACTGTCTGCCAGTACCTAAGGTGGTGGTGAAAGTGTGGGTGAAGCTGTTTGTGAGGGATCAGGTAGGGATCAGAGAGCTAAGGGGTGTCAGGTGGGAGGGAAATCTTTAAACTAGAATACTGTTACCCTTGCAAGCTAAATAATTAAACCCTTTACTGCTGGGAATTTCAGAAATCTGTTGTACAGCTGCAATTAGTGGCCTTCTAATTACTAAAAAGCAATGGCAAAGCCATGGACACTTGAAAGCCACAGAAAAAAGACATATACAATAGCCCTTTCAGCCTCTTAAGGTTACAGAAAAGTTATTTTAAGTTCACACCTTTGTTTACTGTGTAAGGGACATGCTCATTTATATATGTGTGATTAACCTATTGCAATCCAAACTCATCAATGCGAAACAATATGAATGCCATTTGTATGAAGGCATGATGGTCATACTAGACACGTTTGCTCAATGATTATGTTTTTAAAATATTTAAATGAATTAATTGTTAACCCCTTAAGGACAAAGCCATTTTTCAATTTCTTACCCTTAAGGACCAGGGTGATTTTTACATTTCTGCTGTGTATGTGTTTAGCTGTAATTTTCCTCTTACTCATTTACTGTACCCACACATATTATATACCGTTTTTCTCGCCATTAAATGGACTGTTTAAAGATACCATTATTTTCATCATATCTTATAATTTACTATATAAAATGTATAAAATATGAAAAAATTTAAAAAAACACTTTTTCTAACTTTGACCCTGAAAATCTGTTACACATCTACAACCACCAAAAAAACACCCATGCTAAATAGTTTCTAAAATTTTTCCTGAGTTTAGAAATACCCAATGTTTACATGTTCTTTGCTTTTTTGCAAGTTATAGGGCAATAAATACAAATAGCACTTTGCTATTTCTAAACTATTTTTTTTTTTCAAAATTAGCGATAGTTACGTTGTAACACTGGTATCTGTCAGGAATCCATGAATATCCCTTTACATGTATATCTTTTTTTGTTAGTAGACAACCCAAAGAATTGATCTAGGCCCATTTTGGTATATTTCATGCCACCATTTCACCACCAAATGCGATCAAATAAAAAAAAATCGATAACTTTTTCACAAACTTTTTCACAAACTTTATGTTTTTCACTAAAATTATTTACAAACAGCTTGTGCAATTATGTCTTCTCTGGGATCCCCTTTCTTCAGAAATAGCAGACATACAGGGAGTGCAGAATTATTAGGCAAATGAGTATTTTGACCACATCATCCTCTTTATGCATGTTGTCTTACTCCAAGCTGTATAGGCTCGAAAGCCTACTACCAATTAAGCATATTAGGTGATGTGCATCTCTGTAATGAGAAGGGGTGTGGTCTAATGACATCAACACCCTATATCAGGTGTGCATAATTATTAGGCAACTTCCTTTCCTTTGGCAAAATGGGTCAAAAGAAGGACTTGACAGGCTCAGAAAAGTCAAAAATAGTGAGATATCTTGCAGAGGGATGCAGCACTCTTAAAATTGCAAAGCTTCTGAAGCGTGATCATCGAACAATCAAGCGTTTCATTCAAAATAGTCAACAGGGTCGCAAGAAGCGTGTGGAAAAACCAAGGCGCAAAATAACTGCCCATGAACTGAGAAAAGTCAAGCGTGCAGCTGCCAAGATGCCACTTGCCACCAGTTTGGCCATATTTCAAAGCTGCAACATCACTGGAGTGCCCAAAAGCACAAGGTGTGCAATACTCAGAGACATGGCCAAGGTAAGAAAGGCTGAAAGACGACCACCACTGAACAAGACACACAAGCTGAAACGTCAAGACTGGGCCAAGAAATATCTCAAGACTGATTTTTCTAAGGTTTTATGGACTGATGAAATGAGAGTGAGTCTTGATGGGCCAGATGGATGGGCCCGTGGCTGGATTGGTAAAGGGCAGAGAGCTCCAGTCCGACTCAGACACCAGCAAGGTGGAGGTGGAGTACTGGTTTGGGCTGGTATCATCAAAGATGAGCTTGTGGGGCCTTTTCAGGTTGAGGATGGAGTCAAGCTCAACTCCCAGTCCAACTGCCAGTTTCTGGAAGACACCTTCTTCAAGCGGTGGTACAGGAAGAAGTCTGCATCCTTCAAGAAAAACATGATTTTCATGCAGGACAATGCTCCATCACACGCGTCCAAGTACTCCACAGCGTGGCTGGCAAGAAAGGGTATAAAAGAAGAAAATCTAATGACATGGCCTCCTTGTTCACCTGATCTGAACCCCATTGAGAACCTGTGGTCCATCATCAAATGTGAGATTTACAAGGAGGGAAAACAGTACACCTCTCTGAACAGTGTCTGGGAGGCTGTGGTTGCTGCTGCACGCAATGTTGATGGTGAACAGATCAAAACACTGACAGAATCCATGGATGGCAGGCTTTTGAGTGTCCTTGCAAAGAAAGGTGGCTATATTGGTCACTGATTTGTTTTTGTTTTGTTTTTGAATGTCAGAAATGTATATTTGTGAATGTTGAGATGTTATATTGGTTTCACTGGTAAAAATAAATAATTGAAATGGGTATATATTTGTTTTTTGTTAAGTTGCCTAATAATTATGCACAGTAATAGTCACCTGCACACACAGATATCCCCTAAAATAGCTAAAACTAAAAACAAACTAAAAACTACTTCCAAAAATATTCAGCTTTGATATTAATGAGTTTTTTGGGTTCATTGAGAACATGGTTGTTGTTCAATAATAAAATTAATCCTCAGAAATACAACTTGCCTAATAATTCTGCACTCCCTGTATATGGCTTTGGTTTTTCTTTTTGTTAATTAGAAGGCCGCTAAATGCCGCTGCGCACCACACTTGTATTATGCCCAGCAGTGAAGGGGTTAATTAGGTAGCTTGTAGGGAGCTTGTAGGGTTAATTTTAACTTTAGTGTAGTTTAGTAGACAACCAAAAGTATTGATCTAGGCCCATTTTGGTATATTTCATGCCATCATTTCACTGTCAAATGCGATCAAATAAAAACAATTGTTCACTTTTTCACTAACTTTAGGTTTCTCACTGAAATTATTTACAATTAGCTTGTGCAATTATGGCACAAATGGTTATAAATGCTTCTCTGGGATCCTCTTTGTTCAGAAATAGCAGACATATATGGCTTTGGCGTTGCTTTTTGATAATTAGAAGGCAGCTAAATGTCGCTGTGCACCACACTTGTATTATGCCCAGCAGTGAAGGGGTTAATTAGGTAGCTTGTAGGGAGCTTGTAGGGTTAATTTTAGCTTTAGCATAGAGATCAGTCTCCCACCTGACACATTCCACCCCCTGATCCCTCCCTGACCTCTCACAAGCAGCTCTATTCCCTCCCCCTTCCCACAATTGTCACCGCTATCTTAAGTACTGGCAGAAAGTCTGCCAGTTCTAAAATAAAAGCCTTTTTTTTTTAAGCATTTTTCTAAAATAAATAAATAGTTTCTGCAGTGTAGGTTCCCCCTAACCACCCAACCTCCACGATCCCCCCAAACAGCTCTCTTAACCTCCCCCCTCTTCCTATTTGTGGCCATTTTAGGTACTGGCAGTGCCCAATTTCTTAACAAATTTGCATTTTTTTTTTCTTTCCATTTTTCATAGTGTAGCTGCCCCCCCTCCCAGATCCCATTCCCAACAACATTTCTCCTCTCCCTCCTCCCTCTCTCTCTCCCACTGATCGGACAGTTGCCTCTCTGCATCGGTGTGCCAAAAAAGGTATTGCAGTGATGCCTCAATATCGAGGCATCATGGCAATACCTTAAAAGTGTCTGGAAGCAATCAGGATCACTTCCAGACGCTTTAAAACCCTAATGACGTACAGGGTATGTCGTTGGTCTTTAACCACCAGTTTGTGTATGACGTACCCTGTACGACGTGTGTCGTTAAGGGGTTAAAGCATCGTTTTCAGCATGATCTTAATACAAGAACAAGTCATGGATTTATGTAATCTATTCATACTGGGCCAGATTACAAGTAATAAGCGTGCAACTTCATATTACAAGTGAATGGTTATCCCTTTCACCAGGGAAGGGTTAGCATGGCCCACATCTTTCTAGCTCAATGGATATCCCAACCATGCTAAGTAGCACACATATTATAGGTTGTGCACGAGCGAAAGCCTAAATTGCACTAGAATATTTAGCTTGACTTTAGACCTGAAGTAAAGTGTACGGGTCAACAATTTTTTTTCACAAAACACATCAAAAACATATTAAAATAAAGTATTACATACACAGGGCTAAAAATCCCAAGCCCTAAGCTACTAGCCAGCACAAAATGTTACTCACCACTTTTGGTCCCACCCACCACTTCAGCCACACCACAGCCGTTACCCCCCCCCCATTGCATATGTTTAGGCAATGTGAAACACATTACTGTGCAGTCATTTTTAATATTGTTTTTGTTTTATACCATAGCTTAAATAATGTAATATATAGTAATAAATTAACAAACAATAAGTGCATAGCAGTTAGCGACATTCTAGGGTTCTAGTGACGACAACAGCTGGACAGAAAAAGAAAGTTGCTCAACTGAGAGAAAGCAGAGACTGTTGACATTAATGTGAGGTCATAGCAGACCTGGAAAAATTGTTTTATAATGATCATTTATCTTCTCCACTCCCTCCTCTCTTCAATCTCTATTTTTACCCCCTCCCTTCTCTCTTAGGACATATCTTCTGTTTACATTATTTCTCTCTTCTTTCTCAAACTCTTCAAATCTTCTCAACTCTTTCTTAACACTATCCTTTTTCTCCGCTTTCACTTTTCCTCTCCAATCTCTCTCTGCCCCTGTTTACCCTCTCAAAAGTAACAGTCTAAGCACTAATGGGATCTCTATAGCACTAGAGGAATAACAAAACCTTGCCCTTTCATGGCTATATAATATTCCTTTAGATAATCGGTACCATGTACTAAGCTTCGAAGTGACCGTCCGTCTGTATTTCCGCGTCAAAATTCGCTCACGATCTGCTTCTCGTATGTACCAATCTGCGATCTGCTCGAAAAACCACTATTTTCATCAGCAATCGTAATTTTACTCAACTCATCGTTCGGAAGCCTTTTTCCACTCACTACATGTTCGATCGCACGTAAATTCGCTGTAATCGGAAATTATGAATGTTACAACTAATCCGCCCGCTCCAACTTTCACTGTAACTTCGCGTGATTTGCTTCGCGACCATTTAGGTAGCGAATACAATAGAAAACTATAGGGGGTATCAACCTGACACCAGGTAGAAGTACTTAAGTGAAAGGACTAGACTACTATTGTAGCATTTTTGGTTTTGGATCAGTGAATGAAGATGGAGATACTTTTACACATGTTTCTTTTCCGATTAATTCAATTACGAGGAAGAAGGGCTATACAGGCACCGGTTGACAACTTGCAAAGAAGGAGAGGTAGAAGAATTAGAGTCCCTAGAGTTTTCCTTCCACGTATGGGTTTGGAAAGCATTTCTGATCAAGAGATTATCCAGAGATTCCGTTTGGACAGAGAAGCTATTATGCAACTTTACAATGAAATAGCAGAATACCTTGAACCAATGACAGTGCGTTCACAAGCCATACTCGGACTATTAAAACTGTTGGCAGCCTTACACTTTTTTGCCACCGGTTCATTCCAAGCTGTGTCTAGCGTTATAATTGGCATCAGCCAGTCTGCTTTTTCGAGGCACCTAACCAAAGTTATTGATGCTTTGATGGTCGTCTTTCCAAGGTACGTGTGCCTTCCAGCGACTCCAGAAGAGTGGCAATCTGTGAAGTCTAATTTTTATAGAATGGCCGGAATGCCCAATGTACTTGGAGCCATCGATTGCACCCATGTTGCAGTCAAACCATCCCGAGAACGTGAGGAAGTTTTCAGGAACAGAAAACAGTACCATTCCCTCAATGTTCAGATGGTGTGTGACCATAACATGAAAATAATCAGTGTCCGTTCCAACTTCCCTGGATCCTGCCATGATTCGTATATCTTGCGTCAGTCTGGGTTATATCTGAAGTTTGAGGAGGGAGAGATGCCTGAAGGATGGCTGTTAGGTAATTATATTTTTGGGATGTTATGTTACAGTATTATTATAATTGTCAAACGTAGTTTATGTCATGCATTGTTATGATAGATTTAACTAAAAAACATAGTTAATTCTCATTGAAATTATCGTCTTTATCATCTTTGAAATGTTAATCTTTTTTAATTTTTTTCATAGGGGACGCTGGTTATTTCAGTAGAGAACTGACTAATTGCTTGACTCGACTACCATAAATATTGTCATAATATTTGAGTACTAGATTAACAAGTACAACATTCTGTTGATGCGAGAAGTTAGGGTTGCGAGTCTTCTTAGAAGTAGCAGAATCTCCGGAGCAAGCCATCTTGTCAAAGTGAATACCGAAAAGTAAATAAACAATATTCTAAGATTTCTGGGAAAATGCACATTCTTATACATGTCAGCAGCCAGACGTTGCCGCTTGTCTGGCGATTATGACACCTAGATCGTCACGTGGGTAAAGAACTAAACCAATCAGGTCGCAGACTGCTTCTTAACTTTGCTCTTTCGCGCCGAACGAAGCTTCAAAGTTATCAATAATCCGATTGTCTTCGACACACAATAGACGCAAAATTTTACGGCTTGGTTTTTAGTACATTCATGTAACAAAGTGCCATCCGCATGGTGCGAATGCCGGCGGGTTATTTCGATACGGTCTGTGCGAAAAAATTGACGCCTTAGTACATGGCGCCCAATATTTGTAGGCATTCACTCACTAACTTTCACTCGCAAATGTTAAATTTCCACTTGCCAATGGCTAGTGGGCTAGTGGAAATTTTGAGCCCTGACATACATATATATACATATTAAAAAAAAAACACATAAAAACATATTAAAATAAAGTTTTACATACATATATAAACGTTTAAAAAAATATAGAATTTTAATATATTTAAAATGGGATATGGTATATGGTGTTTGACTGGAAAAGCCTCCAATGTGTTTTACAATGTGATAATGGTAACTAGTGGGTATTGTTTGTGAGTATGGTACAGTTATTATCCTTTTTATGAAAATGCAGCAGGTAAGAAATTTCAGTTCAATTTTGAAAGCTTGTTTAATGACTCTGATGAAAAAGTTTCAATGAAATCTTACAACAATGAATATTAGCAATACAGTAAGACCTTTTAAAGCAGTGTGTGGCTAGAAATATTTAACTACTGCTTGTGCAACTGACAAGGGCTGAACAGGAGAGGTAAAGATAAATGCGGAGCTGGAGAGCTATAAATGAAAAAATGCAGAGGCAAAATAGAAGCTTGGTAACTTAACATGGGATCCATTCCAACCTGTTAGAAGATTTGTGCAAAGTGGTTCCACATGTTTTTTTTTTAATACAATGAAATTCAAATCTATCATGAAGCCTTATTCCATGGGTTTCAAATTTTTTCTATATTTTTTCAACTTCACACTTAAAAAAATGGTCACTTTGCTTTGAGACCCTGAACAACAGTATTCCAATCTATCAGAAAACACTTTGTCAAGTCTGTTGAATTTATCAAACGTAACAGTCTTGGCCACTGTGAATAGTCCGTTGGCCTGTTTAACATGGCATATCTTTGACATTTGCACAGCTTTTTATGTTACATTTCACACATGTTCAGTTTATATATTCATAAGCACAGCTGATTTCTGGTTAAAAGTGGCACTAAATTGTAATATAAAATGTTTACTAATACGTAGATAAAAATCTTTGTAATTAACTTTTCATTATTTACTTTATTCTTTTCCTTGTAATTTAAAGGGACACTGAACCCCCCAAAAGTTATGATTAATCCAAAGAATGTTAAAAAACAACACACTTTTTAATGTACTATGCGTTGACATTATCTACCGTTTCACCAAGACCTATCCTGGATGAAAACCCAGGTTGGAATATGGCGAACAGTATCTGCAATGTGCATGCGTAAGCTTCAGAAACATCACTAAATATGTTACCCACTGTGTCTCTAGATCAAAAGTAGCAGACCCGCAATATCACGTAACTGATTGTGCATGCGCAAGATGATGAAACAGAGATTAATTATGTTCATAGAAACGGCATCCGATCTGAGGATTAGAACAGCGATTGTATAGCCCATAATAGTGGGTTGTCTTTGACTGACGTCATAAGTAGAAATTAAAATACATTTTAAATATGTTAGACGCATCGATGGACAATGAAAGTTTGTGCATTTTATAAGTTTACTCATTAGAAGACCATTTTAATATTCATAATACACACTCAAAAAAAAAGTATAGTAATCCTTTAATTCTTAAAATTTTGAGCTTTTCATATCCTGTTAAAACATTACTATATTTCCCACAGTCATATGTTGCACACTCTAGTGATCCATTTATAACTGTCCTCTGTAAAGAAGCGAACCTAATTACAAAATGTTTTGGCCCATTTCTTTATGTAGCCAAAAACTATAAATGTTTTTAGTATTTAAACAACTGTTAATTTAAAAAAAAATCTGAATATAATTCTTAGACTATTCTTTGCGTTAAATGTATGATATTGTCTAGCATTTATTTAGGGCAAGATTACAAATCGTACTGCAAATCAGTTGCGAAAACTCCCGCATGTTATTGATTTTTCGCATTTGGGGTTGGGCAGCTATTACAAGTTGCAAAATAATTTATTTTGCACGTGTGTTGAGTCGCATAATCTACAAAGCCAAATCGCTTGCGCATTCATGTTTTCCCCAAAGGGTTTTTGGGTGTTTTTTTTTCTATTTGTCTTCTCCATTGACTTCTAATATGTGGCGCAAAGCCCTTGACGTATTCTCCTTGAAAAGTGTACATGAAAATATGAATATTTCATATTGCAAAAATGTTTTCGTAACGGAATATGTTCTATTTATTTATAAATAAATATTTCTCTATATAGGATAGGATTTTTGGACAGATATATCTATTTATAACGATATATATATATATTAATATATATATGTTTAGATATTAAGATTGTAATGTAAAATCTTTTCATGTCACATGTCTATACATATAAATCCATGTTTCTGTATTTATGTCAATGTAAAATCCCTTTGTTAGCTTTTTTTTCTAACACCTGAGATCTCGTATCTTTAAGCCCTTATAACTTGTGTGCAATATTTTTTTTTAAATATTTTTTATTAGACAGTGTTAATATGAATGTAACTGTACTATGTAATGTTTCGTGAAACTTTAATGTTGCGCTAAACTGCTAACTACAGCTCTTTGAGAGTGGAAAGGATTGTTGCATAAAAGGCGAATGCGCCAATGCAATTGTGATTTTTCAAAACTTGTAATAGCTGGGCAATGGAAATTGATTGCAAAAAGACCACATCATGCTTAGAAAAAACATAATGTATGACTTGTAATCTTGCCCTTAGTGTTTAATGTCTCCTTAATAAAAATGTAAACATATAACACAAATCCCATTTTAATATATGAAACTAGTATACATCTAATATATGGTAACCTAAATGTTAATCTGTGATTGTCAAAAAATGTAAATATGAAATTATACAAAATGATATGATATTGCTTATTGCATAGACATCATGACACTATACCTGCATGCATTACATAGCCATTAGTAATAAAATGTAGAAAAAAAATGGAAAACAATTTAAACAGTGACTATTTAATTGAATAAAAAAGCATAGAATAGGAAGCAAACACTATGGTCTAGATTACAAGTGCTATTTTGTGTGTTAACTTGGATGGAGGCTTTTTGCGCGCGTCGGTTCGCACTTATATTACAGACTGAAAGTAAAAAGTTAGCTCGAGAGTGAAAAACTGATGTGTGCAAAAAGTTGATCTTTGAATATCGCAACCGTGTTACCATATTCTCCCATTGACTTCAATGGAGCGTGAAAACTGAAAAAAAAAAACGAACACCCATACTCGCACGCTAATCCAGTCGCGTTTATTGAAGAGCGCTTAAAAAAAGACATGAACTTCGAATATATCCCATTCCAATGTTCTTTACATACAGAACAATGTACTTAATTGTAAATACTTATTTCTACATATATATCTATATATAGCTATACCTGTATATCTATTACTATAGATGTATAGGTAAAGATAAGTATTTTACATGAACGGTATCAGATATATATAGAAATATATATTTAATAATAAAAAGTACATTATTTTCTATGTGAAGAACATAGGAATGGAAAATATGCGTAATGCTCATCGGGGTTCACAATTTAGGACTAACAGGCTATGGTTAGTGCACATGAAGAATTGCTTTCTTTAAAGCGCATTATTGAAATATTAAATATATATATATATTTTATATTAAAAATATTAATACAAATTATTTAAAATTATTAGACATACTGTAAAAAATATAGATACATTGTATGGATTATTTAGATTATTTTTCAGTATGTATAATAATTTTAAATATTTTTATTTTTATTTTTTTAGTTGAAAAAGATTTTTATTGTTTTTGTTGTTGTTTTTTTCCCCTCGAAAATAAAAAACAAAAATAAAATAACAGAAAACAGAGCATACAGTTACAAGTCACGATCACAATCCAGTATATACAGCAAAGGTATCAATCAAATATGTTAAACAAGAGTCAGCAATGGATACTATGAAGGGTATCAGTTTCTATATTCATATCATCTGAACCTCATTCGAGGAGATACATATAATGCTCACACTTGACATTCTATAAAATTAATGGGCTCTGTGGTAGGTAATACCAAGTGAGCACAGAAGTGGCACCAACTCCCTGGTAAATATTCTAAACATGAGGTTGAACCCTTAAACTGAGCATTTGCGTATGGCTGAGATGCTTTAGTTAAATTTAAGAACCTATAATAGTGTTTATGTCTGGTTGTCATCTCGTTCTAGCTTCTGAGTACATAATCCATGGTTCCCAAAGGGAAATTAACTGCTCTTTAGTATCTAATAAATCAGCAACATTGCTGTTGATCTGGTAGTAATAAGCAATTTTTTTTCTAATGTGTTGAAAAGTAGGGACCACTGACTTTCAATAATGGGCAATAGTTAATCTGACTATTGTGCAAATAAGAAATATAAATTTATTACGTGACGTGTTACACCCAGGTAGCGGTTCGTGTAGTAGGGCCTGAGCGGGGGTCAATTCTATAGTGGTATCAAAAATATCACTTAATAATTTTGATTTTTGTGACCAGAAATTAGAGACATGGTGACAATGCCACCATATGTGTGGGTATGTCCCTCTCTCAGCACAACCTCTCAAACAGTTCCCTAGTTCCCCTTATCTGGGTCAGAATTATGTATTCGGGAAGAATGGAAGTACCACCTGAATGCTACTTTAATATAGTTTTCTTTTAAGTGGGCACAAATTGAAAATGAGGCACCTCTATACAGAATAGTGTTCCATTTCTCAAGCGACCATGTATAGTTAAATTCGCTCTCCCATTTGTGCATAAATGGAAGCTTGGGTGCTGTTGAGGGATTATTAAAGATGGAATATAATCTAGAAATAGTGCCACGTATACGCTTCATAGTTAGGAAAAGTTGTTCAAGATAAGGGACATTCCCCTTACATGAACTTCCCATTACTTCAAATACTCTCGCTCTAAGTTGTAGATAGTGAAACCAGCTAGGTTTATCCTGTTCATTTATTGAGGTTGTGCGAATAATACAACAACATAAATGGGTTACCCCAAAATACTCAAAACATGAATAACAAAATCTTCATATAAACATTCAAAGATATAGGTTGATATGATACATCAAAGAAGACATAGTAGGTATACATCTGGAACCTCATTTTTATAGTCTTTCCTTTATAGGGTTTCCTCATATGGCGCATAAGGTCACTCTTGTACCTGAAAACACTTATATAATCTGGAGGAAAATTAGTTTTTGAGATGGCCACTTTTAAACCTGTATACATGTTTAATATGAAATAGCAATTGATATTCTAAATCATTTACATATAATTAGTAGATTAGAATAACATGTGAACTGTGGGGATTATAAGCACAAGGAATAGACCCATAGTAACTAATGTCTGACATACCATAGAGAATATAGACTCAAAAGCTATAAAACAGCGTCATCCACAAGAACAGTGTAAAGAACACATATAAAAAATAAGTATAACCCACTTTTTGACAGCTAGGTATGGAATTTCGCTAGTGAAGGAGGATTGAAAGACTCAATTAACCTTTGTTGGGAACAAAGTAAAGCAATTGCCTGCAAATTAAACCTCTGACTCATATAGGCTTACTATATAAGGAATAACAAGTTGACATCTGTTTAATACTGCTGTGCAATGTTAAGTATAAGGGCCCCCTAACGCCTCGGCCACTGGCATCAAGACTATCACTTCCAAAGAGAAGCATATGGAAAATTAACATTTTATTACCTTATCTCTTCTATAACACACTGCTTGGCCTTAAGGCCAAAAACTTTCAGGATGGGAGGGGATACCACAGGCTAAATAAACTATTTCAAATGCCAATATAAGGGTAATGGAAATATTTGTAAACAATTTAATACACTCCAGCAGGTAAAGTGGATCATTGGGAACAAATTAAAAGGGAGAACATTTTGGAGTAAACTATCCCTTTAAGGTGTGTAAAATTAAAATGTCATCTGATACAGGCAGAGCTAGATGACATTCATGATTCCATCTCTACTGACAAAGATCACTGTCTGAGGAATAACCTCTTTTAAAGGGATAGTAAACACCAAAAATGTTATTGTTTATAAAGATAGTTAATCCCTTTATTACCCATTCCCCAGTTTTGCATAACCAACACTGTTATAAAAATATACTTTTTACCTCTGTAATTACCTTGTATCTAAGTTTCTGCACACTGCCTCCTTATCTCAGATTGTTTGACAGACTTGCATTTCAGGCAATTAGTGTTGACTCTTAAATAACTCCGCGTGCGTGAGCACAATGTTATTTATATGAAACACATGAACTTAAGCCCTCTAGCTGTGAAAAACTGTCAAATGCATTTAGATAAGAAAGGCCATAGAAATTAGCATATGAGCCTACCTAGCTTTAGCTTTCAACTAAGAATGCCAAGAGAACAAAGCAAATTTGATGATAAAAGTTAAATTAAAAAGTTGTTTGAAATCACATGTCCTATCCGAATCATCAAAGTTTAATTTGGACTTTACTATCCCTTTAATAGACCACCTGAAATGGCAGACCAAGAAAGACTGCAGCATGTCTTCTTTATATGAGCACATAATGGAATTGCTCCAGGTGAAATATATAATCTACTATATAATACAGCAAATTGATGATAATGAGAATATGTTTGATTTTAAGGAGTGCTGGGCATGCTTCTACCTCAACAACCATTTATGTTGCACTCATATCCTTAAAGGGACATTCCAGTCAAAATTGAAATGCACATAGATGAATTAGATGTTTCAAAAGAAACCATATTTGCAAAATACATGTATTGGCAAACTTTCTTCTAGAAAAAGTTATCACTATTTTAGTGTTAACATTTTTCTCTGCGTGTGCATAGCTTAAATAATGCAGTGCAAGTGGGGCTTGTATCATGTCAGCCATTAACAAAACTCATTATCATGTGATAAAAGCACCTTAGGCTCTCTGAGCAAGAGCTGTGTTTTAAATGCTGGGGCACAGTGCATATTTAAATACACATTTTAAACAGCTATAGTTTTTATAATGAGCATTTTTTGCTAATAGATGTATATTAAAAAACATGTTTCTATTTAAACCTGAAATGCATCTATGTGGATTCCCATTTTGGCTGGAATGTCCCTTTAAATAGCCCAAATACCCTGATATTTCCAAGACTAGTCTTTCACATGTCATATGCTTGGTAAGAATCTTTGACTGATTATATTCTATATAACATAGTACTACTTTCAGGCTATGTGAGAAGAAAACAGTCATTTTAAGTCTCAGTGCAGCTGCAATTAGTCAAGGAAACTAAAAGGTAGAGGATAAGGGGAAACGAAAGTGAAGTGAGGGAAACAGAAACTAGGAGAGAGTAAAGTAAGGAGGCAGATACAGTAGATAGAGGAGGGAAAATTATGTAATGAAAATATATACATGAATTAGGAAATGAGGAGCAAGACAAAGTGTGTAAAGTTTGACAATCCAAAAGGAGTTTTAAGGAGAGAGAAAATAGAATGGCAACAATGGTTAAAAGTCAGTGTTGAAGGGACATGATACCCAAATGTTGAAGCACTTGAAACTGATGCTGAATAGCTGTAAAAAGCTGACTATTATTACTTGAATATCTCTATGTAAAAAAGGAATATATTTTACCTCAAAATGTCCTCATCTCATTGAAGAGGAACTTTAAGCAGCCAATCAGGATGCTAGTCCTGGGACTTGCAACTGAGCATGCATCTAGCATGTACAGGCACAGTCCTGTTATTTCCCTCCTCATTTTAAGGAAGTTTACTATGACATCTTACAAGATTTCAGTGAAATCGCATGAGATTACAGTAAAGCAAAGCATGGCCTCAGCACTGCTGATTGGCTATTGTTCAATTCAACTTGCAGCTAAACAGTAGCTGAAGGATACATTTTCACAGAGCACTTACTATTGTGAGCTGATGAACTTTTGTGGTAAAATATCTTTCTTTTTTTTACAGAGTTGTTCAAGTGATTTTTTACAGTTATGCTGCATCACTTTCAAGTGATTTAGCATACAATTATTATGTCCCTTTAAAGCAACAGCTGACAATGATGACCCCATAAAGCTCAGAACCATCTTTTTAGGAAATGCTTGCCCAATTTTATTTACCACACAAATGAGCTACTGAGTGATACTATGCTAATGTAAATGAAAAAAATAATAATCTCAAGATAAGAAAGAATAAAGATAATGAAGTTATCCAAGGGTGCATAAGGAAACTCAGGTATGTTATAGTTTATGACTGCATTCAAAGAAGATGAATGGCAATTAGTTTAAAATAACCTCTAGCTGAGCAGAGACTCCTGAGCAAGAAGCTTGACAGAGCAATGAAAACTTGCTTAAATCAGCAACAGTACTGGGAGACTGAAATAATGATAAATGCCAGCAGCCGAAGGACAAAAGGGCTGTCAGCATTACCTCTTCTTGTTCGGCCTATGAGAAACAACAAAACTACATAATGAGGCCAGTTATTGTTTTTTTTTCTTATAAATGAAGCATATGAAAGGTAATGTGAAACTTTGGGTAAACCTCTTACTCTTCTTTGCAACTGACCGAGAACCATTATTTGACATAGTGATAATTCATCACAAACTTTTAAACCATAAATGTAAAAAAAAACATGTTTCAACATTTCCCTTCTTTCTATATATGATAAATGAGTGATCTGAAAATTACCCTCAGAAACTATCACAGTTAATTATTCTCCTCTTCACACTGTTAAGATCAATGTACAAAATGTGTGTACAGGTTTTGATTAGCACATGGAGCAACATATAATATATAAAAAAATATAAAAGGTAATTCTAAATATGAATAATAAAATATATATATAAAAAATATATAAACTTCTGAAATATTGCTTAACAAACTAAAAAAGAATTCACAATTATACAAATCAATTGTTTTTGAAAGCCATGAAGAAAGGTATATAAACTAAACATAGGAGTCTAACATAGATGTACATTAAAAGGGTTATTAATATTTTTACATATATTTGCATGTCTATTGTGGCTGAGTTGATCACAGGTGAAGGCGGTAAGTGCCATTGACTTAGAGTTGCTAAGCAATATACCCTGAGATGTTATTATTTTCCAAAAACTACCGATTTGCGGAACATGAAATAAAAATGGGGGTTATATTTAACACCTGATAAAATTCTGTGTAAATATGCGTTTGAGCCTTTTTTGGGGATAAGTAATGCAAAAATAATAAAGAACATGCATTTTAGCAATAAAGGGCTATATTACAAGTGGAGTGCTAAATATCACTTGCGCACAAGAAATATTGAGCTCCACCGAGTAATATCAGTGCACGCTAATGTGCGCTGTTATTACAAGTAAAGTGCAATTGTTCGCATTGCTAGGAATCATTGCACTCACGAGCCTCATTCTGATGCCTTCAAAGACGGTGCACCAAAGGGAGTAAGCAGCGCAGCGATTGCAGAATTTTTAAACATATAGGTAAATGCTTATATACAGATATATTTGTGTCAATATGTGTATATACACATATTAAAACATAAATATATATGTATTTAAGCATATACATATATATTTACGGGGAACATACAGTTCCCATAGACCGCAATATAAAGACACTTTTCAGTGCCGGTTTTCAACACCCCACACCCACCAACTTCAGAGCCCCAAAACTGCCTAGTGCAGTTGTTTTTTATTTTTAAAAAAAGCTATATTTTTTTTTAATAAAAAACTACAATTCCCTCTATTTTAAGGGCATTTGGGGCACTTTTAGAAAATTAACCAGAGATCTAATCTCTGGTTAATTTTCTGAGCGCTAATTGCTCACGGTAGCAATAATTTGCTAATTTAGTGCTCCACTTAAAGCCCATACTTCCTTTAAGTATGCCCATCCATAACTATAACATTTCCTTTTTACATATGCTTTGCTATAATACTATAATATAATGATATAATAATGTATATTATGAAATAAATGTATTCATTACAGTATGTATGTGTATTTATGAGTACATAAAAAACCTCTTGTCCTGAGATATGGTTAAATCCCTTCCCTGGTTATGTCAATAGTGAAAGTGAGTTAAATCACTGTTTTGTGTTTGTTACAGGAAGGAATGTGCTTAACACTATGCTCTGTGAGAATATTACTGGCTTAAAATGCGTAGTAACTAAATAATCTGTTGTGAGACATATGAAACAGATATATACTGGCTACAGTGGTGTGGTGAGGGGTAGGGATGGGTGAATGTTTAATTTAAATTTTGAATGTGTATATAACATTATAACATTCTTGAATTTTCGTTTCAAATTTTTCAATAACATTCGAAAATATTAGTTTGAATAATAGAATGTTTAGCTTTGTATTTTATCACATTCAATTTCAAAATGAAAATGTGGTTTATAAATGTGATATTCAAATTTGAATTCTAAATAGTATTTCTAGTCTACAACTGTGTTTTATAAATATAATATTAAAATTTGAATGTTCAAAATAAATCAAATATTTACATTTGATTTTTGAATGTGTATATGCGATTTATTATGAACATTCGAATTCGGAAGGGACATTTGAAAACTGAAAATAACATTCAATTATAGAATTTGATGCCTTCAAAGATGGCATCAGAACCAAGTTTACCAAAGAGGGTAAGTAGCGCAGTGATTTCAGAATTTTTAAATATATACACATATTAACACATAAATATATATGTATATAAGCATATACATATATATTTACTAGGAACACACAGTTCCCATAGACCACAATGTAAAGGCACTTTTCAGTTCTGGTTTTCAACACCCCACACCCGCCAACTTCAAAGCCCCAGCCTAGTGCAGTTGTTTTTGGGGCACTTTTAGAAAATTAACCAGAGATCTAATCTCTGGTTAATTTTCTGAGCGCTAATTGCTCACGGTAGCAATAACCAGCAACTTGTAATTGTTGATAATTTAACAATAATTTAGCGCTCCACTTAAAGCCCACAATGTTTCTTTAAGTATGCCCATCCATAACTATAACATTTCCTTTTTACATATGCTTTGCTATAATACTATAATATAATGATATAATAATTTATATTATGAAATAAATGTATTCATTACAGTATGTATGTGTATTTATGAGTACATAAAAAAAACCTCTTGTCCTGAGATTTGGTTAAATCCCTTCTCTGGGTATGTCAATAGTGAAAGTGAATTAAATAACTGTTTTGTGTGTGTTACAGGAAGGAATGTGCTTAACACTATGCTCTGTGAGTATATTACTGGCTTAAAATGCATAGTAACTAAATACTTTGTTGTGAGACATATGAAAAATATATATACTGGCTACAGTGGTGGGGTGAGGGGTAGGGATGGGTAAATGTTTCTAAAATTTTGAAATTTAAAACAAATTTTGATACGTTCGTTCATTCAAATTTTGAATGTTTATATAACATTCTATTTTCGAATTTTCATTTAGAATTTTTCAATAACATTCGAAAATATTAGTTTGAATAATAGAATGCTTAGCTTTGTATTTTATCACATTCAATTTCAAAATGAAATGTAGTTTATAAATGTAATATTCAAATTCAAATTCATAATAGTATTTCTAGTCTACAACTGTGTTTTATACATGTAATATTCAAATTTGAATTCTAAATATTATTTCTAGTCTACAACTGTGTTTTATAAATGTAATATTCAAATTCAAATGTTCATAATAAATCATTTACATTTGATTTTCGAATGTAAATATTCAATCTATTATGAGCATTCAAATTTGAAAGTGCCATTCAAATTCAAAGTGACATTCTAATTCAGAAGGGACATTTGAAAACTGAAAATAACTTTCCATTATAGAATTTTTAAGAATATTCATTCTTATCAACATACGATTATGTAAATCGAATTTATACAATAACATTTGTTCTAACATTCGAATTTGAATATAAACACATTTGCCCATCCCTAGTGAGTGGGCAACATATTTCTGTAGGTTTAGGGCAGCAAAAATAAATAAAAACACCACTTATAATATAAATAGTAGGATGCTAACTAGCAAGGGAATTTAAAGGGTGGTTAGGAGCACTGTAGCAACAAGTAAAATTTTAAATGTTAAGTAAGTAGCAATATGATAACAAATGATTCATCTCTTTATAAAATATTTGATTAGCACACACATATATAAATATAAGTACCTTACATTAAATGAGAAAGATGCATTTTAAAAGAATAGTTGGCCTACATTTGATACTTAGCAGGATCTTAAAATGATCTGTATGTATGGTGTACTTGTAAAGCGTGGCTAATCACCCGTAAGGGTCTCAAGGCACTGCTCATTTTATCGACCTCGGAAGGACGAGTGGATCTCGCCAGGGATCGAACCTGCAACCCTTGGGTTGCTACAGGGCTCTGCCACAGTGCCTTAGCAAGCTGAGCTGTGATAATGATGATGTGATTGATTATATCATTTGATAATTCTAATCATAGGTCAAGCATATACATCATGTAGAAAAATATTTGCAAAATACCATACAAAAGAGTCAGGATTATGTTACATAGAGCATTTCATCAATCAGAATTGGTCTGTACAATTAATAGCACTGCTTAGACTTGTATTTCAAACATCTTACAAATAAAATATCATTTTAATGGTACCGTTCCCCCTCCCCATCACCCACCTTACAATAGCAAGAGGATCTGAGCATGAAATTAAACATACAATAGCAAGGGACACACTCTCAATCAATTGCGTTTTATTTTTTAATTTTCACCTAAGAATTTGGATAGGTGAACTAAACATATCATGGTCCAAAACAATAAAAAACATATTGCAATTCTTCATTGATATCTGAGCCATTCTAGACCAATTCATATAAAAATATTTACAGTAAATGGCAAGAGATCAACAAGGATTAATGCTCTCATGAAAAATATAAATCTCTAGCTTTTTCTCATTATCTACCAAGTTGAGAACTGCGTCTCACACCCAGCTAAAATCTACAACCAGTCACCCCAAGTACACAATCAATGTATTCACATGCAAGAAGAAAAGAATGAGTTATTAAGGGCTTTCTTGTTTCACAGTTTAAACATTTTCAGTTCCAACAAAGATTTATTTAATCACTCAATATATTTAATATGCACTCATTATGCACAGAAATAGAGGAATAAATGCTCAGAAAGGCTATGGTATTTTACAGAAAAGGTGATTTAAAAAAAAAAAAATGCTCTTTATATTTCCTGATAAAAAGTACTATTGGTTTTTACGATTCTTTAATGTGGAAATCATTTATGGAGTTAAAAACATGCTATTATTGCCCAATTTTCTATCTCAGGAAATGACATCTTCTCATAGGCTGATTGGACTAAGATATTATAAAAGTATATGTGCACCTACGCATTTCTAGCATTAAAAATCATTTAAAATAATATAATTTTTTTGGGAAACAAAGTTTTATAAAAAGAATAAACATATTATTTAGTAATCTCGTTAATATGGTGAAAGTCGTTATCTCTGTTTTGTTTATACCATCTGTCCATCAAATATCTCTGGCAACTTATAGAATTCTACGTTTTATTTACATTTCATGCATAAATAAATGTGTAGTACAATCCCAATTTTTAAATATTAACATTAATATAAGTAATTTTCCATAAAAGTTACATTAAAGTCATGAATTAAATTATAAATCTAAAATTCTATTTCGATTAATTTATGAAAGGACCTTGAAATGTGAAAATACAGAACTTGGTGGGAGCTTTTAGCACTTTAAATATAAAAGCCATCATTCAAATCTTTATACTTTAGGCAAAACATTTCATGATTAAAATTGTTGGCTTGTATTATTTATTCTATTCTATTAACAAGGTAAAGCAAGTGTAATCTTTATCACCGGTTATATCTTTGGCACTTGAATATATGTTCGGCCGCCTACCAGATATGACTTCAAACCAATGATGAAGAAGCATTGTGCCAAGAACTGGCTGTATTTGTGAACAGCTTAGCCCATGGATTTTCTAAAGTGGATTAGGTAGTAATTAAAATAAAACAACAGTTAAAGAAATGCAATTTTAAAGAGTGTTTAGCTTCATGTGAAACATCAATTTCAATACAGGCTTTTGATTTACACACTCATGAATAATAACATAACAAATTATATTTAAAATTGAAATGCTGTCCACATCTTCTGTTTTTCTGGCTCTAATACTTTAGCACATATGGCACTAACATAAGTTTGTGTCAGTCTGCCTACTATGGGAAATTCTGCATGCAAATAGTTTTAGTGCCTACATTGAGGTGCTAAAATGTGTTTAGTACACTTAGATATATTTGCAATTCAAAATAAGTAACAATTCCCTAAGGAATATTGAACTGATATTTTTTTTATAAGAGTATTCTAATTCTTTTTTAATAGATAATCCAGTTTTAAGATTTTATTCATCTAGAGGGTATAAACATGAAAATGTCCCTCTCTGATGTAACCTTAAGACTCCTCTCCACAATAACTATGCTCACACTAAGCACCATTTGAATACTTAGATAAAAAGATGTTGCATATTATGGGAATTAACATATATTTATATTTTACTAATTTAATTTGACCAAAACTGACATTTTTACTTGTTATGGACTAGATTACAAGTGGGGCGCTAATTTAAAAGATGAAAATTTGCCAGTTTATGGGGCCCTGTTGCCCCCCCAAATAAAGTGGACAGTTTCTTTTATTTAAATAAAACATATTAGCATCTTCATTTTTCTTTTTAAAAAAACTGCATTAGGCAGTTATAAGGGGTTAATGTGAGGGGACGTGGGGTGCCTTTACATTGCGGTCTATGGGGACTGTGTTTTAACTGTAAATAATATTATGTATATGATTATATACATATATATTTATGTGTTATATACTTATATATTTATGTGTTGTTCCCATTGGAGCCAATGGAAACACATTCTCGTGAGCGCAAGGCTTCCAGGCAATGCGAACCCGATGTTGTGTTTGCATTGCACTTTACTTGTAATACCGGTGCACATTTGCGTGTGCTGATATTACTGAGTGGAGCGCAAATATCACGCTTTGGAAAGCGCAATTTTGGGATCCACTCATAATCTAGGCCTGTATTTGTTATACAATTCTTCAACCAACTATATTTAACACATTTTCAGTTAAATAACTATTCTTTTAAAATATAGGTTACAGGTATACTATTAGTATACTAATGTCAGGTCATCATTATATGCTACTGGATCAGTAAAAAGCATTTATATTTCACCCGGCGCCCGCAATTTTTACTCCCATAAGCTAACATAGAACCGTGTCGCAAATTGGTATCACATATTCAGCACAAAGACTTACGCAGCGAAAATAGTGAAATGTTACTCCATTTTCACCTCACCACACATAGGCAGGCACAGCAAGCCTTGTGCTGAAAATGTGAGCACCATAACTCCTGTAACTGGCTGAGAATATTAACTAACACCTAACGCATGCGCAATATCTATCTACATGTCAACCGCCAACCCCCACCGCAATAACTAATAAAACTTTTAACCCCCATTAACCCACATCGCAATAAACCTAATATATGTATTAACCCTTAATCCGCCATTTACCCACATCGCAATAAACCTAATTAATGTATTACCCCTAATCCACCATTCACCCACATCGCAATACACCTAATAAATGTATTAACCCCTAATCCGCCATTTACCCACATCACAATAAACCTAATAAATCTATTAACCCCTAAACCGCCAAACCCCACAACACAAATAACTAATTAAATTACTAAGCCCCCTAACCTAACACCCCCTAAATTAACCCCAATTACCTAAATTAAAAAATACTAATTTACAATTAAAAACCTAACATTATTTTAAAAATAAAACAAACTAAGTTGAAATTAATCTAAAATTACAAAAAATAACAAAAGTCTAACATTACAGAAAATAATTAACCAAATTATCGAAATAAAAAAAATTAAACCTAATCCCTATGAAAATAAAAAAGCCCCCCAAATAAAAACACCCCCTAATCTAATACTAAACTACCAATAGCCCTTAAAATGGTTTTTTGTAGGGCATTGCCCTAAGTTAAAAAGCTCTTTTGCATTAATTTTTTTCCCCCTAACATTAACCCCCCAGCCACCAAATCCCCCCCCAAAAAAACTTACACTAAAAAACCTAAGCTACTCCATTGCCCCTAAAGGGGCATTTTTATGGGCATTGCCCTTAAACGGGCATTTAGCTCTTTTTCAGTGCCCAAAATCCCTATTCTAAAAAAAAATTAAAAAAATCCTTACTCTATCCCCCAAATAGGTACTCATTGTTCCTGAAGTCCGGCAGAGAAAGTCTTCTTCCAAGTGACGATATCTTCTTCCATCGCGGCAATGTCTCTATCTTCATCCAAGACCAAGTCGATGCGGAGTCCAGATGAGAGGAGCGTGGAACAAAAGACTGGCGACTGCGGAGCCATTGAGCGTGGAGATACTCTTCATACGATCACCGCCGCACACTGAGGATTGAATTCAAGGTACGCGTTTAAATATGGGGTACCTTGCATTTCTATTGGCTGATTTGAGTCTTCAAATTCAAATCAGCCAATAGGATTAGAGCTACTGAAATCCTATTGGCTGTTCAAATTTACTGTTGGGGGGAGTTAGAATTTTTTTAATGCAAAAGAGCTGTTTAATTTAGGGCAATGCCCTACAAAAAGCTCTTTTAAGGGCTATTGGTAGATTAGTATTAGATTAGGGGGTGTTTTTATTTTGGGGGGCTTTTTATTTTTATAGGGAATAGGTTTAATTTTTTTTATTTTTGATAGTTTGGTTTATTATTTTCTGCAATGTTAGACTTTTATTTTTTGTAATTTAGATTATTTTAATTTAATCTTAGTTTTTTTTTGTACTGTTAGGATTTTTCATTTTAATTGTAATTTTGTATTTTATTATTTTATGTAATTAGGGGTTAATTTAGGGGGTTTTAGGTTAAGGGGCTTAGTAATTAAATTAGACTTATTGTGATGTGGAGGTTTGGTGGTTTATGGGTTAATATTTAAATTAGGTTTATTGCGATGTGGGGGTTTGGCCGTTTAGTAGTTAATACTTTTATTAGGTAGATCGCGATGTGGGTGAATGGTGGATTAGGGGTTAATAGTTTAATTAGGCATATTGCATTGTGGGGCTTGTCAGTTTAGGGGTTAATACATTTATTATTAGTTCCGATATGGTAGTGATGGCGGATATAGGGGTTTTAACGTGTTGGGTATATTTTTGGGAGGCTTGTTAAACTTTTACGGAAGATTTGATTTTTTTTTATTTTCCTAGGCGCCGGCAGTTTCTAAAGTTACGTAAGTCACTGGCGACTCCAGAAATTTGTATTTATTCACATCTCTGGATATCACTAGTTTATCCGACTTATGGCACTTTATGAACTGCCAGCGGGGTTTATGTGATTCTCCGATGTGCGAGGTGAAATTACGGGCGGTGCGGGTTTCAGCAGTTACGCTGAAACCTGCACCGTATATGTAATCTCGCCCTTTATATGAATAAATATGATTGCATTTTTAACAATATTGTCCTTTATGCTATTTACATAAAGGGTGCCTTTATATTTGCATACAGCACACTCAGTTCTATTTACAGATGGCACACTCTGTTCTATTTACAGATGGCACACTCCGTTCTATTTGCATACAGCACACTCCGTTCTATTTGCAGACGGCACTCTCCATTCTATTTGCAGACGGCACACTGCGTTCTTTTTGAAGACGGCACACTCCGTTCTATTTACATACAGCACACTCATATTTCTGTATAATCATGTCTGATGAAAAAACTGGTGATAGATGTTTAGGCTGAGACCCGCATTGCATCAGATTACAGTCATAAACCTCGTCTGCTGCTTGTGCATTGCTGCCCCCTGCTCATGTGTGGCCAACCGCGCGCAAGAGTGGTTTGTCAGTCTTCATGGTCAGATCTGCTTTAGGTGGCACTAAACTAGTGTTTAGACTTGCTTACCCAGTGCTGAAACGCTTGAGCTCCAAAGCTGCAATAGCAGCTTGATAAAAGGAGCCTATATGTTTTCAAACATTACAATATTTTTCTCATAGCTTCTTTGCTTGATGAATTTATGTTATAAGATGGATTGGGAGAAAGTTGTGTGCCAGCTACCAGCAAGCTGGTGTGATGTATATACATAGAAAGCCTTATTTAGTGCTACCCATATAAATGCCACCATATATGTGAGTTGTTTACTATTCTCATTAGTATTGCAAGGTCCTTCAAAGAATTTTAGAAAGGCAAATTTTAGCTTGAGAGCTGTTTATCTCACAATGAAGGGTTATGGATGTGAAGCAAAGACACCTACATTACAAGATAATGCTAAAACAAAACTCCCAAATCGCTACATAATTTCTCTCCATGCCAGCGAGATTTTGGTCTTAAAGGTAAAAAACATCATCGTGCCACCCTCTGTTTTTCTATCATGACTTTTCAGCTTACCTTAGAAGATTCAGTTTGGTGAAGATGTACAACCTTTGGTGCAGAGAGGATTCACTTTTAAAATGTTATATTTGGGACTTGTTTTGTATATTTATTATAGTTCTTCTTAAAATGCATTCTCTAAAGAAAACTGTCTTTTTTTCTGAGTATGGCCAGAACCCACTAGCTTGCACGCATATTACAAGTTGAAAGTAAACGTGTTTGCTTGAGCACATACATATTTAGCACTCATCGGACTTAATGTAAAGTGTAATAGTTAAAAAGAAAATGTGTACCATACACAACATAAATACATTAAAATAAAGTGTCACACTCATGTATACACTATCTGATAAAAAATTAATATATGAATATTAATAAAAAATGTATATAAGGGTTAAAATGTTTATGAAAAGGTATCTCTGGGTAAGGGGTCAGAGCTGTTTGACATTCTGGGTGATGCTATCCTAAGAGGCTTTGTTTATTGATTTATTAATGTTATCGGTTTATTAAACAGTAAACCTGTGATTATTATGCATCTGCCCTCCAGGTCTTTATATAGCTGTTGGAGCTGAAAAGGCACCCCTGGACTTAGGAGTATTCCCACCCCATTTTTCTTTTTAGGGCCAGAGGCAAGATAGGCATTAGGATACTGGGGACTAGACCATTTTGGTTTGTGTGCGGTGGAGAAATAAATCTCCTGTAGAAATGTCCCCTCCCATTCTGTGTAAATCTCTAAGAACAATGGAGCGCTTCTGGGGGCTATTCAGACCTTTTACTTTATTGATATTAATTCAACAGGGCAATATTTACTAAAATTCCGCTGTTTCATCATACTTTTGTGCAAAAATCCCCGTCAGGGAAAAAAGGGGGAGGGGGAATGAAAGACTTGTCAAGCTTGACCGTTAGGCTTATGAATAGAAGAGAGGAAAAAAGAAAGAAAAATACAATAATATTACTCTTTACTGCATTCAAATCCTAATATAACTCTGCAACAAATACAAACAGTTAAACCACTCTATTAACAACCTCTAACTACTACCTACAATCAGTCAGGGAGGTAGTTGTCCCTGTGTTTTCGCAAAAGATATATACACTTTTAAGAATTTCTAAAGTAAATCTACACGTTCCTAAATATATCAATTTAATGACCATTTAAGCTTCTTTAATGAATTAGATGCTGAAATTTCTATGATGTAAGTTATTGCTGCCAACCTTAGTAGGCTTAATGTCTCTTCTATCTATATTAGAGGCTCAAGAGCTCCTACTGATACCTCCACTTCTAAATATATCAATTTAATGACTATTTAAGCTTCTTTAATGAATTAGATGCTGAAATGTCTATGATGTAATTATTGCTGCCAACCTTAGTAGGCTTAATGTCTTTTCTATCTATATTAGAGGCTCAAGAGCTCCTACTGATACCTCCACTTCTAATTTCTAATATATATGACCCCCCCTACCCCTTCAATTTCGTGGAAGAGCTAAATGTGGTGCCTATGTGGAGCTCCTCTATTGGGTACATCATATCATCTCTACATACATACATCTTAAATAACAAAAAAGTGAAAACATTTACCATGAACAATTATCTATTAGAATTTAGTATTTAATTAACAAGACACTCTTATTTATTAATGTTAACATACAACCTGTAAGTCCTTTCTGCGCTTCCATATTGAAGTCCACTGAGCTATATATACGCCCGTTAACGGGTGAGCTTAGTATTCTAAGATAAACATATCTGTAAACATCAAAAACTCAGGTGGGGTTCTGTAGGAGATTGTCTTGGCCTCTTCCTGAGGAATGATGCTGAGCTGATTCCCGGGGCCCGAGGGGGCCTGATGTTGATGCCTAAGGCTTGATTGAAGTCTGGAAGATCATCAATGGTTCTCAGGACACGAGTCACATTGTTTTTTCTGGCAATCAAACAGGTGGGGAAACCCCACCTGTAAGGGATTCTCATCTCTTTAAGCACTGATGTAGCAAATCTCATGTCCCTCCTTTTCTGCAACGTAGCTGGACATAGATCTGAGTAAACTTGAACCTCTGTGCCCCCAAACTCCAAAGGCTGTTTTGCTCTTGCAAGCCTCAGGATCTCCTCTTTATCTCTAAAGGACAGGATTTTCATGATAATATCCCTGGGAGGGGCTCTGTTCGGAGGCCTAGGGCGGAGGGCTCTGTGGGCTCTTTCTATTTGCACATCCGGTGCTGTGTCATTATTTTTGAGGTATCTAATGAAATCTTGTATATAATTTTGGAGAGCAGGAGGATCTATTGTTTCAGGTATTCCTCTTAAACGAAGATTGTTCCTCCTACTCCTATTTTCTAAATCTTCTATGTGCTCCATTAAAGTGTTCACTGTACCTTCTTGAGCTTGGAGGTGACTTGACTGATGTTGGAGATCAGAATTGAGGTTTTCCTGTCTTTTCTCGACCTGCGTAACACACTGATCAACCCTAGTGATGTCCCTTTTCAGTTCCCCGAACATGGTCTTAAAATCATGCATTGCCTCTCTTATATCTTCCTTAGAGGACAGGTTTTGATATCCTCCTTCGTGAGGTATTTTGCATTCTGGACCCTGAGCTCAGGGCTAGGTATTTGTGGTATAGTGGATTGCACAGCTGGCTCATTTTGTGTCTTATTAGAGGATATAGTAGGGTCTGTGGGGATGAGATAACTTTCCATGGCTGAGGTATGTGTTCCTCTAGGCGGTTTAATTTTTCGTTTACTTGCCATAGTCAGCTGCAAACCCTATTTGCATAAGGCTCTGGTCCCCCTCTATGCTTAGGCACTGTCCCCCTTGTACCGATAAGAACTGTTCCCTTTTTTGTCGGACTTGTCTCCTATGTTTGCCTGCAGTAAGTCAGCATGTCTAGTGTCACTGGACAACCTGCTTAGTATAACAGTAATGGCCTTTTATTGTACCTACTGCTCCCGCCTATACAGAACAACTCACGTGTGGGGTATTATCTTTGACTGTTAAGCCCGTAAGGGGTAAGGGCTTTGTCAAGAGTGATTTTTAGTTTTTATGCTGTGGTAGAGAAAGCCTTTTATATGTAAGGCCTGGGCTGAGAAGATTCCATTCTTCCCACGTGGGTGTAGTCAGTAAGGGATGCGAGCGGCCGGGAGTTTGTATTGACACGGCACCTGCAGAATGTATGATCGCTGGAGCTGTGCGGAGGTTGAGTGATAAGGGGCAAAATACCTGTATCCTCAGGGGTAACATCGAAGTGAGTCCTGATAGCAAGCCGGTTCCAGACCTCTTAAGCTGAGCGGGTAAGACTCCTTGCGCGCAGCTGTTCAGGCGCTCGTTATATGTCCCTTTGCAGCCAGATGAAATAAAACTGCTCTGTGTCCTGCTAGTCTTCTGATGGTAAGAGCTTGCTCTTTGATGTGGTTAAAGTGCAGGGAACATGCAGATTTGTAGCGAAAAGTCACCCGATACTACGGAGCACTGTTAATGTGCAGCCATCTCTGATTGTGGCTAGGCTCCGCCCAGATTTATTAATGTTATGTGTCGTGTTGTGTAAATTGTTTTGTTTGTTTTCTGTAAATGTGAAAATTGGTTCAGTGTAAATTGTTTTTGTAAATGTCAAAACTTGTGACCTAGGAGGGTGTCTATTTAAAGGCAACTGGGATTAGGAGACTGGGTTCACAGTTCTAGCCGCCCTAACCTGACTGCAAGTCCTACCGGACGTTAACCAGTCAGTGTTTGAATGCAAGGGGAACTGTGACAAACCTATATCCGAAACTGTGACCTGGCAGACACCCTAAGAGGACATATAGTTACCTGTTATCTGATTATTTGTTTAGGAAAACCTCTTGGATAAGTCCTGATTAGACAGCTTTATTTCTTGTATGAGCACTGATAGTATTCCCAGTGAAGAAAATATTGTTAATCTTAGGAAGGGGCTATCCTGGGTATACGTAAGACTGCAGCAGTCATTTGAGGGGACAGTATACACTCATTTTCATATAGCTGCATGTAATAGACACTACTATAAAGAATACGATGCACAGATACTGATATAAAAATCCAGTATAAAAATGTTTAAAAAACTTACTTAGAAGCTCTCAGTTTGCTCTGTTGAAAAGGACATAAACAGGAGCAAGCTGGAGTATGTATCTGACGGTATTCTCATAAAACTTTGGGGCTTGGTTAGGAGTCTGAAAATCAGAGCAATGTTATTTAAAAAAAAAGACACAACAACTTTATGGGCTATATAAATACATTATCTACAAAACATTTATGCAAAGAAAAAATGAGTGTATAATGTCCCTTTGAGGGCAAACACGTGGTGTATTGTTGCCAGGTTGGGGTAGAGGTTTCCCTGATACAATACAATTCTCTTTTGTTCTGTTTTGTTGTTTTTTATTGTTTTAGTTTTTAAGAATTTGTGTTTATTGTAAGTAAAAACCCCAAGTGACATTTAAAAAATAGTAAAAAAAAAACTAGTAAAAAGTCCATTTAAAATGGGACATAGTTCCTCTAAAGGCTGTTCCACTAATCTTACATGGCCAAAGGGTTCCCCAGTAGAATATATGAATAAACACCATGGCCCTTTTTGTAATAAGTATCATACTAAATGGTCTCGAATAAAATAAATACCCTAAGTAATGTTTTATCAGAGGTTTAAAAAAAAAAATAACAACCCTATATCAGAAGAGTGGAAAGCATATTTTAAATGGAATACTGAGGCAGGAAAAAGACAGCGTAAGTCGTTAAAGGCTTCGCTATAGGATAATTTAAAAAAAAAAAAGAAAATTAGAATTAAATCTCCCAGTAAGGGAAGAAAAAAGAGCAAAAAAAAAAAATAAGAAAAAGAGTGCAAGGGATAAAAGAATAAAATGTTTCAAATGTGGAAATGTGGGACACATGAGCAAAGATTGTTTGTCACTCCAGCAGCACAAAAAACACAGACACAAGAGCTGCATGTAAGAGGGGTATAGGAATACTGATAGATGGGCTGGTAAAAGTATGTGTTAGAAAAGTTTGTGTTTTAATGATTTAAGATTAAGTAATAATTTAAGAACTGTGCTTTATATTCTTTAAGTGACATTTTAAGTAGGGTAAATCATGTTTTAGTGTTTATCAGCGAGTACCCATGGACAAAGTAATTGTATATTACACAATTTTGTAAAAATAGGAATAACTGAGAGGAAATGTATTTCTTTGTAGATGGTTCAGAATGTAATGCTCATGAAAATATGTATAAATATTGAAGAGGTGCTGGAGGTATGTAAGGAGATATTAGAAGTTTGTATGGTAGGTTTTCCACCTTAGGAGTGAATATAAGTTTTAATTAGTGGTTGATTGTCAGTGTTCAATGTGTCTCTGTTGTATGATTTTGTCAGAGCAATAGTGTACAATGTGTAGTTAGTACAATGTGTAGTTAAAGGTAAATGTTGTATTTTGAACTTTTGTGTATAAGGTTTATTGTGTTCTCCACTGAAATTACACAGAATTATTGATGGTAAATTATATGCCGCACATTTTCATATATATACATATTGTCTTGTATTGATTTGCAGAACTGGCCAGCTGCAATAATTATGCAAAGACAATATTTAGTTCAAATAATATTTAGTGGATGAATACAATTAAACCAGGTATAATCTTAATAAAGATGTTTGTATATGGTTATTTAACTTCTTTTACTTAACATTTTCAAGTGGAATAAAATGTTTTAACTATAGAAAAATGTGACACAGATAAGAGTTTTGAGCAGTCAGACAGTAAAGACATAGGAGTTATGTGCTATAAGAAAAAGGGAGGGGGAGAGGGGAACAAGAAAGTGTATACCTGCCTTGGAGTGATAATTGCAGAAGATTTGTGACTAATAAAATCAGCAGGGGAATGTTTCATTTAAATTAAAGGGACAGGGTACTTGACATTTTTATTGTTTAACAAAAAAAAAAAAAGTAAATGGTCCCTTTGTTACCCATTCCCCAGTTTTACATGATCAACACGGTAGTATTGATAAACTTCTTTTACCGCTGTGATTACTTAGTATCCAAATCTCTGCAGACTACCCACTTATCTCAGTGCTTTTTTATAAACTTGCAATTTGGCAATTAGTGCTGCAGCCTATGAGCCTGCCTAGTTTTAGCCTTTAACAAAGAATACCAAGCGAACCAAGCAAACAGATTTGATTATAAAAGTAAATTTTAAAGTTGTTTGAATTACATGCCCTATCTAAATCATTAAGGTTCAATTTTATTGATCCTGTAAAGAGAAACATAAATTACCCTGTATTTTACAATACCCCCTGTGTAAAATCCTGGTGACTATTAGTTTAACATTGCTCAGAAACAGGCTGTAAATATAATATCTGTGATGTTTATTTTAGAGACTATGACATACAACTAACATCAATGCTTAAGTCTTTTCATATCCAGGTACTTGCTGCACAGTTAAAGAATGATAATCGTGTAGTGCATGCCATCTCACCTGGTGATCTTATAATGGTTGGGAGTTTTTCCAGAAAAACAGCTCTGGAGCCAAAGTAGAAGGGGCCTGTCTGTGTATTATTTATCACAAATACAGCCACTGAGGTCACAAAAGTTAAATCATGGATCTCACTACAAATTGGTACCACCACAGACTGATCCTATCACTGGGAAGGAAATCCAAAAAGACTAAGCCTTTGGGAAGTATTATTCTTTGACAGTGCTTGACTATTTCCTAAGATTGGACTCATTTTTTACTTGTTATTATTCCTGTATGCTGCATTTACACTATGGTGATGTTTACTAGAGTGTAAGAAAAATTCCCTGATTTATATACCTTCTAATAGTCACTTAAATAATAACAGTTCATTTTTGTATGATTTATTTATTCTATTACTGTTTAATTGTTATATTATATCAAACTCACCATGTATCCTTTTATATTTTTGGGCATTCTCATTGTTCCCAGTTATGTCTGCCATACCACCCCATGGGAACAAGACAATGCATTGTTACTGCCACACTGATGGTACAGGTGCATGATGGATCTGTGGTTTCATACCACATATCCATGAGTCTGGTACCTCTGTATTAATGTTCTTTTAGTTAAAATACTATTAAATTAGGCATTTCAACAATGTATACAATGTTTCACTATTAACAATGAAACATTACTATATATTCATTTTTATTTTGCTTAATGTTTTGTAAAGTACATATAAAAATTATACTTGTTAAATTTTCTCCCAACTATGATTGGATTAATTATTTTGTCTAATGTATCTGGGAGGTTTTGTATATTGCTCCTTCCCCACATTCTCTATTTGTTTTTTGTTTATTTTCAGATGGATTATTAGTTTTGCATCCATTTAATAGCAGTGAGCATTCAAGGTAGTTTAGGTGTTAATATAATTGTGCTCAAATACATATGTACTTATGTTTAGCTATTAGATAGAGATTACAAATCAATATATTGTATGTCTGTGGCAACCCCAGTCTCTTAAAGGGACAGTACACTGAAAAATAGTTTTTATATTAATCTATTTTAGACTTGTAAGAGCAGCTGCAGAGTATAAAATTTATGAGAAATTGCATTTTCGGGTTTATTTGTGCATATGAAGTAGCTGGTTTTGTGCTTTTAAACTACAGCCTATCTTCAGGTAATATCATATTCCATTATGTTATCACTTTGTTTACACAGACTTACATCCTTATCTTTTAGTTATGTGGAGAACCAAAGCTCAATACTTAGAGAGAACAATGGAAAAATTATAATTGTATTACTTACCCATTCTGCATGATACTCAGTTTAGTGTTTTGGTTTCTGATTTGACTTTCGGCCTGTCAGGATAAACTAGGTGTAAAGATACTGCAAAGTTTGCTAATCATTGTCGTATTAATTGTTTTTCTTTCTCTCGTAGTAATCTGTCTCAAACTAATGCTACACAAGCTCTGCAGCCTTGTCAGCCCAGCAACCAGCAGACTGATGCCCTCCTGTGAAAATCCAGCCCAGCATGTGTCCCATTGCAATGACCACAGCAACTCTGCACTGCAGTTTGAGATGGAGTTCACCCGACTAAGTCATATTGCTGTTTGATGCTATTGTCACAGAGTTTAACAGCATCAGAGGAGGGACTGTTGAAAATAATAAGCAATATCTGTCTCTGTTTTTTGCAGTGCCTTGTGAGGTCTGAATGGGTTAATTTGTATGCAGGCATTATTAGTCAGGAGAGGACAGTCTGGTTAATGGGGCTATAAAATGTAGCTAGTTCTGAGTGTGTCTGTTTATTTATTTCTAAATCTAATCTTTTTCTATCCTTGTTTAAATTCTTGCATTCCAGCTAGTATCAGTAAACACAAAAGTTCTGGTTATCTTGATAGGCCTAATATATGTATGTATGTACACAACTCATTGTAAACATTGGGAATGTGTCATAAAAAGTAGACATTAGTTCATCCCTGACCTTTGCCTTTCTTTCTTGATATATTGTCAAACACAGTAAAACCTACAACTCTGACGTGTAGAACTGTTATTTACTTATGTTGTAACCATATTTATTAAAACCTTTGCATTTTTTAGTTAGCCAATCATGAACTGTAATTAACCTAGATGTGAAATGTATAAATACCTGGGAAGGGGACTGACCCCCCCCCCCCCCCAGAGAAAACTTTGTATTGTTTCTCTCAATACTGCAGTGTGTAATCAATAAACAAACTCTTTTTAACCTGTCTTGGTCTGAAGAAGTTATTCAGTCCAGGGTGAGTATATCACCAACACCACTTATCACCAGCTAGCTTCCACTAGTGCATTGCTACTGCTGATCCTGCCTAGGTATGCTTTTCACTAAAGGATACCAGAAGAACAAAGTAAATTTGATAACCAAAGTCAATAATCAATCTCTTAAAATTGCATGATTAACCATAAAAGTTTAGTTTTGACTTCCATGTTCCTTTAATAGAGTTAATGGGCTAGTAAGTCAAAATTAAACTTGTATGATTCAGATAGAGCAATCAATTTTAAACAACTTTCCATTTTATTTCTATTATCTAATTTGCTTTGTTCTCTTGATATCTTTTATTTAAAAAGCATACCAGGGAAAGCACTGTTGGTAGCTAGTTGCTGGTTGGTAGCTGCACATCTATGCCTCTTGTCATTTGCTCACTAGGGGCCAGATTATGAGTGGAACACAATATTGCATTTTAAAGAGCGTGATATTTGTGCTCCAGTCGTAATCCCAGCACACACAAATGTGCGCTAGTATTGTAAGTCAGTGCAATGTGAACGCAACCTTACTTTCACATTACATGGAAGCTTTGTGCTCACGCATCCATAGGCTCCAATGGAAGCCTCATTCTGATGTCGTCAGACACGGCACACAACGTAGTGCAGCGAAGGGGGTAGGTCCCGTAGCGATGGGCAGCAAAGTGTAAATATATACGTATATTAATATATACATTTATGTGTTTATATGTGTATATACACATATTATGCTTAAATATATTAGTATGTAAGCATATATATATATATATATATATATATATATATATATATATATATTGACCATTAATACAGCACCCATAGACCTCAATGTAAAGGCATTTTTTAGTGCCGTCTTTTTCTAACAACCCACATCTGTACTTTAGGCCCTTAAAACTGCTTTGTGCAGTTATTATTTAAAAAAAATGCTACTTTAAAAATAAATTAAAAAAAAGAAGCAACACTACACTTTATTTTGGGGGGCAATTGGGGGGCATTTTTAAAATTAACTAGAGGTCTGACCTCTGTTTAATTGTCGGTGCTCGAATTGCTACCGCTAGCTTGCAGTAGCATTAACCAGCCACTCGTAATGGCTGTTTATTTAACTTGCACTTTCAAATGGGAGAATTTGGGTGCCCATTAAATTAGAGCTCCACTTGTAATCTAGCCCTAGATGTGTTCTGCTGCGTCACAGTAGTGCACCACTGCTCCTTCAACAAAGGATACCAAGAGAATTAAGCAAATTTGATCACAAAAGTACATTGGAAAGTTGTTTAAAAGTGTATGTTGTATCTAAATCAAGAAATACAAATTGTGTTTTATGTCACTTTAATGCTTTCCATAGCCCAAAATAAAGTTTGTAAAGAAGACTATTATTAATGTATCTGTTTAATATTGAGTAATTTACAGTAATAGCATGATTTTCTCTGATTGTTTTGTTATCCTAAGTTACCTAATCAGTAATTCCAATAGTACTGATGCATGAAAATCAGCTACTTTAAACATTGAGTAATTATCTTGTTTTCGTTGAGGTTTTGCTGCCAAACTGCTCTAAGACTTTTCAAATTAGAAGGTAAATTTAACAGGGTAGGGAATACCAAGTACACACTTTCATTTTACTTGATTGAAACCAAATTGTGCTGTTTTTAAATTTGCCTTTGGTATAGTCGCAACTAGCAAGTGCCAGCAATTTAAGATAAGTACACTTTTTATGACGTTCTCCTGTAATAAAAACACACTATTGCATTAGAAATTAAGCTTCTTTTAGGGAACAAGAGAACTAGCAAATCCCCTAGGTTTTGTTTTATTTGTGTTCATTATTAGTCTTCTATGAACCAGTTAGAAGAATTTGAAGGTATTTTAATTAAACTGATAGTCAGTGCCAACAAAAACACATTAACATTACTGTCTCAATAACATAAAGGAACATCTCCAATAAAAAGCTTCATATTCAAATAATTATTCCTGGTAAGGACAACCTACAGCCCTGCTCATTATAATACCTACTGTTCTTAACTCCAGCTAATGGATTTAGTCAGTTTCCCTTTTGTATAAATAGAATAAAAAAAGTAAATTTTTGCATGTATAGCTATGCACCCATGTATTAATGGTCAACATAAAAAACAAATATTCAACTGTTTTTCTTTGCTGTATCTAAATGAGAGTATTGCAAATTGTGTGTGCTTTACCATAACCTTTATATGTAAAATATTTTACCATGAGTAAACACTTTCATATCCATATTACTTTTATTTCCTTTTAATATTGTTTTAATAACTCTATAATAGAAGGCAAAACAAATTTCACATGTTTAGCCTTGTAGACTACTCATTTGGTTATGTTTGAACTCACTATATAAAATAGCTCATTGGCCAAGTGCAAATATTTTAAAACTATTGCATTGTTAAAAAAAAAGAAGTTATTTTACATTTTCATTAGATATTACTAGAGATGCTACTTGAGCAAATCGGTTCTTAAACGGTTTAGTGACAGTCAAATAACCACCAATTAAACACCAGTTAAATTGGCAGTAAAAATACCACCAACTGCGCTGAGCCGTCATCCTATTTATGTAAAATAGTTACGCAGCTTAATGTTCATAGTGCTAAGTGATGCAGCTTGGATGAAATTGATGGTGCATATGTGTCTTATTTTTTAATACAATTCTAAGCAGGCAGCTTAAAATCCAGTTTTATTATGTATAACACAGATCAACAGATTGGCATTTTTAAATAGCACAGCAAAATGGACAGGAGTATTGTGCAGTCATACAGTGTATTGCAGTAAATCATAATAATTATTATTCTAATGTTCCTAATGTAGTACAACATATTTATTTAATCAGCTTTTCAAATATGTTTGTTTCAATATGTTTTATGTGTTAGTTTAAAAAACAGATAATTCAGTTCATGGCATTAAACATTTCCCTGAATAATTATTTGAATTGTCTTTTCCTCTGATTATATATCTGTCTTCTCGATTTGTAAGTTGGTGTAAATTTCTAATGCTTTACCTATTTTTCTTATGTGGGTGTTCGGAACCAGTGATCTTATTGTTATTGTGTGAACTCATCCTTTGGGGCTGAATTATCAAGCTCCATATAGAGCTTGATGCCTCTTGTTTCCGGCGAGCCTTCAGGCTCATCGCAAACAGAAGTTATGAAGCAGCGGTCTAAAGACCGCTGCTCCATAACTTGTCCACGTGCTCTGAGGCCGCGGACAGAAATCAACCCGATCGAATACGATCGGGTTGATTGACACACGATGCTAGCGGCCGATTGGCGAATCTGCAGGGGACGGCATGACACAAGCAGTTCACAAGAACTGCTTGTGCAATGATAAATGCCGGCAGCGTACGCTGTCTGCATTTATCGATGTGCGGCGGACATAATACACTATATCGTATCATGTCTGCTCGCACTATGATAAATTGGCCCCTTTGAGTCTAATATATCACTGTAATGAATATATATATATATATATATATATATACACAGTATATATATATATATATATATATATATATATATATATATATTTACATATATTTTAATATAAACCAGTGATTGATATAGAGACTTATAATATGCTGTCTTTTTTATTCTCAGTAAAGAAAGGTAAAATATCCATACTGTATGTGTGTGGTTTTTTTGGGCTTAGGCCACTGGCTAGGATTCAAATATCTGGAAAAACAGGTTAAACCCTTTGCCTGGCAGAAAGCGCAGCAACATGTTGGGTAGCAATGGCTTGCAGGCCCTTTTGGCAGGGTTTATAGTGAGTCAGAGGCCTGTAGGATATAGAGTTGGTGGCAGAGTTAACACGTTAAAAAGAACAGCAGCAAAACAAGGTAATTATACTGCAATTATTCTTGTTGATTTATGTGTTAGACCTACGTGTTAGGAAAATATCAGGTAAACCAGAAGATTTGTTAAAGTTAAAAAACATTTTAGCCAGTTAGTCTATTGTGAAGCAGCTCTGTCTTGCCAGTCTAGCTATATCAGAGGTTTAAACATTAACACAACTAAGACCTCAGACAACATACATTTCTCTCTATGGATATCCTCATTACCATGTGTTACAGTATGTGCTAGATTACAAGGGGTGCGCTATTGTTAGCGTGGGACATGATAAGCAATATTGCAACCTTACTAACTAGCATGCATATTACGCATAATATTAAATTATTATTTAAAAATAAAAAGTACATTTTCTTCTATGTGAAGAACATTGGAATGTAAAATATTCATAACTACCTACAGTTTTAACACAGTTGGTCTAACACAGTGTGGGTTTTTTATTTTTTTAACAGAGTGCTCCATTGAAGTCTATGGGGAGAAGTTAAGATGGTCTCAATATCAGAAGTCCTGAGCTTAGCGTGCATCGAGTTTTGCTCTCATGCTGTTTACTTACAAATTGTAATACATGCGCTAACCTGCCGTGTGCGCAGTTTGCAACCAAGCAGTAGAAAAAGTTAGCGCACCACTTGTAATCTGGCATTATGGGCTCCATGTACAAAGCAGCTTCCCACAATGTAAGAAGCAGTGGTCATTAGACCGCTGCTTCTTACACCCTATGCCATCTCTGAGGTAGAGAGGGAAAATCACAGAGAGCTCGCTCTCTGTGATTGACAGCCCCTTCAGTCGCACAATTGATCGTGTGAATGAAGGGGCTGGCATTACACACTGCGATGAGTGTGTAATGATACATAAGGACCAGCAGATGAACAGATCCGCTGCCCATTTGTAGTGAAGGCAGGAGGACAGCTTCGCAAGTTGAGAATCTGTCCGACCACCTCTTAGTACATGGAGCCATATATCTATATATCTCTTTCCTTGCTGAGTGGCATGGTATTGATAATTGTAGATTCTGTGCAATTAGTATCTGTTATATATTTATTAGGCACCTACATGGTACTACAGATGCAACTCAAATTGGATACTGGTTATTACCAGTGATCCCCCACTTTTCTATGGACCATTTCATTTAAAAGGGCAATATATCATACTTTTACCCCCTTTTATTTGTGTAGAGCTTTATTTTTTTTAGTGATTTTCCATTTAAAATAAGCCCAGCAGTGCCTCGCTCATAAACCTGCAGCATTTTATTCAGTAGTGTGCAGTATCTATCTATCTGTCTGTCTATCCATTTTACTTTATTTATCTATCTATCTTTATCTATTTGTCTATCTTTTTGTATGTATTTATGTATGTATGTATGTATGTATCTATCTATCTTACTGTCTTTGTCTATTTATCTTACTATCTTCATCTATCTTATCTATCTATCTATCATCTATATCTATTTATCTATCTATCTATCTATCTATAATCTATCTATCTATCTATCTATCTATCTATCTATATATCTATAATCTATTTATCATCTATCGAAGATTGGAATCAACCCCAAAATACTTTAAAGTTATAATTCACTCAGATTTGTATCTGTTATTTTCTATATTTTTATCTATCCATCAATTATCTGTATATCAATCTGTATATATATCTGCCTTTCTATCTGTTGCGTTGTTAAATGAGACAGGTTTGTTCATAGTATATTTTGTACCAAACTTGAATAAGTTATGATTTAGACATCTATCTGTCCCTCTCTCAGTCTATCTATCTATCTATCTATCTATCTATCTATCTATCTATCTATCTATCTATCTATCTATCTATTATCTATTTATTTAGTTATCTAATTTTTTTCTGTTTTTCTATGTCTATTTGTACGTCACAATGAATATCAAAAACTTACTGCACATATATTTCCACAAGACAGTTCAATATTATTAAATGCATTTCATATCTCCTGAATTATATATATTTGCGTAAACTAGGTAATCTTAAGACATTGTAATCATCCACTATACTTCCTGCAGTGACAACGTGAACAAGGAAACCAAAATACTATTTTTCCTGAAAAAAATAAAAATGTAAAGAACAGATTCTTTTTTAACTTTCAGGACTCATGTTCTGTATTATACACTTTTGTACATGTTTATTTAAAATGCTCAATCCCATTCACATTTACAAATCAATTACATAAAAGAAAGGAGTATAAATATCAAACACTTAATCATGGATTTTATTATACTCCTACTCCTTATAATTTTTTTTATAATAACACATTTCTTGGGGTGGAGCAAGGCTACAAACAGAGAAGGATATGGTGATAACAGATTGACTTAGCACGTCCTGCATGCACCAATAAGAAAAATGCTAGTGGGTAGCCTAAGCAAAGGTATTGTGCGCATGCAGGTGCATTTAATACCCTTAGAAAATGTGTGAATTAATCAGCAGTAATAGCATCTAATTGGCAAGTAAATCAGTCCTGTACCAACAGGCACCCTGTGACTGTAACTCCACTCCCACACACATTTATTTGAACATTTCCAGGATACTAATATCTTATAATTATTCCACTTATTGTTTTTTTTAACTATTGAAGTCTGTTTGAGAGTAATTTTCTAGCAAACTGTGCTTTTATAGCTTCACACAGAATATCCCCATGAAAGCTGTCCTGAGAACAATTTCTTTTTCTTTTTTTTTTGAATGACTTTTCCTCTGCAACTGTTTAGAGAAGTGATAAAACACTCTCAAATGTATTAACTGTGGCAAATAAGATTAGAGAAATTAACAATGAACTTCAGGCAGACATAAAAGATCATATTTACTAAGCTTGCAATAACCAACACTTTCCAATATCAAAGTCATCTTGCATTAATATGTATTTATATTATATATATATATATATATATATATATATATATATATATATATATATATATATATATATACAGATATATACATATATAGATAGATAGATAGATAGATAGATAGATAGATAGATAGATAGATAAATAGAGATAGATAGATAGAGATTGACAAATAGATAGAGATAGATTGATAGATAGATTTGACAGATAGATAGATGATAGATAGATGAGATAGATAGATTTATAGATAGATTCAATAGATAGATTGATAGATATATACAGACTTAAAAGTCACTTAAATATGAAATATTAGTATGGTTTGAAACAACACTATTAAGCATAAAACATAATTTTACCCTATTAAAACTACTCAATTGTTCAATTAATTAGCACCATGGAAATACTACCTACAGCATTTACCTGAAAATGCATTATTTCAAAAGGTGCTGTACACAGATGTATTTAAGAGAGCAAGATAGCATTTTTTTTCAAGTAATAAATGGTTAACAGGGATGTTAAAGTAATTTTTTTCTTAGTTTAGTTTAAAAGGGGGTATTTAAAAAAAAATAATTTCAAGTTAATCGAGCATATGACTGACAGCCAATAGAGTTGTTCTCCTTATCAGCTTATAAGCAATATAGCATGTTGTTCACAAACATGTATTTCTCATTAAATTTAAACCAATTTAAAGTAATCTTAATTCATGCGCAAAGCATATTTAACATTTTGCTTGCATGATAAACCTTTGCTGAATTGAAAGCCTTAAACTAGATGTTACATTTTAGGGAAAAGTGAAAGTCTAACTCATAAACATTAAAATGTGCATGTGGCACAGAACAATTACATTTGTAGAATAAAGTTAAAGCAAGTTATATTGCTATTTTTTTATTATTATTATTTGCAGCATAATGAAGGAACTAGTAATGGAAAATTCACATAATGCCCATGGCTCTTAATATGCTAAGCACGATCGCAATTATGACATTTCTAATGTCTTTCAATTAAATCCAACCTGGCAAGGTAAGTGAAAAATAAACAACAAAAAAAATCTCTTTTGAGTGCCCAGTTGTCCATCCCCTGAAGAGATGTAATCTCTGAATAACAATGCTTAAATCAGCATGCCATTTACAATACACATTAAGTGGTTTGTTGTTTTTTTTTCTGAGGTTTAATTGGCATAATATATGAGAAGCGTTTGTGTAGCAGCTCTACTACCAGGTTACTGCACATTTTGCAAGAAGGTGTTTGTGTCTTTGCTTAAATCATCATTGTTTTTTATTCAGTTTGGCACAGGGGAGATTGACTTTTCATATTTTAGCAGAGACAATAGACAGTTAAAGGTATATTCAAGCAGGCAAAGGTAAATACACTGTATTATTATTTTTTATTTATTCCCTTTCCACCTGTATGTATTCTGGATATGTATTAGTTTTCAAACAAATAATTTAAAGGGCCACTAAAGTCAAAACTAGAAAACAGAACACTTTCCAATTTGCTTCTGTTATTAAACTTGCTTCATTCTGTTGGTATCCTTTGTTGAAGAGTAAACCTAGGTAAGCTCAGGAGAGTACACATGTTGTTAATATTCTATGGCCTAGATTTAGAGTTGGGCGGTAGCCGTCAAAACCAGCGTTAGAGGCTCCTAACGCTGGTTTTTACCGCCCTCTGGTATTTGGAGTCATTCAGGAAAGGGTCTAACGCTCACTTTTCAGCCGCGACTTTTCCATACCACAGATCCCCTTACGTCAATTGCGTATCCTATCTTTTCAATGGGATCTTTCTAACTCCGGTATTTAGAGTCGTGGCTGAAGTGAGCGTTAGAAATCTAACGACAAAACTCCAGACGCAGAAAAAAGTCAGTAGTAAAGAGCTTTCTGGGCTAACGCCGGTTTATAAAGCTCTTAACTACTGTGCTCTAAAGTACACTAACACCCATAAACTACCTATGTACCCCTAAACCGAGGTCCCCCCACATCGCCGCCACTCTATTAAATTTTTTTAACCCCTAATCTGCCGACCACCACCTACGTTATACTTATGTACCCCTAATCTGCTGCCCCTAACACCGCCGACCCCTATATTATATTTATTAACCCCTAACCTGCCCCCCACAACATCGCCGCCACCTGCCTACACTTATTAACCCCTAATCTGCCGAGCGGACCGCACTGCTACTATAATAAAGTTATTAACCCCTAATCCGCCTCACTCCCGCCTCACTAACCCTATAATAAATAGTATTAACCCCTAATCTGCCCTCCCTAACATCGCCGACACCTAACTTCAAGTATTAACCCCTAATCTGCCGATCGGAGCTCACCGCTACTCTAATACATTTTTTAACCCCTAAAGCTAATTTTAACCCTAACCCTAACACCCCCCTAAATTAAATATAATTTTATTCTAACAAAATAAATTAACTCTTATTAAATAAATTATTCCTATTTAAAGCTAAATACTTACCTGTAAAATAAACCCTAATATAGCTACAACATAAATTATAATTATATTATAGCTATTTTAGGATTAATATTTATTTTACAGGCAACTTTGTATTTATTTTAACCAGGTACAATAGCTATTAAATAGTTAAGAACTATTTAATAGCTAAAATAGTTAAAATAATTACAAAATTACCTGTAAAATAAATCCTAACCTAAGTTACAATTAAACCTAACACTACACTATCAATAAATAAATTAAATAAACTACCTACAATTATCTACAATTAAACCTAACACTACACTATCAATAAATTAATTAAATACAATACCTACAATTATCTACAATTAAACCTAACACTACACTATCAATAAATTATTTAAATAAAATATCTACAAATAACTACAATGAAATAAACTAAAGTACAAAAAATAAAAAAGAACTAAGTTACAAAAAATAAAAAAATATTTACAAACATTAGAAAAATATTACAACAATTTTTGACGTCATCCAAGATGGCGTCCCTCGAATTCCGATTGGCTGATAGGATTCTATCAGCCAATCGGAATTAAGGTAGGAGTATTCTGATTGGCTGATGGAATCAGCCAATCAGAATCAAGTTCAATCCGATCTGATCTGATCGGAACAGCCAATAGAATGCGAGCTCAATCTGAGGTGAAGACAAGGTAGGGAGATCTTCAGGGGCTTAGTGTTAGGTTTATTTAAGGGGGGTTTGGGTTAGATTAGGGGTATGTGGGTGGTGGGTTGTAATGTTGGGGGGGGTATTGTATGTGTTTTTTTTACAGGCAAAAGAGCTGAATTCTTTGGGGCATGCCCCGCAAAGGGCCCTGTTCAGGGCTGGTAAGGTAAAAGAGCTTTGAACTTTTTTAATTTAGAATAGGGTAGGGCATTTTTTATTTTGGGGGGCTTTGTTATTTTATTAGGGGGCTTAGAGTAGGTGTAATTAGTTTAAAATTGTTGTAATATTTTTCTAATGTTTGTAAATATTTTTTTATTTTTTGTAACTTAGTTCTTTTTTATTTTTTGTACTTTAGTTTATTTCATTGTAGTTATTTGTAGATATTTTATTTAAATAATTTATTGATAGTGTAGTGTTAGGTTTAATTGTAGATAATTGTAGGTATTGTATTTAATTAATTTATTGATAGTGTAGTGTTAGGTTTAATTGTAGATAATTGTAGGTAGTTTATTTAATTTATTTATTGATAGTGTAGTGTTAGGTTTAATTGTAACTTAGGTTAGGATTTATTTTACAGGTAATTTTGTAATTATTTTAACTATTTTAGCTATTAAATAGTTCTTAACTATTTAATAGCTATTGTACCTGGTTAAAATAAATACAAAGTTGCCTGTAAAATAAATATTAATCCTAAAATAGCTATAATATAATTATAATTTATGTTGTAGCTATATTAGGGTTTATTTTACAGGTAAGTATTTAGCTTTAAATAGGAATAGAGTTAATTTATTTTGTTAGATTAAAATTATATTTAACTTAGGGGGGTGTTAGGGTTAGGGTTAAAATTAGCTTTAGGGGTTAAAAAATGTATTAGAGTAGCGGTGAGCTCCGATCGGCAGATTAGGGGTTAATACTTGAAGTTAGGTGTCGGCGATGTTAGGGAGGGCAGATTAGGGGTTAATACTATTTATTATAGGGTTAGTGAGGCGGGAGTGAGGCGGATTAGGGGTTAATAACTTTATTATAATAGCGGTGCGGTCTGCTCGGCAGATTAGGGGTTAATAAGTGTAGGCAGGTGGAGGCGACGTTGTGGGGACAGATTAGGGGTTAATAAATATAATATAGGGGTCGGCGGTGTTAGGGGCAGCAGATTAGGGGTACATAGGGATAATGT